>NC_089490.1:240622441-240963474 GCF_036850765.1 Saccopteryx bilineata
GCTTGAAAATGATGTTTCTGGTCCTCCCTAGCAGGACCACCTAAGTGTTCTGCCCAGCAAGCTGGCTACTATGTTCTGAGCCAGATACACCTACTCATGTAGTGCCCTCCCATGGCAAAGAGTGACCACCTTGTGTGGGGCAGCTGAGCTAGCTGCCCACAGGACCCCACAATGAGCGTCGCCTCTTTCCCATTCTGACCTGGCTGACTGGCTTGCCTGCCCCTCACTCTAACAGGGAGAGTGTATTGAGCTGGGGTCCACCGGAAGTGACCTGGAGACTGGGATTTGACTGCAGAGGGTTAATTTGAGAGGTGACAACAGAAAGCTCTGATAGGAAGGAGGAAGGTGAGTCAGGAGGCGGGCGGACCCCAGAGTGGGCGTTGCCACATACGGTGACTGCAAGGCGGGCCGCTGGCCAGGGTTCAGGGATTTCTGGGATGTTTCCTGGCACCCAGAGGGAAGTGTGGGTATTTGTCTCCAGTTGTGTTCTGGCACCCCACTGAGAGGAACGCCTCGGGCTGAGAGTCACAGGTGCCCTCAGGAGCGTTCTGTTGGCATCCATGGGGACCGCGGCTGCAGAGGGGACAGAGGTGGAACACAGATGGCATTGATTATAAAGAAAGAAAGAGGGTGTGGCATCAGGCTTCTGGGTCTGATGGGAGGGAGGGGTGGCATCAGAAAGCCCCCACACACATGCCCCAGCTCCTGAAACGCCCTTTAATTCTTACAACAGAAGAATGTTAGCACTGCCCAGCCCGTGTGGGGTTCACCTGCATCGCCATGTCTGTTCAAACCCAACAGGGTTGGTTGGAAGGTGTGAGTCAGCCAGGCATTCCGGAGGGGCAGCCGGATGGATGCTAGTTGCCGTGGCAACTGAGGCAGGCTGAAGCTGCGCAGCGAGCAGCCCCACCCCTCTGGTGTCCTAGTAACCTACAATTGAGGTGCCGGGTCCTCACTGAGTTTGACAGCATACAATTTGGTTGACAATCAGGATGGGGATGGGGGTGCCAAAGCTGTGGGGATGGGTTTGGCTCTTCCCTCCAGCCATGTCCACCTGCCTGTCTGTCCCCTGTTCTGCTCTTTAGTTGTCAGTCTCCTCCCTCTCCCCACGAGCTTCCTGTCCTATGAGGAGCTGGCTGAGCTTGGGTGGCACCTAGAAATGCCAGGCAGCCTGAGCCCACAGGAGGAGCACAGGTTTGGAAGCCTGACAGGCCGGGGTTCAGATACCGACTCCAAGTATCCGGGAAGACTGTCCTCATTCTGGTGGTAATGGTCATCTGAGACAAGGATGATATAGCATACGGTGTTCATACATGAGGCATGCAGTAGCTGCTTGGGAAATGTTGCCTCCGTTCTTTAGCTTGTACCTGGAGAGCCAAACCTTTAAAAAGTCCTAAAGGCTTTTGCATAGAGCTTTCCCACCTGCGTGGTCATGCTCAGTTGCCCATTTGTCTTTACTAAGGCCCCTTCCTCCAGGAAGCCTTCCCTCATTCATTCCATTGAAAATGAACTCTGGGTTGTCCTGGAACTGGTGTCTGTTGTTTATACTGTCGGAACTTGTGCTTTTGTGATTGTCTAATGATTGTACAACATGCGAGGTTCACCAAATGCCAATGAGGCATATCTTATTTAATCTAAACAGTGTGAACTAGATTAGGAAATCGGAAGCCAGCTTCACTGGCTTGCCAGGACTCCATAGCTTAAAAATGGTAACTCCTGGCCTTTGTCACCCATAGCTTTGCTGTGCCCACCACGCAGCCTCTTTCCTCTGTGTGTGGCCCGTGGGGCACTAAGCCTGGGGGCGTGTCAGGGCAGAGAATCACATGGCTTCCACCAGAGTCAAAGTTTCCCCAGGACAGAGGCCCTGTCTTCTCTGTTTTCCCTCAGCAGAGGCTGAGGTCATGCGGACGACTGAGGAAGGGGTATGGTTAGAGACCCCTCCTGGAGTGCCCCTAAGTGACCTCCCCATCTCCAAGGATAGAGTCTTGCTTTGGAGAACCACACGCAACCACAGGGCCTGGGACAGACGGCAGCCCCCAAGCCTCTGTGAATACAGGTCCTTGTGGATTCTGCTCAAAGGCTCAGCTGTCCCGGGATGAACATGAGGGGCCAGCTCTGACCTCCAGTTGTCAGATGTCCCTGGCCAAGCAGCTGAAGATGGGCCAGCAGGGCAGGCAGAGCACTTGCCCACAGAGCTGCGCATGGGGTGCCCTCCAGGGCCAGAGGCCTGAATGTTCTTGCCTAGGTGTTGGGCAATGATGGGGCAAGCATTGGAAAAGCAGGCAGAAAGAGTTGGGCCCCGAGAGACCCAAAGCATGACTCTGCAGCTGAGGTCGTTGTGGAGACATAGGGTGGGAGGGGATGATGCTGGGGCCTGTGCCGTGGGCAGAGCCAGCACACCCATGATGGGCACCCTGAGGAGGGGCGAGAGACAGACTGACACTGTGAGGCCCATCCAAAGGCAAAGGGAGAGACAGCTGGGTACAAAGAGGCTGTGTGGGCACCGGAGCTGCGGGCAGGGGCCGAAGATGTGGGCACAATGGCAGGGGGTGTGCAGCCTCCAGACCAGCAGTGTGAGTGGCGGCGGCTCCTCCAGGCAGAGCTGAGTGGCCCTGCCCTCAGCCTGAAGCCCCACGCAAAGCAGGGCAGGGGCATTCTCACTGGCCTGCCAGCTCATACCGAAAGGGTTCTCTCTCATGCCTTGTCCCTTGTCCCTCGTGGGGCACCTCCAGCCTGGAAGACGGGGACAAAGCTCCAGTATCGTCCCTGCTGTCTTTTCCAGCCAACTCACCCTCTTCCGGCTCCTCTCCTGGCCCCTTGTCTCACCATCTCCTTTCTCAGTCTTGCCCTCTGCTCCTCGGACACCTGGCTTCTGTTCTTGGCTCCCATGGGGTCGATGACAGGGCTATCCAGGAGGGACACGGCCATGTGGACAGACGCTGGTGGTGGGTCCCCAGGACTGCTGACATTCTGCCGAGTGTTAACTGGAAGAGGAGGGACAGACCTTATCACACAGCTGTCACAGTCCCTTTCTGAGCCACAGCAAGCCTCCACCAAGGGGCTGGGGTGTAGCCAGCTGCTCATGTGCAGCAAACTTCCTCAGATGACCCCTGTCTTCTGGATGTATCCTCATGTGAGGCTCCAGCTAAGGGGAGCTCCGCTGGGGCAGCAGCTACACAGCCTCACATCACCACCCGTCCCTGTGGTTAGTTTCCTGTTCTTGGAAGTCAGTGGAACATTCCTGGATCAGCGGGCCTGGGTTTAATTCTCTGTGTGCCCCTTCACTCCCTGCATGACCTTGCATGAGTTGCTTTGTCTCTTGGTACTTCACTGTCCTGTCTGAAAGGAAAGGTGATGATAACGTCTTCCTCACGATGTTTACTCATAGATTCAATGAATACTTGTAGAATGCCACATGGGGACACAGCAGGAGAAAAAAGAGACATCATTCTTAAAATCCATACAGTCATTTAGGTGATGCCGTGTGCTGTCAGGGAAAATCAGGCAGAGAGGGGGCTGAGTCATGGGGCAGGGGCTCTTGGAGATGGGGGTCAGGGAAGGTGTCTCTGCACAGGACAGCATGTATAAAGGCCCTGAGGTGAGGATGCCCTGCAGAAAGGTCAGCATGGCTGAAGCAGAGTGAACGAGGAGGGGAGGGCAGTCAGAAATGAGGTCGGGAGGTACCCGGGGGTCTTGTACGAGGACTTTGGCTTTCCTCTGAGTGAGAGGGGAAGCCATGGGCAGGTTTCATGGAGAGGGGTGACAGCATTCATCATGTTTGCAAAGCATCTGCCCGGCAGCGCTGAGGAGAATAGACCACAGGGGACCAGAGACAACCGAAACTTGGAAAGGAAGCTGGTCCGTCTCCTGGGAGAGAGAAGGTGGTACTCGACCAGGGAGGTGCAGCTGCAGCTGCTTGGAAGCATCCTGAGGATCGAGGGAGACGGCATATTTACAGTGCCTTCTCCAGTCGCGTGAGATGTGTTTCCATTTCTCTGCGGAGGTCAGAGATGCAACTCAGCAACGAAGAACCTGGAGCCGTGGTGCTCGGGCTGCTCACAAATCATTGTCTCTAGCCTCGGGGATTCGAGCTGGAAGATTACAGACGTGTGTGCATGCATGCACACACATGCACACAGTTACATGCACAGCCAGGGAGGACAGCTGACAGTCTTCAGTCCTTATTGGAGAGGCAGCATCTCCCCTGTCTCGGTCCCCATCATCCCGTCTGCCCTGTGGTCTCAGACCTGCATGGAGATTCTGAGGTTCAGATGGCAGGAGGAGGGACTGAGCTGGAACAACTAAAACGGTAGCTCACTGTAAGGCCTGGGAGGCCCGTCCTCTCCTCTCCACTGCTGCTCTTCCCATCTGTGGGACTGGTGAGAAAGGCGTGTCTCTGCAAAGGTTGTATAAATATTTGCAGAGCAGGAGCAGCTGGAGCAGGTACCCCTTCCCCTAGCTGGGCCATTTGCTCCCTGGAGACAGTGCAGCTGGATGAGGGCTGCGCTTTGGGACACTGAGTTTTGCCTCTAATGTGCCCTGTCCAGACTGTGCCACCAACCCTCCGAATCTTCCATCTGAGCCCTGGGCTGGCAAGGGGAGGGAGTTGGTAAGGAGTGGTGGCACTGACCAGTCCAGAGGACGCTGCGCCCTCATTCCCTGCCTGTGAAAACGAGGGTGTTGAACCACATGGTCTCAGATGTTTTCGGCTCTGACCACATGAAAGAGGGCTGTTCCTGGCTATCCATCATGCTGTCCGGGAAGGGCTTGGAGGTCGGGGAGGACAGGGACAGCCTTGCAAGGTCAGGGGTGAGGGAAGCTCAGTGGGGTCACACACAGAAGCTCTTGGAAACTAAGCCTCCCTGGAAGTCAAGAAACCCACTGCTGTCCCAATAGACAATGACCACTGCCTTGGGTAAGTGTCATGGTGGCTTCCCCGCCTGTGACCAGGCCACCCAAGGCCACTCTCAACATTTCTGGGCCTTAATCCTCTAATTAATGCATGTAAGCACCGTGCCTCCCTAGATTCCCAGGCTGTTTGGGAACGGGGTCATAGGCATGCAAATGCTACAGAGGCTGGTGGTTTATAGATTTTTCTATCAAGGTCACAACAGAGGATTCCTCAGGACTCAGTGGGGTCACTAGAGAAGGGCCTAGGGGCTTTTATTTTTAATTCACTTTAGAGGAGAGAGAGAGAAATGGAGGAGGAGCAGGAAGCATCAACTCCCATAAGTGCCTTGACCAGGCAAGCCCAAGGTTTTAAACTGGTTTCCTCCATGTTCCAAGTTGATGCTTTCTTCCTGGGGGCTTTTTAAAGCGGGGATTAGGGATGTGGACAACTCATTCCCCATCAGAGCAGTATGATCACGGGGCCACCTCACCAAGTACCTGCCCCAAGTCCTTTGTCCCATTCCCTGTCCATCCATTCTGCCTGGATCCTTTCTCTTTCTGGTCACCTCCTCAGTACAGTAAAGCACTCGTTGGCCAGCCGAGACCTGGGGAGGTCCATCTAAGGGGGCAAAGGGCCTCATCACTGATGGGAGAGAAGTAGTGCGGGAAGGTTGGAGACAGAGTGGTGGGTGCCTGCCTGGGACCCCGGTCTTCTCAAGGGTCTCAGGCTCCAGACAGGTGACACTGGGACCCAGGCCATATGGGACATCCTGGCAAGTCCTTCAGTTTTCCTTGCCTCACTCTAACCAACCCCATCAGCCTTTGAGATGATTATGTGGGGACCCCCAAAGACAGCCTTTTCCCAATATTCAGACGTCTCCGCTGGAAACATTGGTCTTGGGGACCCTGGGCATCAGGGGACTCAGCAGGGATCTGTCTGAAAAACCTCCCACAATCTAGTCTGGGCTCCGCCCTCTGCTTTGGACATTTCCTGGCCTTTCTGTGCCTCGGTTTTCCCCATGTAAAGAGCCATGCTGATGGCCCTGGCTTGGGAGACAAATGACATCATGCTCCCAAGCGCTCTTTGAAGAGAAGCACAGAGGGGCATGAATACCTCTCCTCTCTCGTTCCCAGCAGGTGTCATCCCCTCCACCATGTGGGTCTCAGCTGTCCCTACTTCCTCTGCCCCCAGCCACAACTACACAGCCTGAGACCCAAAAAACTCAGAGTCCTCCCATGTGCCCCTGCACTGTATTAATTCAAGGCAACCTGGCACCCCCCCCATGCTGCCACACCCCCGATGGGCAAGGCTTTCCCTGTGGTCACAAATGCCCCCAAAAGCACTTGTCAGGTCAAGGAGGTGCAGGGGTCATAAGGCAGAGAAGGGGTGAGAACTGTGTGGAGGGCCAGCTCTGATTCCAGCAGGCTGCGCCAGCTCAGAGTGAGTCCCAGGGAGGAGGGGGTGGGAGGTCCCCCAGCACAGAATCCTCTTGTGGGGGGCTCAGAAAGCTGAGAGCCCCGCTCTGGGCTTTGCTGCTTCCTGAGACTTCCTCCTCTTCTTGTATAAAAAAAATCTTTTATTATAGTTGACATATAGTATTATATTAGTTTCAGCTGTGTTACATAGTGATTTGACATGTGAGACTTGTTCTCTCTATGGCCTGCCCCCCCAGCCCCTGTCCCGGTGGGGGCTGAAAGACTGGGGAGGGGAGGCTGCCAGGTGTGAGGAAGAGGGAGGGGGCCACTCAGACTTCGCAGGACTGTGAAGGAATGTCCAGGGACAGCACAACCCCCCTGTGCCTTCCCCCTGTCAGGCCTCCCCTCCCTCCTGCCGCTCTGCCCTATGGAAAACATGCACAGCTAGATCCCCAGAAAAACATCCCCTGCTGGTGACATTCCTCTGGCTGAGGCAGAGCCATTGTGCTCGGGATTCCATGCTGCTTGATCCCTCCAGGTTCCACCATACAGGCTGTTCCCCAGATAACCCCACCAGCCCAGCTACATGGGCAGAACCTCCCCAGAGGACTGCGTTCACCCCTTCTCGGTGGAGGGGAACCCTGGGGCATCCCCAGACCCCAGGACAGAACGGCCAGGCGAGGGGCTGAGTCCAGGACACCATCCTGGACTGGGACAGGACACCTGCCTTGCTCGATGCCCCTCAAAGCTGGTCTGCTCGGGGCCTGGTGGTCTTTCCTAAGTCTGACCACCAAACCACTCAGTAAAGGAGATCAACACCCATATGTGCCTTTGAACTCAATGCATATGTAGAAAGTTGGCCCTCGGAAACAGAACTTCTCCAACACGTGGGGATTCAAACAGCTTCCTCCCTCTTGATGATTACATGCTCTGAGCTGGCGTCTCACCCTCAGAGCTGCTGCCCTGGTCAGTAGCACTGGGCAGCCAAAGCAATACACCTGTCCTCACTCCTGGGGATCCAGGGGGTTCAGGAGTGTGAAAGCTGAGCCCAGGCAGTTAGAGGTGATGACACAATAGGCCTCTAGGAACACAGGTGGCCTGGGTCTCTGGCTGGCTCTGTCACACCAGAAGCAGGCACTGCTCTGTGGCCCAAGGTCATCTTAGTTCAAGACTTGTGGGGGTGGGGGGTGGGCTTCAAAAATACCATTGCTGTTGTTTCTGTTGCTTAAAGAAATTGCAAATGTAATCTATCCATTTCCAAAATGCAGAAAGCCTGGCTATGGGACCCCACTTCTTTCCCTGACTAGAATCTTCTCATGGTGGGACTCTCCCAGCCGGGATGAAAATCTGAAAAGGCTTCCTGGATGGAGGCACAGACCTTCCCTCGCAGGGTGTGATCTGTGTGGTCTTCCCACTCAGCCCAGCCCCCACTGCTGGCTAAAGGCAGAACGGCTCCCACCGAGGTTGTCTCTTCCGGGGGTGAGTCGCCTCCTCCTCCCCTCTCTGGGGATGGAACAACCCCCAGCAGCCCCTGGTCATGTGCACCAGCCTCTCACCTTCATCCCTCTGCAGGTCCTGATCTAGGTGCTGGTTCCCTGCATTTATTCTAGTTTTCAAAGCCTGGAAAGGGTCCAGGAGGGAGCTGGAAGGAGTGTGCTGGTGGCCTCCCAACTCCTTGCCACTACTCATGCACATCAGAGATGGGAAATGCCAGCGGCTCACACCCTTCTGCTGCTTGCTGCCCCCCCCCCCCAGTAAGGGTGCCCAAGGGGTCGCAGCTGGCATCCCCGGGGATTAATGCGCCGCCCAGAGAGCAGTACAGTACCCGCTCTACCCCCGCTCCCCAGCTCCCGAGGGTCGGGGCTCCCTGCCCTGGTTCACCCCAGCTCCCAGCCCGGGCGCGCTGCACCCTGGTTCCTGGGGCCTCCCCTCCTGGCCCTGCTACACCCCTTTCAAGCTCCCCAAGTGAGGGCATCTGGCTCCGTTGCACCCCTAGCTACGGAGGGCAAGGGCCCCCCAGCCCGCTGCGCCCCTGCTACCGGCCAGGACGGCGGCCGCCGCTTCTCTTTGTCTACCTGCCGGGCATTAAAGAGCCCCCTGGCCGCGCGCGTCGCCGGCCGGGGCGGAGTCGGCGCGGGGGAAACAGGACTCTGCGGCTTTAAGGGCGGCGGGGCGGGGGCGGGGCTCAGCCGGGCTCGGCTCCGGCCTCCGCGTGGCCCGGCTCTCACCTCGGTCCCAGGCCCGGGCGCGGCGGTTCGGGGCTGGGCGCCCACCGGGAACAGCCGCGAGCCGGAAAGATGCTTCACCTGCCTCCGCCCAGGGCGCGCAGGACCCTGCGCCTCCCCCGCAGGTAAGCCCCGCGCGCCGGGACCGGTCCCCGGGTCGCGTTCGCAGCCTCCACGCCGCCCCCTCCCCCCGTGTCCCCAGCGCCACCGCAGCTGCCCCATCGGGCGGTGGATGGGGGTCTTCGCTGATGGGGAGAGACCAGCGTTTGGGAACGTGCGGCTGCGGGCACGGGCTGGAGTGGGTGCCTGCGGTGGTCGGGAGGGGCGCGGGAAGACAGGCACTGGGACACCCCCGGGACGGGGACAAAGCTGAGACAATAGCACAACTTACTTGAATTTGGATGGTTGCCTGCTGTACTGTAGGGGGTGCTGGGGACCTCTGACCCGCTCAGCGAGGGGTCCCCTAACCCCGGAATCTCTGGGTGCCTCCTGGAGTGAAGGAAGGAGGTGGCGGTTGGATTTGTGAGCCCACAACCGGTTGGCTTTCTCGGAGGAGTGAAAGGGAGACACACGGAGTGACTAAGGGATGCCCCGTGGGGGAGGGCAGACCAGTCCTGAAAGGTGAGAATTTGGCACAGAGGCACCCCATGAAGTTAAGGGGAAGTGAACGGGCCCACAATAGCCCCCGACTCTCAGAGGCGATGAGGGCATCCCAGAGGCCTGAGAAAGAGGACTGAGGCTTCCCGGTTGTTATAGGAGCTTCCTTCCCCAGTACACACACTCCCTCCTCTCTGCCTGGCTCTGACCTGCCCTGAGGGTGAAAATTGGGTTAGGGAGTGAACCAGGGGCCTGCTGCCCAGTGCTGTGACCATTTCTACCCCAAGAGCCCAGACTTAACACCCAGTAAACTGCCCCTGCTTCCCTAGGGCTCCTTGCAGGAGGCCCAAGTCTCTCCACAGGTTTCATGTAGGAGCAGAAGAATGGGACAAGACCTGGGAGGGAGAGCCCCTTGGAAGCCAGCTTCCTGCTGGCCCCAGACTATCTGCCCCCCACCTGTAGGACAGACTGCAGCCCCTCAGGAATGTGACTAGGGATCCTTGGAGTCACTCTGCTAAGATGACCATTGCGGATGTCTTCAAGAGGAAACAAACAGTTCAGGAACAGAGAACAGATCGATTTAGGGACTTCTGGGGTGGCAGGAAGAAGGTATCTTGCTTCTGGGGAGATCCTGGGCTGAGTCCTGAGTCACTGGGCCCTGGAGAAGGTGGAGAGAAGGGGCCATTTATGCCCCCCAGTCCACCCCAGTCCAGAACCTCCTTTAGATCCAACCTGGCTGTGCCCAGGGAAAGTTATTGAATTGCCTAGGGGTGGAGTCTCCCCCCCCCCCTCTGGAAGATGCAAAATTCCCTTAGTCGATTCCAGCACCCTTTCTGGAGCCCTTTAGACCTTCCTTCCCACACAGCCATTTCTCCCTGCCCCCTCCCTCTGCTCCTCCCACCCTGGGAGACCCAGGCTTTGTACTATGAGCCCTGTGCCCTGTCCTGGGGCTACCTCTGTTGAGGACTCGCCCAGCTCCTTACCAGAAACCGACTTCTGGGCAGGTGTGCCCAGGCGGGGACCTGTCTGCGGTAGCCCAGGGAGGGGTGCAGGTAGCATTGCACCTACTCAGCCTTGCCGCCTGCCGGGGTGGGGCAAGGCTGGACCAGGTTGGTGGGGTCCTTCCCATCCAAGCCAAGACTCTCGGGATTGTTGTTAGTTAGTGGGCAAGGAGAGAGGGGATGTTGTTAAGTGGAGGTCAGTCCTCGGATTGCCAAAGTTCAAATGTAAAACATAACTGCCCTGGCTCCTATCCACAGAGGGACAGCTCAGCAAGCTTTTGCCCTCGGGACAGCTCAAAGCCTTCCTTGTGAATGATGTTTGATTGGGGCCAACAGGGATCAAAGAGACCCCTTCCCTGCAGGCTCTGGTTCCCCTCATCTCCAGAGGAGGCAGCTGGAGGTGTGAGGTTTCAGGGTGAATGACTTAATTGGCCCTCCAGTGTCTCCATGACCAGCTTTTGATGAGCTAAACTGAGCTAGGCTCAGCCCTCAGTCCCTCCATTTGCCTAGATGCAAACGACTGTCCTCCCCTCACCCCAAGGCCTGGGTTTTTTGCACCTGTCATAGGGGGGCTGGCCCCAGAAGCACCATGCTTGCACATCTCACATGTTCTGGTCTCCCCTGGAGACCTCTCTCTGCCCACATCCTTCCATGTCTTTCAGGCAGGAAACCTGGAGTCCAGGCATTTGTTCTGTCCAGTGTGCCTAGGTTCTCTCCTGGGAAGGACTCTTCTCTGGAGCCTGGGGACCAGTGGGGATGAGACCTGCTTGTCCCACTGAGACCCTGGGGGATGGCAGAGCCAACGAGCTGCTTCTTGTTGGTTTTGTGGGACTAGGCACACACACCACAGGTCCCTGCCCCAGTGTGTGTGGGGCATAGGGGAGAGAGGTTCCAGCAGGAAGTATTCTAGGGAGGAGGGCACAGTGGCAGCCTCAGATCTAGCCACCTTCTCTTTTGGAAACGCTACCTGTGTGAGTGTTGTGTAAACCTTTAATCCCCACAGCAAGCAAGTGGAATATGTTATTATCATCCCATTGCCCAGATATAGAAACTGAGGCGTGGGGAGGTGACGTCGGTGTACCTGAGACCTTGGTAGTGAGATTCACCCTCACACCTCCTTCCATCTGACTCCAAAGCCCACCCCAAAACACTGCCACAGGGGTTGCCTCTCCTCACTGACGCTGGCTGATCAAGGCCCCGGGAATCCCAGATGCTGAAGGCACAGGCGTTGGGGGGCATCACATGGGAACTCAGGCTCCATCACTGATCAGCTTTGTGGCCTCGCAGAAGTTGTCCAGTCTCTGGCCTCGGTTTCCTTCTCCATACAAAGGGCTTAGCTCCTGGCCCGTCCCCACCTGACCATTCAGCCCAAATTCTGTGCTTACGAGGATGGCTTGTCCATGCATCCTGTTTTTTAATTATTTTTATTTATTTATTCATTTTTTAGAGGGGGGAGAGAGAGAGAGAGAGAGAGAGAGAGAGAGAGAAGAAGGGGAGGAGCAGGAAGCTTCAACTCCCATATGTGCCTTGACCGGGCAAGCCCAGGGATTTGAACCGGCGACCCCAGTATTCCGGGTCAACGCTTTTATCCACTGTGCCACCACAGGTCAGGCCATGCATCCTGTTTTTGAGGGCAGTTTATATAAAAATAGGCCACTTAAAAATTTGATCACTTTATTTAAAAGCAAACCTTATTCATTGAGCGTTTACTGTGTGATAACTTTGTGCTGGGTGCTATGTCTCTGGCCTTCAGAATGCTACTTCCCTGCTTGTCTGCGTGGATTTTCCCACATTCTTT
The DNA here is from genome assembly GCF_036850765.1 of Saccopteryx bilineata. Classification (NCBI taxonomy): domain Eukaryota; kingdom Metazoa; phylum Chordata; class Mammalia; order Chiroptera; family Emballonuridae; genus Saccopteryx; species Saccopteryx bilineata. Next base: position 240,634,369 of record NC_089490.1, read on the forward strand.
TTTTTTTTTTTTTTTTTTTTTTTTTTTTGTATTTTTCTGAAGCTAGAAATGGGGAGGCAGTCAGACAGACTCCTGCATGCGCCCGACCGGGATCCACCCGGCATGCCCACCAGGGGGCGATGCTCTGCCCAGCCGGGGCATCGCTCTGTTGCATCCAGAGCCACTCTAGCGCCTGAGGCAGAGGCCATAGAGCCATCCTCAGCACCTGGGCCATCTTTGCTCCAATGGAGCCTTGGCTGCAGGAGGGGAAGAGAGAGACAGAGAGGAAGGAGAGGGGAGGGGTGGAGAAGCAGATGGGCGCTTCTCCTGTGTGCCCTGGTCGGGAATCGAACCCGGGACTTCCGCATGCCAGGCCAACGCTCTACCACTGAGCAAACCGGCCAGGGCCTTACATTCATTTGTTATATGGTGGTAGTCTGTCCAATCGTAAGTTCCTAGAGGTCGAGGACTCTCAGGTGGTGCCCATGTGGGATTTAGTCATGGGTTTGATGACAAGTGGCTAAAAGGACCCCATTCTCAGAGCTCCTGTGGCAGTGCAGATTTGAACAGACCACACGTACCCTGTGCTGTGTCACTTTGAGCTCTCTGGATTGGGTCCAGTCATCTTTCCTTAAGTAGAGCAGCTATGTCAACAAGAAGCAGGCCCGTTGCGCATCAGCATATGGTCACTGAGGACCCACTATGTGCTGGGCGCTGTGCTTTTCACCACAGAGGCAACAAAGACAGAGCCTGTCAGTTCACATCACGGTGTGATTAGCATGGGGTGGAGCTGGACCCAACTTCTGATCCTGGGTCACAGTAGCTGGGAGTTGGAAGCCCACGGGTCAGGAATCTGTGAGAAGATTCAGGCCTAGGTCGAGGAGCATGCGTTAGGGCGGTGAGGGCATAGTTTGAAGAGAGAGTTCAGGACAGAGGCAGTGCTCAGGTGGGAAGACGAGGAAGGGACAGAACTGGGTCCAGGATGTGTCTCGTGTTGGAGAGAATTTATGGAGCCGTGGGATCAATGGGTGCGTGCCACGCCATCACCTTCGCTGTCCTACAAGATCGCTTTAAGGGCCACGTCACAGTTACCAGGTACACACATGTGTGTTCCTGTTCACGTGTGAGGCTTTAGATTCCAGGCTTGGCATGTCTCCCCATAGGTCATATTAAATTTTTGTATGAGACCATATGAGACAACCGGTTTTGATCCTGCTGATCTGCCCGCCTGCGTGATTTTAAAACATATGTAGGTGTTTAACAGCTTCCAAGCATAAGTTGTATCATATTTCTGCCAGTTGGTGGAATTAACGGCTCAGAGACCCTCAAGGAGAACAAACGCTTGGGGTTTGTCTCTGAGTGTCGTGGGTTCCTGGAATTTCACCCTTGGGCACAGTGGCTAAAACAACAGCCACGTTGCATTCTGTGCACTCAACTCTGAAACTCAGTGCTCAAGTGGGGAGTTGGAACTCAGAGCACAAGCCTCTCACAAGCCTCTCATCGGGGAAGAGTACCCTAATGCTGTCCTCATCTGTGAGGCAGTGTATTTCTGTGTTCTGGGAATTTCTGCCCTTCCTCCCTCTTTCCTACATTACGCACATACCTGCATCCCCTGGTTTGTGCCACATCTCCCAATTTAAGCTTCTCATTAGTTCGAGGTCCTCCTCCTTGTAACTCCCAGGCCCTGGCTTCCCAGCCCAGGTTTCCACACCTGCTGCTGCCACGTGCTTGTCCCCAGAACCACCTTCCAGCACCCAGACCTCCCGCTGCAGCGCACGGGCCTGGGACCTCTGCAATGTGGGGGTCCCTGCATGGCAGCATGGTGGGTGCTTTGTAGCCTAGCACTGAGCCGACCTTGGGGAAGACCTGGGAGTCAGCTTTTCCTGGAAAGGGGAGTGTCTGAAGGAATAAAGTGCATCAAGGTCATGGTTCTCCGTGCTTATAATATATTCTAGAACCATCACCTGGGAAGTGCTGTGAGCAGTGCATTTATGTGTTCATTTCCCCCCATTGGGAAGGAGGCAGGTGTGGGATGACTCCTGGGCTCCCGTGCAGTGGAAACAGACTGCTTTCTTCCCTGTAGATGCTCCAAGTCCCTGCCATTCTTTTAGCATTAGCGGGGTTGTCGTTTCGATGGGAATCCCCATTGGTAGGCGTGGTAGGTGTTTGTAAATGGAGATGGGACCTGGGCCGTACTTCAGCTGCGTGTGGGGAACCTGAGCTCCCCACCATCCTTATCCTGGCCTCAGACCCCAGCAGGTGCAAGACCTCTCCCTGCGCCCTGTGTCTGAGGAGCTCCGCGTGCCCTGTATGTCCTATGCTGCAGGTGGGAGGGGAGGAAGGAGGAAGCCGTGTTTACTCAAGCACAGCGGGCTCAGGAGCTTTCCTGCTTCCTGAGAAGCTCATTCTGGGAATCAGAAGGGAGCAGCTCATGGAGAAAGCAGCCCTGATCCCCAGAGATTCAGAAAGCCCCTGGGAGAGACTTGCCATGCCAGGGAGGTTGTGCCACCTGCAGGGGTCCCCCAAGGACATCGAGATGCCTGGGTTTTGCACACTTCTGAGACCCACTCTGCATGTGTTTGATGAAGTTGAACCAAGACGCCCTCTAACCCAGAGCAGTACTACCAGTAAAATGATGCTGTCTGAGTCAAACAGTGCTGGTCATGTGATCGGAGCCCGAGGATCTGGACTGAACCCGAATATTATTCCTCACGTCTCATCCCCACCACTGGCCACCACCCAGAGCAAAAGGAAGTATAGGGAGAAGCAGGGGCGGTCAGTGGAGCTGTGATGATGTTTTCAGCCTTGTGAACATTGTTCTTGTCCTCCTCAAAGGGTTCCGGGCATCCACAACAGCGAGCCCTCTTGTCCACTTGTCCTCAGCACACTGGTCACCAGGAGGCCGCTGTCCCAGGTGCCCTGAGCTCCCACTGGTCCAGGAGCTGTTTGTTTTCAAACCTGTTCATACCTGCTGAAATGGTGCCATTTAAGTGTGACATGAATCGTTGAAGTGTGAGTGTAAACGAGAGTTGTTTCTATGGGAGCTGCGTCACTAGAGGCTTTGGGAAGATGCTCTGAGCTGAGGTTCAGGGGGGTTAGAACCTCCAGGAGGACTTGGTGCCCAGACCACCCCACACCACAAGGGTCTTGTCCCACTCTGAAGGTATGGGCGCCGAGTGTCATCCCGCGTGGTAGGTTCAGGTGGGACATGTGGATTTGGAGAAACAGGAGTGCGTTGGGAGAAGTCCCGTTGGTTCTGGGACTTCGACCGGCTCTGAGGTTCACGGGAGCTTTCTGTGTGATTTTCTGTAACAGGGACTCCTGGCCATGTGACAAGTGCTGAGCAGGGTGAGGAAGGGCTTAACCAGGATGGACACCCATTTGTTGGGACGACTGTTGGTGACAGAGGAGGAAATAGCTGAGACCCGACTGTTCATGGTTTTAGCGGGAGGGGGGCTGAGCTTCTGCCTCCCTTTCAACCCATGCAACCATTATTTTTCTCATATTATTCACATTGGGAACATCTGGTAAAAAAGTTGGTAAAAAGGAGTCCTCTTTAAAAAATGCTTGCAGAGGCCTGACCTGTGGTGGCACAGTGGATAAAATGTCAGTCTGGAACACTGAGGTCACTGGTTCGAAACCCTGGGCTTGCCCAGTCAAGGCACATATGGGAGTTGATGCTTCCAGCTCCTCTCCCCTTTCTCTCTCTCTCTCTCCTTTCTCTCTAAAAATGAATGAATAAATAAATCTAAAAAACACTTGCAGAGTACTAAATTAGGTCTTTTCTCTGTCTCTTCCTCCAAATCTACCTGTAGCTGAACTGGGCTCTGCCCGGGAGAGCCTGAGGACATACATAGCTTCAGTACCCAAGTCACATCTTTTATCATTTGTTTAATTTCCTTTGGGGTGATCATTGATGAGTTTCCTATGTACCTGAACCCTGAGTGCTCTCAGCAGAGGAGGACTGGAAGGGTGGAGGGCTGCTGCGTCCCTTCCTCTAAACTGAGCAGGGTTGGGAGCCATCCTGCCTCCAAACAGAAAGGGAGAAAGCGAGCTGTGTGTTTTTGTTCCTGTCTGTTGCCTGAAGGCACCTTCTCCAGAAACAAAACCAGTTTGATTTTGATTAACTTTTTCTTTTTCTTTTTTTTTCATTTCCGTCTTCCTTCTTTTGACTTCTTTTACAAATTATGCCAAAAGCCCCAGACTGATCAGAAAGCTGTGGAACCCAGCCTTCCACTTGGAGTTGCCCAGGGAAAACATGTTAATACCAAAAGTCATTTCCTCGCCAGTCACTTCCTGTGTTCTCAAAACTGTTGTTGTTTTTTTCCCCCCTAAGATATGTATCTTCAGATAATCAATGGGTTTCTCCTTCTCAACCTGGGGTAGTGGGGTGCCAGTGGGGCTCTGGCGAAGGATTGGTGTTGTGCTAAGTACCCTGGGGCCTTAATCCAGCCCTAGTCAGAGCACATTTTTTGACGCTGAAGCAAGGAAACCCACAGAAATCTCATGGTGACTTTGCCACAGACCTGTTCCATGACCTAGGACAGCTATTCCAGCCTCTGTTTCCCCTGCTTTGGTGACGAAGGGAGGCTCCGGCAGCTGAGAGGCACAGAGGACATCATGAGACAGCTGGAGGGCCGGGACTCTTGTCTGAGTGGCACGTGCATCGGTGAGGATTTGCTACTGAAGGCTGAGTGTTGAAAGCAGATAACCACTCACCGCGATGGCTAGATGTTCATGTTTGCAAAGCACTGCAGAGCCTTACCAGGCATTTGCAGGTGAGGGTTTGAGATGGTCAAATCTTTTCAGTTCCCTGTTAATTTTCTTTTTCTTTTTCCCTTCTGTGCATCCTTCCTCCTTCAATGGCCATCATGTCATGCCTGGGGCGTGGAGTGGCTTTTATCCCGGAACACCTGCATGCTGTTTGTTTCTCTGCAGTGAGATCTTAGCTTCAGCTGCTTCACTGGTTTAGAGCTAAGATCCCTTTCTTCCTTCTCGCTCTTTCTGTTCGGGGGCTCTGCAGTAGGTGGGAGAGGCGCTTGCTTTCACACAGCCGAGTGGGGTTTTCTGGTGCCGACCTTTGACCCCACACACAAAGCAGTATTCAGTGGTCCTGCTCTGCAAAGCGAAAACCTTCAGGGCCCTCCACAAAGATTGCTCAGCATGGGTCAGAAGTGCGTGAACCATGAACCAAGGGGCTTAAGATAAGAAGGCAGTTCATTTTGAGATAACGCTGAAGGCAAGAGGTCCATGAAATGTACAATATCCATCAAGACCCGATCACTGATCCGCCCCCACCTCCATCCTATGGCTCCCCCTGGGGTAGAGGTGGCAACTCAGCCTTCCTTAAGACCAAGATTAAAGAGACCAGTAAGCTTTCTGTTCAGTGGGATTGCTTCATGCTCTCTGTCTCTTCCTCTAAATCTATGTGTAGCTGAACGGGACTCTCCCGAGAGAGACTGAGGACATACATAGCTCTAGTGCCCAAGTCACATCTTTTATCATTTGTTGGGCCGGCCTGCCCCGGACTCCAGCGCACAATGGCTGAAAGGGGAGTGGAGCATCTTCGCAGGAGAGGGAGCTCTTTGGAATGCACGAAGCTGGCGAGTCTCTTCCTAGGTCTTCTGGAATCCTTAGCAACAATTTTTATTCTAAGGGCTCCCAGGATGTCGGCATCGACGGGCCAGTTGGCAAGAAAGGAAACATCACAGATTGCACGTAGACCCAGTCACCACCTTAGACCAAGTGCCGAGAAGGTGACGGCTGCTGCTGCTGCTGCCTGATTTTTGTTGTTTTTCCCCCCTCTTGCTCTCTAGAAATGTTAGGAAAGACTTTGCCTTGGGAACAAGCCTCGGGTGTATAATTGCACGGTTGGCAGGGAGGGAGACAGAAAGGCGAGGTCGGGAAGAGTCGCGGCTTGGTTTTCCGAGGACTGCCTTTCCAGCACCCGCCTGCCAGCTGCATGTGGACACCCAGATTTCCGCAGCGTGAGGGAACGTCCCTTCCTGCACCAGCCTCACAGCGTGGTGACTTGCGAATTCTTCCCCGGTGAAGCCTTTATTTTTGGAGACCGCTGTAATTGACATGTTGGGACCTATTATTAACTGCTAGTTTTGTGATGTGATTGGAAATCTTTACATTAGGAAAGAATGTATGGGTTGCTTTGGTAGTGGTGGGGGGATGGGGAAATGCAAATAGAAGGTTACTTTGTACAGTATCTCAGATCAGTCTGGGATCAGAGATTGGACCCGAAACCCTCATCCACCTCCACTTCATTCTCTTGGTCACCCCTAACTATCTTCCTAAGTGAAAGGCATTTACGTCTCTAAGAAGTGGCCTCTGCAAAGGAACAGGATAATAATGTAAATACTTTTTAAATTGTCTGTGGGAGCCACGGTGGTATGCACCAGCACTGAATCCATCCTAGAGGACCAGATGGACAGGCCCCTGCAGGGACGACAGAGCATATTCCGTACCTGGAAAGCAGACAAGTGATGCTCTGTTGTAACTGGGCCAATGGAGAAACCCCCTGTGGCATCGATCCCACCCCCTACATGGATGACAGCAAATATGGTGACTTGTGCTTGACCGCTGTCTGGGGTTGGAGAGGGGTTAAAGTGGGTGTGAGAATGTACCTTCCAAATGTCCCTGTTAAGTCAGAGAGACCGGGCTAATGTTTTCCTCCATGGAGCTTCTCCGAGGGTTCCTTCTGAGTGACAGTGCGCAGCTTCAATGCTGCGTGTTCTGTGTTGGCCAGGGTGTTTCCCACACAAGTGACAAGGTGACACCTCTCATTACGAGAGCGCAAACAGTGGGTGAGCGCCCCCATTCACCTACTTACTCCCCTGGGAGTTCTGTCCCCGGCCGCTAGGACCACAAAGCATATTCTTGCACAAGGTAAGAGAGGTTGGATGGAAGTATCTGGTGACCACATGCCATGATAGGCCAAGGTTACAGGCCGGGCAGAGGTAGGGGAAGAGGTCTAATCGCTGAGACAGTCAAAGGAGAACATTTTTGAGATGTGACCAACACGGTTAACTGCAAATGACAGGCTGCAAACAGAGGGCTGAAAGGCCCCCATTGAACTCAGCCATCTACAGACCCCTGGCCGGACATTTCTGCATCGGCTGCTTTTATGATTGATCAGCATATGATTCTCTCTTGGCCCCAAAACCTTCCTTTTGTGGTCATAATAACAGGCAAGCAGTCCATGCGGCAAGACTATTACCCCGACCCTACAACACCTCTGGGTCCTCTCATCCCAGGGCATCGTGTTCTCTTACCAGCAAGAGGAAGGAAAGCAGTTCTGCTCACCTCCTGCGTGCTCACCAGCAAGTGTCTGCTGTCATTCTCGTTCTCAGCATCTGAAAAAGCAGCTCCTTCTGGTCGGTCAAGTCTCTGTTGTCTGATCTCGGAATGGAGGCCACACAACATTATGGCTCACACCACACCCCACCTGTCTCATGCTGTCATCAAACGGTCTTCCCCCGAATCAGACGACCTGCCCTACCCCACACCATGAGTCTTTCTTATGATTGCGACTCTCCTTGGGCTGAGCGCTGGCTGCCACTGCCTGTTTGTCCAACAGCATGGAGGCTGTTGGTTGTGTTTTGCCTGGCGGGTGTGAGTCCAGTTCATGGTGAGTCAGAGCCCCGCCATCCTGCTGACTTGGGGAACAGCAGCTTCCCAGCAGCTGTCCCTGACTTTGAATGGCTGCTTTGCTGCAGATTAGCACATGCTCCATTCTACTGAGCGCCCTGGACTTCCCTACCTTCTCACCACCGTTCCCTCAGAAACAGTAATGATTGATGAGCCTCTCTGGTGACACATGGCCTCCTTCAGCACCTTGAGTTCTGACTCTTCATGTCCTCCTACCCCTGCGGCCACGGCCTTCATGGAGGGTTGACATTTTAGTCAATAAGTTCCAAGAAGATGGGACAGAACGGGGGAGTTGCAGAAGTTATGGGAACGAGGAAGTCAACCTGAAGTCACTGGGTCAGAACTTCAAGGTGATCTAAGAAGGCTGTGTGAATAGCTTCTCTAATCTGAAGAACAGCTCCATCTTTTATTTGGGAATCTCCAACGAACCTGGGGTATTTGTCCTCTTTTATCTGCAGGGAAGGAACAGCTATGTTCATGTGACACTGCCCGCATGTGCCTTGTGTTAAGAGTAACCTTCCTCAAAAAAAAAAAAAAAAAAAAAGAGTAACCTTCCTCAAAGGTTGTCTTCAGAATTCCTCCCTGGGGATCCCCAGAGGGTGTGGCTTCCCTGCAGAGCTATAGCGTTCCCTGATGGTTTCTGTTCTCCGTGTGGTTTTTGAAATGGGACACCGGCTGAGTGGTCATAGTGAATCCATGAACTCCTTTAAGGGAACCAAGTGTTATACAGTCACATGCCTTGCTTCTGCTCTGAGTTCGTCCTTTAAGGTGCTCAAGGCTGTGGATCTAAAGAGGCCCTTGGCTTTGCAGTTCGACTTGACAATTTGCAAGGAGGCAGACATATGGAGGTGGAGGCCAGTGCTTTCTGGGTTTTAGGATTTGGGTTTGTGGTTGCTTCCGTCTCGCCTGCTTCCCTAATGGTCCACACTCTCTTTGTCCTGGGCAGACTCGACATGGATGGCATTAGGGTAATTACAGGCAGAAAACTCGGGATGGGGGGGTGAGTTCGCCCTCCATGTGGAGTCAGGCTTTTTTTGACTGAACAAGGAAGCTCAGTGAGTAAGAAAGAAGAGAGGGTCTCCCCGGTTTATGTGGAAACAGTAAAAAAAATGGGAAAGTGGATATTTTTGAGGAGTGAAAAGGATAGCAGTGGTTATGGAAGGCCAAAGGTTCTGCTCCAAGAAGAGTAGAGGCGACAGGAGGCAAGGAAAGGGGGCTGCCGTGTTCAGGGGGCTGTAGGGCCTCCCATCTCATCTGCGGCGGGAAGCCGCTCTTGGGGAAAGAAGCTCACAGGCGGAAGGTGTTTATTGCCAGCTCAGGGTTCCACACTGGCGGTGGTCTGGGCCAATGGTTGGGAGCCGCCGGAGGCTGCTCAGAGCCAACTCGGGTCTCAACCTTAGGAGCCTGGATCCAGGACCTGACATCCCCTTTACACCTCCTTTGGTACCCGCTCGGAGCTGACGGGGCACCCCGAGACCTGAAGGGGAAGTGCAGCGTGTTAACCCCAAGGACTTTTTCTCTGTGGCCGTAACTGTAGCAGAAACACAGGCAGGACATGTGCACCTGGAGTGACTCCTTCCAACCTCCTGCCCCTGACGCGCGATGGGACTCAGCCCTGCTCCAGCCAGCGAAACCACAGGTGTGTCCGAGTTCCACTCACGGGGAGGCTGTTCCCGCTGCCAGCAGAGGGTGGCAGTGGGTTCCAGCCACTCTGGTGATTCTTTTTCCTTTTCCTCCCTGCTCCCCCCCCCCTTTTTTTGTCCGGAGCCCAAACTGAATCAGGGGCGTTGCCAGGAGGAAAACCTTGTTTTGACTTGCGAGCTGGACGGATTAGATCAGAAAGGAATCGAAGTGCAGAGGTCCTTCTAAGTCCGCAGTTGCATTTGGGTCCAGGACTTGTCAATGGAGAGATTATTTATTTCTTTTTGTTTTTGTTTGGTCTAGGCCAGCGGTCGGCACACATTGGCTGGCCCACAAAGCTGAGAACGATTTTCAGATTTCTAAGTGATTGGAGGGAGGGGGGATCAAAAGAAGTATTTGGTGACACGTGCACATACACTTGTCTGGACATGGCTGCATCCGTTCATCTGGGTCCTGTCCATACCAATCTCACCCTGCCCAGTGGGCAGGGAGTTGCATCCCAGACCGCAGACCCCTCAGAGCCCGAAGTGTTTACCATCCAGTGCTTTATGGAAAAGGATGGCCAAGCCCTGCTCGAGGCATTGACCCTGAACCTTTCCTAGCTTTCCAAATAGTGTCCATTGTCCTCCTTCCTTGCTGGTTTAAAGGACGTGCAGAAAGGCAAACATTTTGGAGTTGGGCAATGGCCTATGAAGGAAAGTGCCTCAAGGAGAACACGGGTGAGCAGCAGGGAGGAAGCAGGAAGCGTTTCATAAAATTTGAAATCAAACACCAGGGTCCCTTTCCAACAATCTGCAAAAGGGCGTCCGGCCCGTCTGTGCCAGTTCCCAGCCGTTGCTCGACCCTGCAGCCCTTTGCCGATAAAAACAGGGCAGCTCCCACGGAGATCGCTTTTATTAATTGACAACTTCATTTTGTGACTTTCTGGTATTTGTCAAAGCTGCTTTCATTGTCCGAGTTAAGCATCAAAATTATTCCCCCCGATGTACAACTTTCTAAACGTTTGGTTCCCAGGTGCTGAGTGAACCTAGGACGAAAGACCTCACTCGGCTCCAGTAAGGAGGACCCTGGAGGGGGCGTTATGCACTCGGCACTGCAGGGCCTGCTCCTGAGGGGCTGCCTCTCACCCTCTGAAGGTGGATGTGATGGTACCCCCTAAGCATGGTCCCCGTTTCTGGGGAGAGGTGCCCAACCCCCCCCCCTTTTCTCTGTGGAGGATTTGAATTCCCTGGTTGGGAAGCATCCCTGCCCCTGTGAGAAGCGGGAGGGGAAGGCTTGGGGCGGGCAGCAAGGGATCTCTGAAACCAGAGAGAAGGCAAACAAGCCGTGGCTGCCGAGTCAGCATTCCTCACCCACAGTTGGTCCTAATTAGGAGACGCTGGTCTCCGCTCAGCACTCGCTGCGCCTTCTCTGCTCCATCCCACCAGCCACAGCTCAGAAACAGCCCCTTATACCTTCCCTGCATCCTCACCTCTCTGCCTGTGCCCACCACCCTGCAAATTACCCTTTCCAGCGTGATGATCCCAGTAAAACATGTTGATATCGCTGGTCCATTAGTATCCATTGCGTTCCACCAAGTGCTCCCCAGGCTATGTGCAGGGCTGAATGACCATCCATGTGTCATGTCATTAGAGGAGGATGCAGAGCCTGATTGCATCGCTCAGAGCTGGGTGTCCCCCGGGTCGTCCTGCTGCCCAGTCAGAGCCACACCCATTGTACCTTCCACCGCTTGGCTCCAGACATGTCCGGTTCTTAGCTTCCTCTGAGCCTCACTCACCAGAGGCATCGGGGGACTTTACATCAGCTCTGATAACCTATGGTTTTGTGATCAAAACATCACCTTAGTCAATCTCTCCATTAAAAACCAGCCCAAGCCTGACCAGGCAGTGGTACAGTAGATAGAGCATTAGACTAGGATGCTGAGGAACCAGGTTTAAAACCCTGAGGTCGCCGGCTTGAGTGTGGGATCATAGACATGACCCCATGGTTACTGGCTTGAGCCCAAGGTTACTGGCTTAAGCAAGGGGTCACTGGCTCAGCTGGATCCCCCTGGTCAAGGCACATATAAGAAAGCAATCAATGAACCACTAAGGTGCCGCAACTATGAGTTGATGCTTCTCATCTTTCTTTCTTCTTGTCTGTTCCTCTCTTGTGAGTGTGCACGCTAAAAAAAAAAGAAAAGAAAAAACCAGCCTGAATCATGGAGGTCAATGTCCAAGGTAGCCGAGAGTGGGGGTGTCGATTCGATGTGTAAATAACAAATAAGTTAATTTTCTTCACTTCATGGTTATAGCCGTCCGACTGGGCTGCGGTAACAAAATACCAAAGGTGGTGTGGCTTAAACAACAGCAAGTAATCTTTCTCACAGTTCTGGAGAAGTCCAAGGCCAAGGTTGGTTTCTCTTGGCTGGGAGACAGCTGCCTTCCCTCTGTGTCCTCACATGGCCTTTGCCCTGCCCTCCAATGTCTCTCTCTCCTTACAAGGACACCAATCAGGACAGATTAGGGCCCCACCCTTATGACCTCATTTGAACTTAATTACTCCCCAAATATAGTCATTGGGGGGTTCGACCTAAGGATTTGGGAGGACACAATTCAGCTAACATCAGTGGTCTGAAGTTTAAGAGACTCAACCTCAGGGCAAAGATTAAATGCTAGAACCAAGAAGGCAAGCAGAGCAAGATGATACTTGTTCAGCATTTTCTTCTGGGTCATAGACATTTAAGAGGCTGAAAGCATAGGGGACCAGCAGCTTGCACATTGCACAGAATTTTGTATAAAACTTGAAGGTCATCCAGTCTCCAACCAGCTGAGCTCTGCAAGCTGGCAGGCTGGTTCTCCCTGGGAACGTGCTCTCATGACTGGTGAACTGGTGTCTGCACAGATTCAGGCATCAGGATTGAAACCAGCACTTTTAGAAATTTATTTTGACTGAGTGGGGTGCTGCCTAGGGACCCTCCTGCCCCCACTATAAAAACGTAGGCCTTGTGGGAGAGCAATAGTGGTTAGAACTTCAGCAAGGAAGAGGTGCAGTGTGGACTGAAACGGGGACCCAGCAGACAGAAGTGTTCCCATGTTTTCGTTGCATCGAGCATCATCCGAAATAACAGTCCTTTCTCCTGGGTCCATTAGTGCAGCATTTCATATTCCTGGGGGTATAGCGGCTGTGTGTTTGTTGACACCCCTTTCTCGTGCCACAGAGAACTTGGACAGTCAGGGCAGAAACTATATTGCCCCTTTAAAGGGCAAAGGCAACAGTGGCGATCTGATTTTAGAACTCTACAGAATGATTGAGGTACAATTAACTGGGTATTGGGGTCCGGTGTTCTTGGCTTTTACTTCAGCTGGGTTTGATCTCCAGGAAATAGTTTCAGATTTTTGTGGTATTGATCTGTTTGATCTTCCCAGTGGGGTCTGAGTAAGAATTCATCACCCAGGTTTTGCAAATGATATCTTAAACTGTTCAGCTCCAGCCCTGGCCAGGTGGCTCAGTTTGTTAGCATTGTCCTGATAATGCCAATGTTGCAGGTTTGATCCCTGTTTGGGGCACCATACAAGAATCAGTCAATGAATGCATAAATAGTGGAACAACAAATCGATGTTTCTCTCTCTTTCTCTTTCTTCCTCTCTCTATAATCAATTTTTTAAAAATTGGCTCTGAAATTGTGGTGACTATTTTCTCCGGCTTTTTGACTGTATCAGTAAGTGCCATGTGACCAGTCTGTAAGGATTAAATCTGAAATTAGGGGTCCCCGGTCTGTGGTCACTTACAATTTAACCTCAGCGTTTGAGAGCAGAACAAAATTAATGCAGGTGGTTCTGCAATTTCAACTGGAGTTTAGAGAGTGTCTTTAGTGAGTTACTGAAGCGTTCATTTTCTCATGGTCGGGGATGGGGGAGGTTAGAAGCCCACCGCCAGATAGATATCCATGACGCTGAATGCCTTTTCCTGATTGTCAACATCCTCCAATTTTGTCTCAGACTCCACTTATACAGTCCCTTCTTCTGGGTGACTTTTGCCCTCAGTGAAGACCTGGCAAACTCTCAGCTCCCACAGTCTGCCCTGGCGTCTTCTCCACGCTACCCCCTCCCCTTCCTCTGAGCCTCGCATGCTGTGCCGTTCATGCGTTCCTCCCTTGCCCAGCTTTGTGGGCCAGATCTGGTGAGCTTGCTGCAGTCGCTGCCAAGCCACAGCGGTGGAATGAAGCCGACGCTGTCTCCCCCGGCTCCCGGCTCCCACTCAGAGCACTCTGAGGCCACATGGAGTGTGAGAGGTGACAGACACTGAGGACGCTTGTTCCACGTGGCCTAGGTTCACTTTCAGAACGGAGCCTCACAAAATTGCCCAGTTTCACCCTGACTCCTCCATTGCCTTATTTATTTACTTAGGTTTTTTGGGGGTTTTTTTGTATTTTTCTGAAGCTGGAAATGGGGAGAGACAGTCAGACAGACTCCCACATGCGCCCGACCGGGATCCACCCGGCACGCCCACCAGGGGCAACGCTCTGCCCATCAGGGGGCGATGCTCTGCCCCTCCGGGGCGTCGCTCTGCCACGACCAGAGCCACTCTAGCGCCCGGAGCAGAGGCCAAGGAGCCATCCCCAGCGCCCGGGCCATCCCCGCTCCAATGGAGCCTTGGCTGCGGGAGGGGAAGAGAGAGACAGAGAGGAAGGAGGGGGTGGGGTGGAGAAGCAAATGGGCGCTTCTCCTATGTGCCCTGGCCGGGAATCGAACCCGGGTCCCCCGCACTCCAGACCGACGCTCTACCGCTGAGCCAACCAGCCAGGGCCTATTTACTTAGGTTTTAATCACTTATGCCCTCTAACCTCCTGAATGCTCTCTGAGGATTATGGCTAGTCATTAGTAACTCACTGGATGGACCCAACCACCATATAGCACGTTTGCTGCCGTCGAGAGAAAGATAAGCTGACGTTTAACTGCAAACCGTAGCCCTTTCAGGTCATGGGTCCACTGACTACTGTGGCAGCTTGTGAACTCTGGCTCTTCAAAGCGAACCCTTCATTGACCAAAAGTTTCCTGTTTAGGACAGTGCTTTCTAATAGAAACATGATGAAAGAGACATGTTCATTTTATTTTTTTTTATTTTTTTATTTTTTTGTATTTTTCGAAAGCTGGAAATGGGGAGAGACAGTCAGATAGATTCCCGCATGCGCCCAACTGGGATCCACCTGGCACGCCCACCAGGGGGCGACGCTCTGCCCACCAGGGGGCGATGCTCTGCCCCTCCCGGGCGTCCCTCTGTTATGACCAGAGCCACTCTAGCAGAGGCCAAGGAGCCATCCCCAGCGCCCGGGCCATCTTTGCTCCAATGGAGCCTCGGCTGTGGGAGGGGAAGAGAGAGACAGAGAAGAAGGAGAGGGAGAAGGGTGGAGAAGCAGATGGGTGCTTCTCCTGTGTGCCCTGGCCGGGAATCGAACCCGGGACTTCTGCACGCCAGGCGGACGCTCTACCACTGAACCAAATGGCCAGGGCGAGACATGTTCATTTTAAATTTTCTGGTCGACCCTTTTAAAAAGTAAGACAGGTAAAGTTAATTGTAATGTTGCATGGCTATGTAATATAAAATTGTTAAGATAGATGACATTCCTTTTTTCATGCTAAGTCTCTGAATTAGCAACTATTTCAGGAGAGCATGAGGTTACCTGGACGGCGCTCTTGTCCATTAAGTGGTAAACAGTGAGAGAAATTTGGTTACTGATTCACCAGACATGTATGCTCTGGACAGGAGACAGACTCCATGTCCGAGTCTGACTTCGGAGACCCACGCTGTGCTAGGGAAGCAGCAGGAGTTTTTCCTGTGTGGTCACAACTGGTCCACCCTTCCCACTGCTTGCCCACACCCTTGGCCGTTTGTGTCTGTGGACCAGCTGGACCTGAACTGTGGGGAGTGGACCATGTGAGAGAAGTCTGGGAGGGTGGCCAGTCCTGGCCAAGAGCTACAATAGCATTGGTGCCTTTCCCAGAGGGGAGGGGAGCTCCCTGCCCTGTGTCTCACTGCGTGTCTGCACAGCAGGACACAAACAGAACAGTGTTCTGTTGAGACGGCCTCCTCACGGCCCTGTCTTCACCCTGCAGAGGAGACGAGTGCCCCAGTATGTCACCCAGACAGTGGCATTCATGCTAGAAAGTGGGGAAAAACACAGGAGGAATACTTGCCCTTCTCACAGCCCCAGGTATAGGTTTAAGTAACTAGCACTGAAGGCTAATTTATTGAAAAGAAAGATACAGTGTTACAATACATTGTCATTCCACCTTAACAATAAGGAAAGCTAGATGGAAACAAACTTAGAAAATAAAACCCAGGGTGTCAAAGGATACAAAGTTTCTAATTGAACTCAATGTCAGGAAGGAGTGAGCCCTTCCTAAGAGAAGGAGGAGAAAATAGCTGAACCCCACGCAAACTTTAGAAGGCGCAAACTTTGGAAGGCTGTGTATGGTCTGGCTCTAGGAGCCCCAGTCACAGAGCTAATATGCACCCACTGCCCCTAGTTTCCCATGAGGTCTTCACTGAGTACACACGGTGGCAGTACACTGACACAAAAAGTAGGGCAGACAGCCAAGCAAGACACCTGTCTCCTATAGGGTGCATAAGACAGAGACAGCTCAGGGTGGGCAGCAGGGTTGAGGAAGACCCTTCCCAACACAAGGCCTGTTATCAAGTGCACAGATGCACCCACCAAAAGCAACAGAGGCACCACAGCCATGAGCACAGGGAGAGTCCTGCAGTCTCCCTGTGGTCAGATCCCAAGCCCCATAGGAAAGATGGTCTTGATCCTGCTCTGAGACCAGTGGTGAACTAACCTCAACCAAAGCAACAACAAGCCCAGTAGAGCTCGGCTGCGGCTCAGACTCGGCTCTTAGTTCTGGCCTCCCAACCTAGCAAGGGGCAGGTCCTCTTCTACATCAACAGGCTGCCATTCTTGGACTCACGACATCTGGTATGTAATATGAACAGTTACAAGAGTCACAAAGATGCAGGAATATCCAACTGAGAGAGAAAATAGTCAATAGAAGCAGATGTACAGGTGACTCAGAGGTTGGGACTGCTAGACAAGGACTGAAAACCTTTTTTATGAATATTTTTTAGAGATCTAGTAGAAATAGTGGACTATATATTTTTTCTTTAAACTTTCCGTTGATTTGAGAGGGAGAAGCAACAACTTGTTGTTCCACTTAGTTCCATTTAGTTGTGCATTCACTGGTTGCTTCTTATATGTGCCCTGACTGAGGATCAAACCCACAACTTCACTGCACCAGGACAAAGCTCTGTCCCCTGAACCACCTGGCCAGGGCTACATTCTTGAATAAATTGGGAATTTTTGCAGAAAACTGGAATTTCTAAAAAAAAGTGGGGGGTTGCAAACATATGCCTCCAAACAAATGAGTGAGTGAGCATCTCAGGAGAACAGATTCCATCTGTGGAAGAAAGACCGGCACACTATTGTTTTTAAAGTACCCTTGGAAATTAAAAATGTGATAGCAGAAGTAAAAACCTTAAAGCAGGCATGATAAGATAAAATTAAGGCCGCTGCCTTAAAAAGTGTATGTGGGCAGGTGCATATTGCTGGCAAATAACAAAGAAAATCAGACACAGTATCAGCCAAAAAATCTATTATCTGAACAACAGACTCTCTAGAAGAGAGAACTGAGAAATGGAGAAGAGAAAATCATCAAAGGAATAATTAGAGAAAACTTCTTGAAACTCAAGAATACCAGCTTCTAGATTAAAGGGGCCTGTAAGATGTCCACTGCAATGGACAGAAATCAGTTCGCACGAGATCAGCCTCGTCGTCCATGATGCTTCAGAACACCAGGAAGACGCTCAGAGCTCCCAGAGAGGGAGCAAATGGCTCACATACCCAGGATGAGGGGTCAGAGCAGCAGCACTGGAGGCCAGCGGTGGAGCAACAACAGGTCTGCGCCCTGGGAGGAGCTTGTTGTCAGCTTGGGACGCGGTGCCTCACCTAGGTCTCGTGTGTTCAGATGCGTCACATCTTACGAAATTTGCTTCTCCAGAGCCCTTTTCCAGAAACCCGCCGGCAGAGGGGCGTCACTAAAACAAGGGAGTAGCCTGACTAAGCGGTGGCGCAGTGAATAGAGCGTTGGACTAGGATGCTGAGGACCTAGGTTCGAGACCCTGAGGTCGCCAGCTTGAGCACGGGGTCATCTGATTTGAGCAAAAAAAAGCTCACCAGCTTGGACCCAAGGTTGCTGGCTCAAGCAAGGGGTCACTCAGTCTGCTGAAGGCCCGTGATCAAGGCACATATGAGAAAGCAATCAATGAACAACTAACGTGTCACAGTGCGCAACGAAAAACTAATGATTGATGCTTCTCATCTCTCTCCATTCCTGTCTGTCCCCGTCTATCCCAGGGGAAAGGGGATGATAGGAGGGGATCAGAAAAGGGAAAGAGATGGGTGAAATTATACACACATAGCACAACATTATAGAGAGCAGAAAAGCTAATCCTGGAGGGAAAGGGGGAGGGCGTTGCGGGAGGGGGAAAGGGGGATGTTGTGGGGAACACAGGGGAGGGGGGATGCATTCAGGGGGACACTAGAATCTATGTAAACACAATAAATTAAAATTTTTTTAAAAAAAATAGTTCTTTCTGCTCGAAGACCTTGATTACCAAAATTGATCTCAGATGGAAAGTTCAGTGCCCAGGCTTCCTCTGTCTCTGACCCGACTTGCTGTGAACGCTTGGCTGTGCTGGAGATTCCCATCTTAACTCAGAAGAGCTGACAGGATCATAAAAACTGGAGCCGATCTTTCCTTCTCAGGACTCTTTCTCTCTAAGGTGGGGGGTGTGTGATGTCTTAGGCCAGGACATGTGTGATTGACTATGTAGTGAGTCTGGGGGGTGATAAAGAGGTTGACTGTTATTCCACCATGGCTTTGTTTCAGAGTAATGACCTTGGAACCACTCTGTGACAGGTTCAAATCCCCGTGCTTGCTCTGTTCTTCCTCGGTGTGTTTGGATTAATCAATGCAGAGCTGATGAAGCCAAATGTGCGAACCGCCCCCCTCCCTATTCCCGGCACAGAAGGGAGAAGGAGTCCAGCTGAGGCCTGGGCCAAGCCCTGAGAAGACTTGCTCATCTGGCTTTCTGTTCCACGATACAGAACTCAAATAAAAAAGGAAAACATCTTCCCAGTCGTAGCAAATTCACAAACACATCTCCTCTCATCCTCACACCCATGCAATGCCGGCGGACAGATGTGCTGTGAACACAGGCACAAGACTCAGACTTGAACTCCTACAGACACAAACACACTGGGTACAGAGGTCTTTGCTGAAGTTCCATGCATACTCAGTGTTAGGCTCTAAAACCTGAGCAAAGCCTGAAGACCATTTTTGAATCCAACAGAAAGTAATAGACATAGGGAAAGTCACAGGAAAATGGGACCTTTGGAGACAGGTTGTAGGAGGCAGAACGTGAGCTTAGAAAATAACACGTGATCAGAGAGAAACTTGTGGGACCTATCTGCCAAGCTCCGTTGGTTAGAGCATCATCCTGGTATGGAAAGGTGGTGGGTTTGATCCCCGGTCAGGGCACATACGTACAGGAATGATCAATGTTTTTGTCTCTCTCTCCCTCCCTCTCTCTCTAAAATCGATATATAAAAATTCTAAAAAAAAATAAAAATTAAAAAAAGAAACTCATGAGTAGCAAACGGGGTTAAAGCAAGAGGATGCTGGCATAAATGGTAGAGGCGGCTCAGTTCAGATGTTCGGGATAAACTTTCTGAATGTGAAACCTTCTGCTGTGTACAAAGATGATGACCAGGAGATTGTGCAGTGTGCAGGCGACCTGGAGGGGAGGCTGGACCAAGGGTTCCTTATGTGAAGACGGGGATACAGGTGTTTAACAACGGTCTGTCCTGGATGCCACCCCTCTGACATTCCAAGCAAGTGACAGGAAAAAGGAGACCTTTCGGCACAAACCTGACCCCTCTGCATGGCCGCACCTGGAGTGTGGTCTGCTCCGTGTAGAAGCAGGACCCGGTCCCACAGTTAAAGTATAGTATGTATAAACAGAGGGGCGATAAGATGTGACAGGTCTGAGAAAACCAGTTAGAAGGTGACAGAATGCAGCATAATCAAATGTCAAAATAACCCAGAGATGTTGTCTCTGAACATATGTACCCTGATTTATCAATGTCACCCTGTTAAAATTAATAAAAAAAAATTCTTAAAAGAAAAAAGATGTGACAGGTCTGAGTGGTTCTAGAAAAAGAACAAACCTTCCCCTGGCCTTCGTTTAGAACAGCGGTTCTCAACCTGTGGGTCGCGACCCCAGCGGGGGTGGA
Source organism: Saccopteryx bilineata (assembly GCF_036850765.1). Taxonomy (NCBI): domain Eukaryota; kingdom Metazoa; phylum Chordata; class Mammalia; order Chiroptera; family Emballonuridae; genus Saccopteryx; species Saccopteryx bilineata. Next base: position 240,653,981 of record NC_089490.1, read on the forward strand.
ACAACCAAAACACAGGGTCGCCTAAAGCCATTGGAAAATACATATTTATTATACAATACATTTTTAAATAAAATATGTATTTCCGATGGCTTTAGGCGACCCCTCTGTTTTGGTCGTTCGACCCCTCCTGGGGTCGCGACCCACAGGTTGAGAACCGCTGGTTTAGAAAATGCAGACATTGGGAAAAGGGAGGGAGAGTCCCCGGAGATGGCATCAGAAAGGGAACAAGGATGTCATGATTACAAGCATGGGGGGGCTGTTTGTTTACAAGGAGCCGAAAGTAGTTTGTATATTTTGGTGGGGCCAGTGGTCGCCTTGTTTTGGAGGGGATGTGACATCCTATGCCGGAACAGTCTGCTCCTTTTACGAAAGTGCTTTGCCAAATTATAAGGCAGCTGACGTCACACTTGGGGAGTTACCTACAAACCCAGGCCTAACCTCCAAGCTTCCTCCTCTTGGCTGTTCTGCCATTAATATGAAACGCTCGTGTCTTGCCCCTGCTAAACACCCCCCCCCTCCGCGCACAGCTGGGACGAGAGCAGCTCCATCAGCAGCGGCCTCAGCGATGCTTCGGACAACCTCAGCTCGGAGGAGTTCAATGCCAGCTCCTCGCTCAACTCCCTCCCGACGACCCCCACCACATCACGTAGGAACTCCACAATAGTGGTACGTGAGTTTGCCAACCCCTTGGGCCAGCTAAGCCCTTTTCAGAAAGCGGGCAGGAATAAACCCCCTGAGACAGTCGCTGCTGCGGTGAACAGTGCCCGTAGGAAGTGCCCGCACCTACTGGGAGGTGGGCCAGCCGGAGAAGAAAGAAATCTCTCTGGCCTCCTAGGGACTGTGGAAACCTAGGTTTGACTCTAGACTCGGGGAGGGGCAGGGCCATCCAACGGCCGGGATGCGTACCCTCAGCCGTCCCACGTCCCACCCTCCGTCCGCTAACGCTGGCCATCTCCCCCGCAGCTGCGCACAGACTCGGAGAAGCGCTCTCTGGCGGAGAGCGGGCTGAGCTGGTTCAGTGAGTCGGAAGAGAAGGCCCCCAAGAAGCTGGACTACGACAGCGGCAGCCTGAAGATGGAGTCTGGCAGTTCCAAGTGGCGGAGGGAGCGTCCTGAGAGTTGTGACGATGCGTCCAAGGTTGGGGAACTGAAAAAGCCCATCAGCCTGGGGCACCGCGGGTCCCTGAAGAAAGGCAAGACCCCACCAGTGGCCGTCACATCCCCCATCACTCACACGGCCCAGAGTGCCCTCAAAGTGGCAGGTAAGCCTGGGACGGGATAGGGACAGGGGTGAAGCCCTGGCTCTGGAGTTGCTCCTCTGTTCGTTCGTGGTGACCATCCTGCAGGGTGGTGACATCACCCACTCTGCCTTACGGCAGCATGTCTCTCCTGGTCTTCAGGGCAGTCCCGTGGGTCACAGTGCCGATGTCACCATCACCACTTCACACAGATGGGAAAAACAAGTCAGACAGGTTCAGTGGCTGAGCCAGGGTCACAGAGCAGACAACAGGGACAGGAGGAGTGAGGCCACTGTGTCCAGAGACAAGTTGGACCTGACTCCCTGTTGATTTGTCACAAAGGACGTGCTTGACATCACAGGAGGCCCTAAAAAACTGTAAATCAGACTGGCCCCTGAGATGACTGTTCGCCTTGTCAACGTCCCTTCTAGTCTCGAATTAATGGACGTGGCCACTCTCCAGCCTATATGTTCCCTTCTCTTCCTGCCTTGGCCAGTCACTAGGTTTTCCTTCTTAAAAATTTTTATGTTGCCCTGGCCAGATGACTCAGTTCATTAGAGCATCATCGCGATGCCCCAAGGTTGTGGGTTTGACCCCCGGGTAGGGTACATACAAGAATCCACCAGTGAATGTGAATAGGTAGAACAACAAATCGATATTTCTCTCTCTCAAGTCAATCAATCAGTAAGTAAAAAAACTTTTAAGTCTTTGGGGTTGCTACTGCCATTTTAACCAAAATGGAAAGTTCTACTCTGGAAGCAGAAAACAGCAAAATAGAACAAAGAAACTGAAACCCCTGGGCCCCTCCCTCTGGTGAGAAATGTCCTCAGCATCTGCTTCACCATCTGTGGGCTCGCTGACACATTCCTTTCTCTCAGGGAGCAACAGAAAGGGGCATTTATGTTGTTGGCTGATTCCACCTACTCTCACCTCATTTCCTGCCTCCTACAGGCAAACCTGAAGGCAAAGCCGCGGACAAGGGCAAGCTAGCAGTGCGGAGCACACTGCAGCGCTCCTCCTCGGACGCTGGCCGGGACCGCCTGGCCGACGCAAAGAAGCCTCCCTCGGGTATTGCCCGCCCGTCCGCGTCGGGGTCTTTTGGCTACAAGAAGCCCCCTCCTGCCACGGGCACAGCCACCGTCATGCAGACAGGAGGGTCCGCCACACTCAGCAAGATCCAGAAGTCCTCAGGCATCCCCGTGAAGCCCGTGAATGGGCGCAAGACTAGCTTGGATGTGTCTAATGGCCCAGAGCCCGGGTTCCTGGCCCCCGGAGCCCGTTCCAACATCCAGTACCGCAGCCTGCCCCGCCCAGCCAAGTCTAGCTCCATGAGCGTGACCGGAGGGCGGGCTGGGCCGCGCCCCGTGAGCAGCAGCATTGACCCCAGCCTGCTCAGCACCAAGCAGGTAGGCCTTGCGCCCTCCAGACTGAAGGAACCTTCCAAGGTGGCCAGCGGGCGGACCATGCCAGCCCCTGTCAATCAGACTGATCGGGAAAAGGAGAAGGCCAAGGCCAAGGCAGTGGCCTTGGACGTGGACAACATCTCCCTGAAGAGCATCGGCTCCCCAGAGACTACTCCTAAGAACCAAGCGAGCCACCCGCCGGCCACCAAGCTGGCAGACCTGCCACCAACCCCTGTCAGGTACCCACACAGGCACCTTCCCCATCCGTCTTGCCCCAACATTCCTTCACAGGTACCCGCACTCCCTGGGCTCGAGGGGCCTGGCCTTGCTGCTGCCCTCAGCCCCCATGGGTCTCTGGCTACTTCTTGCATTCCCGGCTCTTTCTCCAGCTCTTCCAAAACTGCTTTCACAGTTCCCCAGTCACCCTTTCCCTGCCTTCAGTACCCGTGTGGGTAGTTTGGCTGCATTTATTCACAATCACATGCATGTGCTGTCCCTACTTTTGAAGTCTAACAGGTCCCAAGCCAGGTGTCAGGGTTTCTTCACCCAGCAAAGAGCCATAAGGCAGGGACAGCGGGCAAGGACCTCTCGGATCTCTCGTTTGCAGCTGGCCTCTCGAGCTCTGTTATCTTAGGACTCTGTCCCGTCTTTGCTCCTCAGGGCCGCGGCGAAGAGCTTTGTCAAGCCGCCCTCCCTAGCCAACCTAGACAAGGTCAACTCCAACAGCCTGGACCTGCCGTCGTCCAGTGATGCCCACGCCCCGAAGGTCCCGGATCTGCATGCGGCCGGCTCTACGGCCGGCGGCCCCCTCCCGTCCTGCTTCACCCCCAGCCCGGCCCCCATCCTCAACATTAACTCCGCCAGCTTCTCCCAGGGCCTGGAGCTCATGAGTGCGTTCAGTGTCCCAAAGGAACCCCGCATGTACCCTAAGCTCTCAGGCCTGCACAGGAGCATGGAGTCCCTCCAGATGCCAATGAGCCTGCCCAGTGCCTTCCCCAGCGGTGCCCCCGGCCCCACCCCACCTGGCCCCATAACCGCACCCCCAGAGGAAGAGGCGGAGGAGCTGACCTGGAGTGGGAGCCCCCAAACTGGGCAGTTGGACAGGTGGGTGGACAGAGACATTGCTGAGCCTGAGTCCCAGGCTCCCTCAGCCGTTAGTAAATGCTACCCTAGGTTCTGTGGCCACTTTGAGGCTTTCACATTTTCTTAACCCACAGGAAGTAATTTCATCTGCTCTACAACTCCGTGGAACAGGCTGTACGCATTTGGTTTTTAAATTGTGTTATCTATAGGGGAAACCCGTGCACAAAGACGTTAAGTGACATAACTAGATCGCACAACTAGCCTGACCTGTCATCCAAAGCTGTTGCTTCCTATGACGTCCTTTCTGATGCCATGTCCTGGTTTTGTCCACCATAGCAGGACCTTCTCGCCAGCATTCATGCCCTGGTCTCTAATGAGAGGAAAACATTTAAACATTTAACATTTCAGATGAATTTCTTAAGCTGGGGGCCGGAGGCTGCGGCTGCCTCCTTTGTGGGGATAATGGAGCCAGCCGTCTGATGCGTGTTCCGTGTCCAGGGGGCACGTCCCTCAAACCTAGGGTCCCAGACGTGGGTTTCTCAGAGGGGCCCACACGCTTCTCTTGTTTATTCTCCACAGTAGCCAGCGAGATCGGAATACGCTGCCCAAGAAAGGGCTCAGGTAACCCTGCCCCCGGGCTCCTGGTCAGTGTGGAAACCATAGGTGACCTCTCCCACGCCCCAGCCATGACTCAGGAGATCCTGACGCTGAGTCACGGCATGTGGCTCCTGGACGTCTCCCTCCCGGCACCCTACCCACACTGGTTGTTGTGCCTGAGTCAGCCTCAGCCGGCATTCCCTACGGGTGGCGGAGAGAAGCAAGTTTGCACATGGGAAGATCCAGGGGGTGACCGTGGGGCAGAGCTGGACTTCCGTCCTCAGTCAGGACCCCTGTAGGTTGGAAGCCCACCTACGGGAGGCAAGCTCTGTCCTGAGCGCTGACACCTCCTCCATCCCTCCAGCCTCACTCAGGGGTCCCACAGAGGAAGGGCTCCGGTTCGCTCCTGGGGCATCCCGGCCTGCTCTCTCTCCTCCGTGTCCTGCTTCAGAATGTCCACACCAGCCAAACCTGGCGCCACTTGGCCGTGGCCTGGACTAAGGCCCACTGCCTCCAACAGGTACCAGCTTCCGTCCCAGGAGGAGACCAAGGAGCGGCGACATTCTCACACCATTGGTGGGCTGCCCGAATCCGATGACCTGTCAGAGCTGCCGTCCCCGCCGGCGCTGTCCGTGTCCCTAAGTGCGAAGGGCCAGCTCACCAACATAGGTTAGTGTTGCCGTCACTCGCCAGGGCATGGGCCGCAGCAGGGGCCACCTACATGGGAGGCAAGCCAGCCCAGCTTAAGAGTTTTCTCTCCCATTTGCCTCGTACTGTACTGGGCTGCCTCATAGTACCTCGGTGTATTCATCCAAAACAAGACTAAAAAGCCAAGCGCTCCGATATCCTGAATGGAAAACCTGCCCTTGGGCTCTCACACTGTGGGTCCTTTTAGCATCAGAGGGTCTGCACGAAGGCGTGGGAACGCCACAGACTCGAGCTGTGGTAGTCACCATGGGTCAGAGCCCATGCTCAGCGCGGCAACCCTGGAGTATTGGGTAGCTGGGGAGGAGGGAAGGACAGGTTGATGCAAAGGGTGGAACCTGCCTCCAAACCCAGGAAAACCCAGTTCCCCCCATGAGGGCTGGGCCTAGGCCTGGACCGTTCCAGCCCTGGAGGCAGAGCTGTCTGAAGAGCTCTGGCTACACCCTTTCCAAAGCCTCAGGAGAAGGCAAAGCCCGAGGAGAAGGAAGGGTTCTGATTCAGAGGCAGGCAGGAAGATGCCCGGTGAGTGGAGGGCATGATTGGCCCAACGGGAACCACTTTAGGGCCCCAACCTGCGCAGGCCTGTGGTTTGCTCACTGTGTCTAAAACCACCTCCTCTTCTAGCCTGTCACATCCTAGGGGGTGACCAGGCCGGTGGGATTTGAGGAAAAACTAGGAAGCAGCATCATTTTGCCTCGAGGGAACAGTTCTTACGGGAAGGTCATCTGGTTCCTGAAGGGTCATTACATGGAGGACAGGGACAGCATGGTCTCTGTCTCCACCGAGGGCCAAACAAGGGGAAATGCATTTATGCTGCCAGCCCAGGGGCCTAGAGGCCAGTCTGGACAGTGGTCAGTCTGCATTCACAAGGGCCAGGAGGTATGCAGTCCTGCTGGGCGCAGCTCTTAGGGAGAGACAGCCAACCACCTGCCTGTGTGCCACAGAAGAACCGCTGGGGGTTGGGGGGAGTTCTGTGTGGCGTGAGCCGTGAGGTTGTGCCCCCAGCCAGGGGCAGCGGGCAGCAGGCTCTGCCTGACCTGACTCGCACCTGCTCTGTCGGTCCGACATCTCACCAGGGAATGCTGGGCAAAGACTGTGCTCCTTCCCGCTCAACAGGGACCGTAACCTACACCTCTGGGGAGTCTCAGGCCCTTCCGTCATGCCCGCGGGTCCCCTTGCTGAGCCTCAGCCCCCACTCTGGCTAGCTCTGTCCATCACTCAGACCTGAGTTTCGGTCGGAGTCTTCGTCCTCCCAGCTGCCTGTGTGTTTGAGCAAACACCTGTGTTTGTCACGCATCAGAGTGATGTGAAAGTTTCAGGGAAAGGGCCAGGCCCCCGCCTCACCTTGCAAAGAGACACCTCCAGGGCAGGCAGGACACAGGAAACGCTGTCCACCCCTGACTGCAAATGGCAGGGTCCTTGTCTGTTAAGGCCCATCCCTTCCCCCGCCTCGCCCTGCCTCCCCTGCCCCCTCCTGCCCTCTGGTTCCTGGTGCTCCACTCCTCCCGGCCACAGGCCACAGGAGCGCTGATGACCCTGCCTCTTCTCCTGCCCCCTCCTGCCCCCTCCCTCTGTCCTTCCAGTGAGCCCCACTGCGGCCACCACGCCGAGAATCACTCGCTCCAACAGCATTCCCACCCACGAGGCGGCCTTCGAGCTATACAGCGGCTCCCAAATGGGGAGCACCCTGTCCCTGGCCGAGAGACCCAAGGGCATGATCCGGTCAGGATCCTTCCGAGACCCCGCGGACGATGGTGAGACCTCACGCAGCGCGGTTCACGCTCATCCCAGCTCCTCTGGGCCTCACCTGCCACCACCTCCACCGCCCGCACGGCCGCCACACGCACATGACTCACACGACATCGAGCCGGGCCATCTCCGCTCTTCCCTCCCATCCTGCGGAAGGGTCTGGGGGCCCCGAAACCTTGGGGCAGGGGAGGGGCGTGAGCGTGGATGGACTTGGCCCCCGTCCTCACACAGCCGCCATCTGCTCCCCACTCTCAAGTCCATGAGAACACACAGGGACATGCGGCGGCTCTTAGGTTGTGAGAAGGGCCAGGCGCCAGGTTCCTCTCTCACAGTGCTCCCGAGGTCGGCCTCAGGCAGGCCCGTGGGTGTGGCGGTACCTGGGGCTTGTGGTCAGACTGAGAGCCAGGCTTCTGGAGGCAGGACATTCCTCCATCGCTTGAGGACGTGCCTGAGTTCTCCCTGCTGGACTCCATGGACTGATCAGAACGAGGCTTTTACACCTCATAGTTGTTTGTGTGATGGTCCCCAGGATCCTAGCATGTCCCCTGTGCTGAGAACAGGAGGCACAGGCGGATGGCAGGGTTTGTTCTGAGCGGTTCTGAGCGGGGAGACCGGCGGCACCTACCCGTAAACGAACATCCCCTCGCCCTCCCCGCACCAAGGCCAACATAGACTGAAGGAGGGGGCCGCTCTGCTCAGCAGACCCGGCCTCTCTGGGCTGTGGGCATCAGCTGGGTCCCTGTTTCTGTTCTTTCTGTCAGCTTCAGAATCGGTGCCAGGTCCTGCCTCAGGGCTCTTCCCGGGAACCCCTGCCTTGTCCCTGGGCCCTTCGTTAACTCTCTGTTCTTTTCTCTTCCAGTTCATGGCTCAGTGCTGTCCCTGGTGTCCAGTGCGTCCTCCACATACTCCTCGGTGAGGGCATTCGCTTCTTCTCCTGCTGCTCCTTCCCACCCTGCATGCTGGGCACCTAGGTGGGGGGCGGGGGAGCCCTCAGCTGGGAGCTTCAGTTTCCCAGGGTCTGTCTGGCCTCACCAGCAACTCCTGAGCATCTCTGCTATGGCTGAAGGGGACCTTTGTCAGAGAGCCCACTCTGTGCCATGGGGGTTGGGAGGGATTTGTGGCAAGGTGACATGGGCAGGGTCCCACATGTTCACTGTGGGGCAGCAGGCAGTGCCCTGGGCGCTTATGAACTCCTTCATCCTCGAATTCCTTCTGCCCCCGATTCTCGACACCTTCCAGTTGGGGGCAGGAAGGGTTAGTTCCAACTCGCTAGTTTCATTTCCCAGCCTTCTCGGCAATCACAAAGCTGGCCAGGCATGAGCTCCCGAGAAAGCTTCAGTTTAAGCCCTGATACATGGTCTAGGAGTCCTATAAGGAGTCGGGGACAGGGGACAGTGTCAGCCTCTTTGCACCTCTGGGTCATGCTTCTCCGAGCTCTCTGCCGGCTGCAGCCTGGCTTCTTTGCCTCTCTGGTAACCTCCTCTCTCTCTTTCTCTCTCTGTTTCCTCTGCGCCCTTTCTTCAGGCTGAGGAGAGGATGCAGTCCGAGGTAGGGTGCGAAGCCTTTGTCTCTGTCTGCTGCCACCCTGCTCTCCACACCCCTTCCATGCCTTACGCTTCCGCGGCCATAAGCCATCTATCTCTTCCTTCCACAGCAAATCCGCAAGCTCCGTCGGGAACTAGAATCATCGCAGGAGAAAGTGGCCACCCTAACATCACAGCTGTCTGCCAACGTGAGTGAGGCCCAGGCGAGATTTTTTGTTTTTTATTTTTAGTTTTTTTGGCAAGAGTTAAATGAGTTCAGCCAGAGGAAGAGAGCTCCTTTATTAGCACGCCCTAGGCGGAGGCCGTGGGTATCAGCCACTCCGTCTCCTAGTTTTGAATTTTACAAAGAACCACACTGCCCCCCAGCCTAATCAGTAAGTCTGGATGAGTTCACATCCGACGGTCTTTGAACTCCCCAGAGAAAGTCAAGAGGGTTTCCGCGTGGAGGTGGGCACAAGCTAGCCATTGACCATGGACAAGAACCATTAGGGGTTGTAATTACAGAGCCCTCAGCGTGTGTGACCACTGTCCTGGGGGCATGCATGTCTTTGTTTACACCACACACTTGGGCAGACTTGGAACTGGCTTTTAGAATTCTGTCTGGTGACCATGGCACTGCTCAGGGCCCACCGCATTTTAGCCCAGTCCTTCCCTCCCACCTGCCTTCCTCTCTCCCCACCTCGGGCAGCTGACAGCGAGGCTCTGAGCTCCAGATTGGGGGCCAGAATTCCTGCCTGTGCCCTCAACCTGTCCCATGGCACGTCCCACTCAGAATGTGCCTCTGTCTCCTTCAGACCTTGGTCTTTCTACCCTGTGAGATGGGGAGAAACGAAGTCACCCCTCTGACCAGGCTGTGCGTGTTTGTCCCTCATGACTGGGTTGCAAAACAGAGAGAACATAAGAGTCATTTTCCCTCAAAGCCATAAACACCAGCTGAGCCGGATCCACGGGAGCTCTCCAAGTTGCTTGCACAAAAGTGACGGTGTCTCCAGCTTCCGCCACAGTTCCGGGCTTTCCCTCTCCCTTCCTCTCTGGAGAACCCAGCTGTCTGGCCCGGGGTCTCCCCTCGGGACCGGGTAGGAGACTCTTTACCAAGATCTTGCCTGTTTCCAATTTATTTCTACAGCGGCCCCGTCACACGCTGGCTCTTCTCTTTCCTCCGTGTCCCCAAGCCCTCGATTTAGACGTTGCACGTGGTTTGTTTCAAACTCACATGAAGCACTTTTTTTTCCCCATTCGTAGGGGATTTATAAGAATTGTAACAGAAATGAGAACTCGGGCCAGGTCCTGCACAGCCTGGCAGGTTCCCATCTGGGAGACGCTGGCGGGGGTGTTGTCGGGGAGAGGACACTCACGTTCTGAGCACTGACGCTGCAGTCTGTCGACCAGGCACTGTCACGACTGGACAAAGGCCAGGGAAATGAATTGGGAGGATGTTTTGTCTTAGAACAGGAAGTTCTCTTTGGCTTCAGGCAGAACAAGCCAAACAACAGGAACAGGACAGGTTCTGAACTTCTGAGGCTGATTCTCGCTGAGGTCACACAGCCCTGCCCTCGAGCGGGTGACCTGATGTCAGCCCTGGAGGAGGTTCCGCAGCTCCCTTTAGAGTCCTGACACCAGGCTGGGCTTTGGTCCTGTTTCAGGAGCTTCCCAGCTGCCCACATTGAGAGCAAACCCAGACGGCCCACCTTCCTAAATGCCAGCCCCTCTCCAGCGCCATGACTTAGCCAGAGGTCATGCAGGCACCCCAGTGAGGGTCGGGGTTAGGGAGAGTTCAGAGGAAAGAGGGGGAAGAAGCCCCACTCAGGTTTGTAAAAGGAACCTCCAGTCAGAAGAGGGTGACATAGAAAACCACTTAAGAAGCCAAGAGTTCTCAGGGTCACTCATGGTAGACTCACAGACACAGGCAGGGATGTGGAGAAGACGACAAGGAGCTCCCCATACAGGAAGTGGGAGTCAAGTATTTGGATCCTGACGGGGCTAAGACCCCAGGCCTGGGCAGTGTTTAGTCCAAGAGGCAGAGAAAGAGGAGGCTCACGCAGAACCAGAGCCATTGCTGGCAGCCACAGTCAAACGGAAGTAGCCTCCAGGGGGCTGTCAAGGTTAGTGGGTGAACACGTGTTGACCCACTGGGTGGAAGGCAACAGGAAGCAGTGAGAGCGAGTCACAGATATCCTAGAGCTGGCTGGATGTGTCCACCACCTCCAGCTGGGGTCACACACCCTGCCTGCCCTAATAGCAAGTTCTCTGTCCCCAAGGGTCCCCTTTGTAATCCCGGCCTCATTTTCCTTCACCTGTCCTCCATGTCCCAGTAGGAGCTCGGGCCACACCCCTGGTGGCCTCTGTGGCCTGGTCTTAGCTGGAGGGTCCCAGGCACCTTTCCCTCCTCACGGGTCAGCCCTGCCCTCTAGTGGCCAGGCCGTGGAATGGTTTTGCCAGTTCCTGCGCGCCACTCTGGCCCTGTGGAGCCTGGGGAAGCCCTGAGCAGGGAGCAACAGGGCAGCAGGGGTGCACTTAGAGCAGAGCATCACCAGGAGTACAGGAGAAAAGATACACAGTTTCCACTGGGACCCTGGGGCCAGCCTGCTGGAAACAGTTAAATGAGAAGATAGTGACAATCCCCAGAAGCTGTACCATCCCGCAGAGCAGAGGTAGCCAATAGGGACCAGCTCCAAATCTCCGGGAGCCTCCCGGTCATGACTCAGGTAGCTATCTGGTCCCCGCCAGAAGGTGTTTGACCGCACAATATCCACTCAGAAAGATCTATATTTCAGTGTCCCCAGGTCAGCTTGGAGTCAGAAGGTCAGTTAAACGATGTTCCTGTCAGTCCGCTCCTGTCCCAAAGCCTCAGGCAACTAACTTCAGAGGCTCCCGTGTTCTTGTTCCAGGCGAACCTAGTGGCGGCTTTCGAGCAGAGCCTGGTGAATATGACGTCCCGCCTGCGGCACCTAGCAGAGACAGCCGAGGAGAAGGTGAGCGGCCTGGGGCGGGGCCAGGCCAGCCATGGCAACCCCCCACCCGAGTGCCCTGATGCCCAGCTCTCCCTGTCACCCTGAGTTCTCAGCCCCTTCATTAAACAGTCCCAATTCCCGCCCTCTGTACTGTGTCTGGTAGGATGCCAATGCCAAGCCTATCACCAGGCACACAGTGGGTGCTCTAGTCACAACCTAGGGCCCTGTTTCCATTCTGTCTTAGGACACCGAGTTGCTGGACTTGCGAGAAACTATAGACTTTCTGAAGAAGAAGAACTCTGAAGCCCAGGCAGTCATTCAGGGGGCCCTTAACGCCTCGGAAGCCACGCCCAAAGGTAGGAGAGCCAGCCACAGACCAGGCAGCAGGGCAGGGAGAAAAGAGGCTGCTCACAGATTTCACCTGTGCCCACCACCTGCTGGGTTCCACATCAACCTTCTGGAACATGAAGCCCTTGGTGCCCGTCAGAGTGATGCTCTGGCTGGTCAGTGAAGAGAGTCAGGCATGACCCTGCCACCCCAGGGGTGAGGGAGAACAGAAGATCCCTGTAGACCCTGCTGGTTCTCTCCTGAATCTTTAGCCCAGAGCCCAAGGGCTGTCCCAAGATCATCATTAGAACAGCACTTTGTTCTTGCAAAACTAAAGGGAGTCTCATTATATAATCTAGTCATCACTATCCTTGGTCTTCATCCAAAGGGGCTGAAATTTTATGTCCCCACAAAAACCTACATTGGATGTTTATAGCAGCTTTACTCCTCCTAATTGCTGCCACTTGGAAGCCACCAAGGCGTCCCTCAGTTAGTGAGGGGATGAATCACTAACCACTCTAGCCAGACAAGGAAGTATTAATCAGCACGAAAAACCCTGAGCTGTCAAGTTATGGAAAAGGTATTGAAGAATCTTAAAGACACGTTTGCAGAGAGAAGAAAAGCCAATCAGAAAAGGCTACCCACCACCTGATTCCAACTTCATGACTTTTTGGGAAAGACAAAGCTGTGGAGACAGTATGAACATCAGTGGTTGCCGGGATCTGAGGATTGGCGGGGGGAGGGGGGGGGCAGACAGAGGATTTTTAAGGCAATGAAACTACTCTGGGTGATACTCGTCACAATGCATTTGTCCAAACCCATAGAAATACAGCACCAGGAGCAAACCCTCGTGTCAGCTGTGGACTCGGGGATGGTGACGTGTCAGTGTACGCTCATCAGTTGTAGCAAATGTGTCATCTATCTGGTGGGTGCCGTTGATAATCGGGAGGCTGTGCACATGCGGGATGCAGAGGGTGTGTGGGAGCTCTCTGTCCCTTCTGCTCAGTGTTTTGGTAAACACACTATTCTAAAACCATGAAGTCGGAAAAACCGACTCTGCACTCTGCACTCTTACCTAAACGTGTTGAGTGTGCCCACGCACAGATAGGACCCAATTTGGTCTTCATTCCGGTTCTCCGGGGAGATACGATCTGTCCTTTGGATGAGGCAGCGAATACCTGGATTATTACATGGGGCTCACGTGACAAGTTAGCCTTGGCATTTAACAGCTGAGCAGCCAGACGTCGCCAGAGCCAATTGAGAGATGGGACACTCTAACACCACAGAGACTCTAGCCAGGGCCCCTGGGCAGCAGGGCCGACCTCTTCCTGGTCCACGGTCAGTTTTCTTCTCCACTGTCAGCAATTCTTCGCTGGTCTCAGCAGCCCCTTCCCACCCCTGACTGCCCTCATCCGAACACAGACTTCACCTGCTCCTTTGCTGAAAAATTAAACCTTCAAGGGAGAGCTCCACTGACTTCCCCATGCTATCGATTAACTGTCATCCAATTCTTACTCATTTTTCTTCCATACATTGGAAGAAGCTGTCCCTTCCCGCAAAGCGACTGCTACTCTGGCTTTAGCATGAGCCCCCAGCAAGTACACCCCGACACTCATACCCCCACATCTTTGACCCCTCCTCTGTACACTCCTTCCCCTCTATGTATGCTGCTGCTAAAGGCGCTTCCATCTGAAAGGAGAAAAAGGCAGCGTCCACCCATGTCCTCCTGAATTGTGGCCTCCTTTCTCCCCTTCCCTCACCGTCACGCTGGCCTGCCCACCTCCCTCTTACGTATCACCCACTGTGACGTTGCTTCTGTTGCTGTCCCCCTCCCTGGACTGCCTTCGCTGAAGTCACCAGCGACTCCCCATTCTTCCAAAATCTGGCTTGCAGTTTTTAATGCTTATTTTGCTTGACTTCTGTAAAAGAGAAAACCAAGCTTGTTGGATGTATGGTAACACTTATCACAGTGTCAGGCATATATGAGGTGCTCAGAAGAATACCACACATGCACAAACACACGACACACACATGTACATACAGAACCACACATACATACATACGCACACAGACACACACACACAAGTGGGACCCCAGGATCCCCAAGACTTGCCCTGTGAAGTCTCCATTCTTCACTGCATCCTTCCCCCAGAGGATGGAGTCATTCCCATCTTGGCCTCTTCCTACGACTCTGACCTCTGTTCTTCAAAGAATCCTTCTCTCCATAAAGGGAAAAAGCAGCCCACAGAATGGGAAAAAATATTTGCAAATCACAGGTGTGATAAGGATGTAGCCTCCAGAATACAGCAAAAACTCAACAATAAAAAGGCAAATCACCTGAATTTAAAGAGAAAAAAAATAGGCCAAGGGTTGGGACACACATTCCTCCACGAAGATGCACACGTGGCCAACAAGCACAGGAAGATGCTTAGTGTTCTCAGCCCTCAGGTGATCCGGGTCCACATCCCAGGGAGGCGCCTCTTGCTCCCACTGGAACAGAGACAACTGAGAGGAAGCACAAGCACAGCGTTGACACGGGTGTAGAGGAGGCGGCCCTCACTCCTGCTGGTCGGCGCGTGCCAACGGGGTGTTCCCTCAACAACTACACCGAGTCCCGTGGGCCCGGGACTTCCACCTCTTCTGAGTCAAGTTCAGTTTGTTAATTTGTGCAAAGTCCTCTCTCCTTGTAGACTCGAAACTTCTTGAGAACAGGAGTTGTGTCTTGCTTAGGCTTTCCCTTGAGCCTGTGTTTGATGTGGAGACATGAGTGACAATGTTGAAAGGACGTCCCAAACACAAGTAGCATGGGCCCAGGAGTTGGGTCAGTTCCTTCTCCCCCACCTTCTGCATCTAGATGTGCCCACGCCTCACATCTTTAAGCCCACCCTGTCTGCTCTTTCTTCCCCTTGTCCTCGGCCCCCAGAGCTGCGGATCAAGAGGCAGAACTCCTCAGACAGCATCTCGAGCCTGAACAGCACCACTAGCCACTCCAGCGTCGGCAGTGGCAAGGACGCCGACGCGAAGAAGAAGAAGAAGAAGAGCTGGGTGGGTGAAGGGTCATGGGGGGCGGGGGAGAGGGGGACTTGCAGAGCACAGCAGGCCCTCTCCACCTCTGCACAGGGGTCGGGCCCTTCCAGAAGTAACCAAGACGTAGTTCCTTTGGTCACTAAGCCCCAAGGTCATGTCAGCTCAGAGCAAGGTCTGCTAACTTACTCGCCTTCCTGCGGTCCTTCCCTACGTGTCCTGAGAGGCCACACCTGCAGTCATGCCCGTCAGCTGTCCTGGGGTTCTCTGCACAGGTCAGGTCAGAGTCATTTGTCAGCAGAAGGGAAGGGGCTCTGGTCCCCGTCCCCGGCTCCCTGCCCTACTCCCTCCACATGGTTGAGAGAGAAGAATCAAGAATCATTCTAGATGCTCTGGGGGCGGGGAGTCACATCTTCCATTTTTTGGAGAGGTAACTGTGGACCTTTTTAGATTTCTTCCAAAGGAAGCTTCCTAGGATGTTTGGCCCAGAGATAGCTGGGTGTTATTTTCCCAGGGAACCTGAAACTGCGTTTAGCTGATCGATTGTTCAGCCCTCTGTGGCCAGTGGCAGGGAGGGGTCCTCTAATGCAGGCATCTTGCTCTCTGCCCGTCGGTAGGACTGGCCCACAGACCTCTGATCAGGGCAGACAGGGACTGGCTGTGAGAAATGAGTGATTAAGTGTTGCTTCTTTTTTCTCCCCTCCCCCCCCTTCAAAATGCTGACTTCAAATCCCAATTTTTTTCCAGGTCTATGAGGTAAGAGATGTGGTTCCCCTCCCCTGTCTTATCTTCCCTGTGCCACGCCTCCCCCCATTTCCACAGCGGCTCTCTCCCCTAAAGACACACCAGCCACTCATCACACTAACCGTGACAGTCACCCCAGGGTTCCTGGCTCACTCCACTGCATGGTCCATCTGTGGGTGCCCCACCAAGCAGGAGTGGTCTAGCTGGGGGCCCATGGGAAGGTCACAGTCCTGTCTGGCCCGGGTTGCAGAAGCAATCACATTGAGCTCCTGTCTGGAAAGTGAGCTTCCTTGCTTTTTGTTCCATCAAATCCTAAAAGCCCCCAGATAGAAGGGAGTCACTGACTGGATGCTCAACCATGGTTTCCAGAGGCCAGCTGGGGTCTAGACTAAGATGAACCAGAATTAGGTCAGGGGTGTGACCCAGGGCAGGGTACCTTCAAGTCTCCCTAAAGCCTGCAGTCCCCAGAGGATCTAGGGAATTTTTCAGAAACAGTTCCAGGATGAGAGCATCACCCAAGACAGACTGAGAGTGAACCCAGAATTCCAGTAACAACCAGATGTCTGAGGTCCACTCTCGCCCCTCCCAGCATTGAGCTAGGTGCTGTGCAGGGTGTGCAAGTGTGAAGTTCATGGTCTTAGCCATTAGGTGCTGGGAGACAAAAAAATTTATCGGATTGTTGGTAACACCCCAGCAGTGGCATCATGCTTCGCTCACTCAGTCAGTGAGTGACTAATTAGAGAGGACTAATCAGGAGAGGAAGGGGCACCATGGGGGGAGAAAAGCCAGATGGAAGAACGGGGTAGACAGCGAGGAGTGGGGGGGGGGTGTCTCCTCATAGATGCTGCCTAATATCTGATACAAGGGAGCAGTGGACAGGGAGAGAGTCCGTCCAGCCCGAGCAGGTGGGGCACAGGTAATTACTTAAACTCCATCCTTCGGGTGAACATTCCTGAAATATCCTCCACCCCAGGCCCTTGAGACATTCCTTAAATAGGAGTGCTGCCCTCAGACCCGAGGCTCCGCCGTCTCCACCACTCACATTGGCCCAGGGAGACTTCTGAGTTGCCCCTCGGTAGAATGCTGTCTCATTGGCTCTGTCTATTGTTTCCTGATGCCATCTGACACCACAGGGCTCCTAGCGTGTGCCAGCAGCCCCGCACGGGAGCCCGGTACCCACGCAGGACCCCAGGGACCTGAGAGGGCTCACGCTCCTGGCACATATGGTCACTTTACCTCTCTGGACACACATGTATGCACACGTGCACTCGCTCATACAGCTTCCTATGAGGCAGTGTGAGGAGAGGACATCACTGGATTGAAATTAGGGAGCCCAAGTCCTGGCCCCAGGCCTCCCTCAGACACTGTCCCAAGCAAGCCAGCTCTTCAGTCTCAGCCTGTTCATCTTGCCTGAAACCTGAGTTATGTTGTGCTTTTGAGCCTTGAGTACTCAAGGGTGACATGTCCCCTGCACACTTCCCCCGGCTGACCGCACAAGGACCCTCTCACTCATCATCCCCATCACAGCCAGGCGGATCTCCTCCTCCTGGTCCAACCCAGAGAGCCCAGCACACAGCACCATCAGCCCTCCTGTGCTCCGGCAGACGCATAGAAGGAGTCCCCTCAGACTTCCCCATCTCACTGTCCTGGAGGTCTGGTTTGACCTTGTCCCCTGTAGCCTCCAACCCCTCTTTGATTCTGTCTCGCCGCCATTCCATCTGTGTCCCTGCGTGGTGTGCATGCTGTGTGGACGCATGTGAGTGGGTGTGGGACAGGACCCTGCTGTGCGCTGTGCACAACCGGCTCACACACACCTCTCCGCCAAGACCAAACAAGCCGTGGTCACGCTCCAGTGTCCCCGGGGCCCTGAGTAGGTGCTAGGACACATCCTGTACTCAGGGACCTTTGAGAGGAAATGGTAGAAAGCACCTGTGCCTGGTGGTTCTCATCCCTTGTGACTGCTGAGCACAGAGACCCTGGTGGAAACATGACACCCTGTGTCCTGTTGATTCCCACAGAATCACCTTGTCAGTTTCTGGTTAACAGGTGCATACATTTTGACCCAATGCGCCCTGGTCAGAGGTAGACCATGAGGCCCCAGTGAGCAAGGCTCTAGACTGAATGGTCACTGGTCTCGGCAGAAGGCGATTGGATCGCCACGGGCTTTACCCTGTGCCTTCTGGGGGCTTCTCTGCTCCTCTCAGTTCCCCCAGGGGAGACAGAAGACCCAAGAAGTTCCCAGAGCAGCAGCAGCAAGCCAGAGCCATCCCCTCTGTCACAGCCCTAATGGCTAGGCAGTTCTGCTCACATTCCATGAACGAGGTGGAGCCCTAAGGAAGGAGACTGAACTCCAACAAGTGGAGCCCCCCCCTTCGCCGCCTGGGAGCCTCTCTGTCTCAGCAGCCCTGCCTGCCCTCCCCATCTTTGCATGGAGCCCTGACGTCTCTCCCTGCCCCGGGTCTGCTTTTTTCTAGCTTCGAAGTTCCTTCAACAAAGCCTTCAGTATAAAAAAGGGACCCAAGTCAGCTTCTTCGTATTCCGACATTGAGGAGATTGCCACCCCCGACTCCTCGGCCCCCTCGTCCCCTAAACTGCAGCACAGTTCCATGGAGACAGCCTCGCCCTCCATCAAGTCCTCCAACTCGTCCTCTGTTGGCATCGATGCCCCCGAGTAAGTGCTCTCCCGGGGCCTGCCACCCAGCCTGGCAGCTGTATATGCCGCTGGCCACTGTTAGCTGTCAGCCCGTCGGACCCTGGACACACAGACCTCTCCCTCTAGAGGCCTAACAGGTGGACCTTCTCTGTCACTGCTGACCATCAGGGGCCAGAGGCACCATGACCATCAGCCATGTTTTCAATTCCCTGTAATCGTCGCACCTGCATGCCGCCGGCTTGACGCTCGCTCTCTTGCAGGGCCCCCGTCCACCCGGCCCCCCACGCGCGGCTGTTCCACGCCAGTGAGGAGGAGGAGCCGGAGAAGAAAGAGGTGTCAGAGCTGCGCTCTGAGCTGTGGGAGAAGGAGATGAAACTGACGGACATCCGCCTGGAAGCCTTGAACTCCGCCCACCAGCTGGACCAGCTGCGGGAGACCATGCACAATATGCAGGTGAGTCCAGGGCGGCCCTGCCAGCGGGAGGCCCGGGCTCCACCCATCCAACCCTGTCCCCTACCCCTGTCTGTTCTGGCCACAGCTGGAGGTGGACCTGCTCAAGGCAGAGAACGACCGGCTGAAGGTGGCCCCAGGCCCCGCGTCAGGCTCCACTCCAGGGCAGGTCCCTGGGTCGTCAGCATTGTCGTCCCCTCGCCGCGCACTGGGCCTGGCACTCACCCATTCCTTTAGCCCGGGTCTCGCAGACACAGGTACCTTTGGGAGAAGAGCCCGTCTGGGTGGAGAGGATGAGAAGGTCCCACCACCATCCCATTGTCTGTGGGCTCTGGTGGCAGCTTCCCTGGGCCAGGGAAATGTCAGGGCTCATTTCCTTGTGCCTCGAGGCACAAGGACTTGTTAAGGGTCCCTCGACCTTAATGAGGGTTCAGCCTGGGGCGTCCACTCCTCTCTCTGATGCTTAAAGAGCTCCGTGGGGAGAACGAGGACTGGGAGGCTCAGGAGAGTCTGTGGGGCCCTGAGGCCAACACCCCTCTCGCTACCCACAGACCTGTCTCCCATGGACGGCATCAGCACTGGCGGCCCCAAGGAGGAGGCCACCCTCCGGGTGGTGGTGAGGATGCCCCTGCAGCACATCATCAGAGGGGTGAGGACTCCAGGGAAGGCCCATGACACTTGTTCCCATCTGAGGAAGCCCGCTCCCCATCTCCACCTCCAAACCAGAGCGTTCAACTCCCAAGGGTCCCTAGGGCCTCCCTTTCCCGGGCACCATCTTCCCCAATGCTCACGTGTGTCCCTTTCGGCCTCCCAGGACTTGAAGCAGCAGGAATTCTTCCTGGGGTGTAGCAAGGTCAGTGGGAAAGTTGACTGGAAGATGCTGGACGAAGCTGTTTTTCAGGTGTTCCAGGTAAGGACCCTTGCAGACGTTGCGCGTCTCCCCACGGGAGATGGAGCCACGCGGACGCTGGGGTCCTGGGAATCTTGGGTCCCTCGAGGAGAAGTGCTAAGTGGGCAGACCACATGCTCCCCTCTCTCCGTCTCTTTCAGTTCCCTCTAATGTTTATTTTCCTTATGCTTGGACCTCTGTGTTCACATCTCCTCTGTGCCCCTCACCATCTTCTTGCCCCTGTCTTCTGTCAGGACTACGTTTCCAAGATGGACCCAGCCTCGACCCTGGGACTCAGCACCGAGTCCATCCACGGCTACAGCATCAGCCACGTGAAGCGGGTGTTGGACGCAGAGCCCCCAGAGATGCCTCCTTGCCGCCGAGGTGTCAATAACATCTCAGTCTCCCTCAAAGGTCAGTCTTGTCCCCTGCAGTGCAGTGGGAGATGGGGTGGAGGGAGGGAGAGGACAGTCAGGCAGCCCTCCATGGAGCCACTCAACAGCAACTGTTGAGAAGCTGTGCTGTGACTCTGCTTTGGGTTAGTCAGCCCTCTAGGTCCAGGGTTTGACATCCTTGGATGTAGCTAACCCGGATGGAAATTATTTTTTTAAATGTTACCTTGTTGCTGACGTGTCCTATGTAGTTAGGACTATGATTGTAACACGTACAGACTTTTTCTTGTCATTATTCCCTAAACGATACAGTGTAATACCAACAAGGTATTTACATTGCATTGGGCATTCCAAGTCTCTAGAAATGATTTAAGGTACACAGGAGGGTGTGCATCAGTTATGAGCAAAACACTACTCCATTCATATAAGGGATTTGAGCATTCTTGGATTTTGGTATCTGTGGGGGAGGTGGGGTAGGAGGGTCCAGGAACCAATCTCCCACAGATACCAGATACCAAGGGACGAACAATGTGAGCTATAAAAAGATAGGACCCAGCCCTGACTTCTGTTCCCAGGGAAATTTCTGCCATGTCCACCTGCATGTACCTATAACTCATGGCAGGTCCCCTAAAAGTACAACCCACATGGTCAGCCCTTGGAGTTGGGGGCTTCCTGTGGAGCCCTGGAGCACACGGCTCTGGGCATTGCAGTGAGGAAGCAGGGGAACACATCTTGGGGGCCCCGGGGCCATCCTCATGCTCTCTGGGGCCGGGATTCAGGTCTGAAGGAGAAGTGCGTGGACAGCCTGGTGTTTGAGACACTGATCCCCAAGCCCATGATGCAGCATTACATTAGCCTCCTGCTCAAGCACCGGCGCCTGGTCCTCTCGGGCCCCAGTGGCACTGGCAAGACCTACCTGACCAATCGGCTGGCGGAGTACCTGGTGGAACGCTCCGGCCGCGAAGTCACCGAGGGCATCGTCAGCACCTTCAACATGCACCAGCAGTCCTGCAAGGTGGCTGCCCACCTGGGCCCCGCCCACATTCCTTCTGGCCTCAGTCATCCTCCTGCCCCCCTCCCTGACACATCTCCTTTCAAATCCTCTCTAGACCTCTGTCCCCCATACCCCTCCCTTTGCCTGTTAAGTTCCTTGAGTTGACCATTGTCTGAGCCACGGGCCTCCTTCCCCTCCATGCCTTCCATTTCTTCCCTGCACCTCTCTCTTCCACGTCTCTCGCTGATTTTGGGCACTTGGGGAGGAGGCACACAGAATTAACAGTCACATCTTGTGCGGTCCCTTTCCAAGTCCTGACGTCTCTGAGCATGCACCAGCTCTTGGTTCTCTCGGGTGGGAGAAGCAAGTCCCATGGAACAGACCATGGGTCCAGCCAACAAAAATGCACTTAGGCTGAGGGTGTCCCACCATCAGGGCAGTGGCTTTAGAGCCCTGGGACACTGTTCATCAGTCTGTGGCATCTGCTTCCACAGTCTGTTGTCAGGTGCCTCGGATGGAAAGCAGAGGTGCAGAGAGATCCAGAGCTAACATAGCATCCCCAGGGGCCTGCGGCCGCTGCATGCTGACCCCCTGCCTTCTGTTATTTCAGGATCTGCAACTGTATCTCTCCAACCTGGCCAACCAGATAGACCGGGACACAGGAATGGGGGACGTCCCCCTGGTGATCCTCCTGGATGACCTGAGTGAGGCAGGCTCCATCAGTGAACTGGTCAATGGGGCCCTCACCTGCAAGTACCACAAGTGGTGAGCTGGGGGGGGCAGCCTCACCGTGGTGGGAAGCAGGGGGCCTGGCCTAGTCCAACCTGGGAGCTCTCTGTTGGGGAATGGGGGGGTGCATGGCAGACGGTTCTTGTGAACATGGGTCTGAGGACACCCTCTTGCTCTTCCTTCCCCCAGTCCCTACATCATAGGCACCACGAACCAGCCTGTGAAAATGACACCCAATCATGGCTTGCACTTGAGCTTCAGGTGAGAACTATGGCCCTGAGTGAACCTTCTCTCCCTCCCCTGGAATCTGTAAAATAATTAAGTCCCAGGATCTGGCCAGAGAGCCGTAGAGAGGAGAAGGAGAGAACCCTCCCAGGTCGCTGGGGCAGAGGAGAGAGAGCAGGTATATTTGCCACATCAGCTACAGGGTGGAGATGGACCCTGGGGGAGAGGACAGGAGAGAATGGCAAAATTCAGAGACGTCACTAATATGGGCTCTGTGCCAGCATGCCTCACCCCCGCCCCCGCCCAGCCAGTCAGTTATCCGAAGAGGTTACTGGTTTGAGAATCAGCTCTGCTTGCTCAGGGCTGCTGCCCCAAATTCAGCTGACCCCACTGTGATTAGAAAAGAAACGGACAAGCTGGCAGGGGGTGAACCCCAACAGCATCCCGGCTGTCACTCTGACCCCATCCCTGGCGGTAGGATGCTGACCTTCTCCAACAACGTGGAACCCGCTAACGGCTTCCTGGTGCGCTACCTGCGGCGGAAGCTGTTGGAGTCGGACAGCGACCTCAACGCCAACAGGGAGGAGTTGCTGCAGGTGCTGGACTGGGTGCCCAAGCTGTGGTACCACCTGCACACCTTCCTGGAGAAGCACAGCACCTCCGACTTCCTCATCGGTACGAGGGCACCCCCACACCAGGCATGGCAGCGGCTCCATCCCTGCTCAGGGGGGTTCCCTTCCTCCCTGGGGTATTTGGCATCCAGGAGTGGGAACCCGTGGTTTCAGGTTAGAACCTGCATCACTGAATAACATTCCCTGGAGCAGTGAGCACTGTGTTTGGGTGAATCACTACACCCTTTAGAACGCCAAGTCATCTCCCTTGCTTTTTCCCACAATTAATGAAAAATGGGATTTCCAAGCTTCCCCTCCCTCCCTTGCCCGACACCACCTTGGGAGGCATTATTCGGGAGGCAGCCAGCTGAGCATCCATACCCACAGCTCCAGAGCAATCTCAGAATGGCCCTCCTCTGAATTCCCTGCATCCTCAGAGAGGCAGGTGCCTGGGACAGCCAGGTTCTCAGCCGCCTTCACGGCCACACGTTTTTCCGTAGGCCCTTGCTTCTTCCTGTCCTGTCCCATTGGCATCGAGGACTTCCGGACCTGGTTCATTGACCTGTGGAACAACTCCATCATTCCTTACCTGCAGGAAGGAGCCAAGGATGGGATCAAGGTGAGTCCTGCCCTCTTGACTCTGCTCTATCCCCAAGGTCAGCTGTCTGTCCCCCTCCCAAAGCAGGAGCACATCTTCAGTGTTAAACACGGGCTGCTGAGATGGGTCAGGAACTCTCCCTAACGGTTTAGACTGAGGCACTGGATGGAACAAAGCTGCCTTCAGCAAATGTCCAGACGGACGCTGCCTCAGACCATGTGTCCAGCCAAACTCGGACCACTCTAAGGATCAGGACACATAGAGACATAATTATGCTAAGAATTAAGTAAAGCCCCATTATAGCCTTAGCTTATTACCAATAAAAAGGTGACTTGGGCCTGACCAGGTAGTGGCGCAGTGAATAGAGCATCAGACTGGGATGCAAAGGACCCAGGTTCGAAACCCCAACATCGTCAGCTTGAGTGTGGGCTCATTTGGTTTGAGCAAGGCTCACCAGCTTGAGCCCAAAGGTCACTGCCTTAAAGCTCAAGGTTGCTGGCTTGAGCCCAGGGTTGCTGGCTTGAGCAAGGGGTCACTCACTCTGCAGCAGTCCCCCAGTCAAGGCACATATCAAAAAGCAATCATTGAACAACTAAGCTGCTGCAACAAAGAACTGATGCTTCTTATCTCTTTCCTTTCCTGTCTGTCCGTCTCTCTGTCTCTCTCTGTCTCTCTCTCTCAAAGAAAAAAAATGTGACTTTGGCCAAGTTACTTAACCTTCTTAACACCCTCATGTGAAAAAGATGATAAACTCTCCTCTCTGCTCAATCATTGGGCTGTTCTGAAGACAAATAAAGTGTGTGGAAAGATTTTTTTAAGAGTCAGAATAAGAACGTTGTGCAAAAGGGAAGGGTTACTTTTTTAAAAAACCTCTCCAGTTCTTTTGTCACCTATAAATTAGGTCAGTGCTCACTAGAGTCCATCCATCCCAGCACTCAGGAGCGACGATGCCATGACTGGACCCATCAACAATCACGCGCTGTCCATAAAAGCAACTTGTTATTGTGACAGGTCTCTCCTTATGGTGCAGTGAATTTCTAGAGATGTTGGCTATCAGACTGGTGACAGAAATCCTTATTGCATTTAGTTTGGCATGATTGGTAGTAGTTTTATAAGTTAAAAGCATTTTTACATGGCTAGTATCTGTTTTCAACAAAGTTAAGAATTTTTAAAAACAATTCTAAGGCATCGTTACCAAAGAGGAAGAGTTTCCTACTTGAGAAGTAAAATTGCAGGGTTGTAAGATTCGTATGTGTTGCATCTTTTTTTTTTTCTGAAGTGAGAAGCGTGGAGGGGGGGGTAGCAGGCAGACAGACTCCTGCATGCGCCCGACTGGGATCCACCCAGCGTGCCTGGCAAAGCTCAGCCCATCTGGGCCGTTACTCTGTTGCAATCAGTGCCATTCTAGCACCTGAGGTAGAGGCCATGGAGGCATCCTCAGCACCCGGGCCAACTTTGCTCCCATGGAGCCTTGGCTGCAGGAGTGGAAGAGAGAGATAGAGAGAAAGGAGAGAGGGAAGGGTAGAGAAGCAGATAGGCACTTCTCCTGTGTGTCCTGGCCAGGAATCAAACCCAGGATTTCCACACACCTGGCCGACACTCTACTGCTGAGCCAACCAGCCAGGGCCTGTACGTGTTGCATCTTAATGCAGTCTGTCAAATTATCCTCCAAAATGGTTCTACCAACTGACACCAACTTACTTCCCTTGTTGGGAAACGCAAAGAATGTGGTGCGGGGTTCGAGCCTCCAGGTTTACAGCTGAGGCAGTGCTGGCACCATCAGGAGACAGCATGACCAAGCCTCTGATCTGTGGGTTTCTCTTCCCTAATCCCGCTTCTCTCCAGGTCCATGGGCAGAAAGCTGCTTGGGAGGACCCAGTGGAGTGGGTCCGGGACACTCTGCCCTGGCCATCAGCACAGCAAGACCAATCAAAGCTATACCACCTGCCCCCACCCACCGTGGGCCCTCACAGCATGGCCTCTCCTCCCGAGGACCGAACAGTCAAAGACTGCACCCCAAGTTCTCTGGAGTCAGACCCTCTGGTGAGTCAGAGTAGAAGAGTGAGAGATAACAGAATTGAAGTCTTTATTCATTCCCTGTGGTGGGGGGCAGGAGGGGGGCTAGAGAGTGTCAGGAAGGCAAGGAGCTAGATGGCACAGGCAAGGAGCTTTGACTCAGAGCCCTAAATGGGTAGAGATGGTGTGCCGGTGACCTGGCATAAGCTACATAAGGACGTGTGCCAGTAGAAGGAGTTCTAGCTAGCTAACACTGGCATGTCTGGGCCATCTGTCCTCTACTAGCCTGTCAGCACCTTGAAAGCAGAGGCACCTCGTTCTATTTGTCACCCCCGCCCCCACATGGCAGCTGTGACCCAGATGCTCATGTGCACGTGGACAGAAAGGGCTGATGCAGTCATGGTGACCCTCTCCTGAGCCACGTCTGCACTCTGGGCTCTGAGTTCCCTGAAAACTAATGTTCAGACCCACGTCGAGGTTGTTTCATATTCCCTGAGGTCCCAACTGTCACAACCCCCCCCCCGTCCCTCTTCAGATGGCCATGCTGCTGAAGCTTCAAGAGGCTGCCAATTACATTGAGTCTCCCGACCGAGAAACCATCCTGGACCCCAACCTCCAGGCAACGCTTTGAGGATCACGTGGTCCCTTGTCACACCCAGACAGCATGACGCTGGCACCGGCTCTGTCAGTGTCCCCTTTCCCTTCCCCTCCCCTCCCCTGTGCTGGCTCTCCAGTGGTGAGACGACAACGGGAGGGGGAGGAGACGCAGGAAGACAGCGGGTTCTTGGTGCTGCACCTTTGAGAACTCCCTAGTCAGACAGGACTAGTGGGGTGGCGTTAGGGAACTGGTGTCCCCGACAGATATTGACTGGCCCCCTCTCATGACTTCGGGGAAAAAGATGATGCTAGGTCTATTCCCTGGATTCCTTGCCTCAATGTCAGACTCCTGGGCTTTCTGGGGAGGGCTCAGAAGACATCCAGCAATCCCATCTTGGGTCCTCACCGATTTTCAGGAGCACCTCTGAGAGGGACAGTCCCTGCGGGGAAACCTGAGGGAGCCGGGAGCTCCCAGGACTTCTGAAGACCCTTCCTGACCCATCACCACTGCCAACAACTCTCCCCCCACCCCCGCTGAGATCTGGCTGGAGCCCAGAAAAAAAAAGAAGCATGTGGTTTAAAAAAATGTTTAAATCAATGTGTAAAAGGTTTTTTAAAAAATGCAAAAGATGAAGCTGGAGAGAACCAGGTGCCAGGTGGCAAGAGCATCACCCCTCCCTGGAGGATTGAGGGGACAGGACAGCTGCCAATCTTAAGAAGTTGCCAAACCACGAAAACCACATTGCAGCCTTTGGAGAAAGACTGCCCGCTCTGCTGTCTTACACCCTCTCACGTGCATGAGAGTCAATAAACCCAACCTTTTTTAATTTTATTTTCAGTTTGTTTTGGGGGGTTTTTTGTTGGTTTTTGTTTGTTTGTTTGTTTGTTTTTTGCTTTTTGTTTTGTTTGTATTTTTTCCTCCCATTTCCCTATTTATTTTTTTTCTCTTTGTGGTTTTCTTTTTTTTTTCCTTCTTTCCCTATCTCCTCACATGTTCATGAGATGCTTGGGCTCCTTTTCCAGGGACTGGTTTAGCTTTTCCAGATGGGTTTCCTTTGGAGAATCTGACGCCCGTCTAATTGGCACTGGTGAGACACCTGCCATGCCGCCGTCCTGAGCATCCTTGAGGCTCACACGAGCACGAAGCATCAGTTCAGAAGCAGCGGGACGAGAGGAACGTGGACTTCCCTTTTGAGAAAGCACACGTGCTTCCTGGGTGATCTATCAGCCAGCCTCTGACATGAAAGTGTGACTTCCTATCTTGACAGGAGATCAACCGTGAGCATCACCGTGGATTAGAGGAAAACCCGGAAACTGGCACTGTTCCTCGGTCTCACGGGCTGGCTGGCCCCTCTCTGCACCATCCTGATGGTAGCCCCTTGGCTCGACGGGACCCAAATTCCAAGCTGGCTTTTTTACTATTTGTGACAAGTGAGAGTTCACTTACCAGAACCTGGACTTCCATGTGTGATACTCCCAATTGGAATATAAGGCTCAGCGACCTGCCTTCCAAAGGGAACCACCTTTGTCAGAAGTTGCCCTGGAGGTCAGGCAGTCTGTATTTCTTCACTTGACGAGCACTCACTGAGCAGTTTAGAAAGAGGACAAGAGGAGACTTGGGCCCTTGAGTTCAGTCTAGGAGGAAACATGAACCTCCGCTAAGTACACATCCCATTGTTACATAGACCTTCAGGATCATCTGAGAAATGTAGCCAGAACCCAAAGACCCAGCCAGAAAGAAACCTCTGATGAGACAAGCCATACTTCATGCACAGAAGGTCCAGGATCACTTAGGGTGGACCTGAGGACGATGGACTCTTGCTTCTCTCGAGAGGGGAAATTTACTTTCCTGCCATTTCTGAAATCCTCGTGGGCCCATATCCAGGCTGAGCCACCTGGTGAGGCTAAAGTTTCAGGGCCTTATAGACCAGAGATGTGATGAGCCGGGGACCAGGTGTCTACTCCTCAGATTCCTAATTAGCACAAGACCTCCTCATATCCACAGCCACATGGCCCTGCATAAGATGCAACCAAGGAGCAGGTGCCTCTGAATCTGCACATCAGAATATTCTCATTGAGGTCCAAAAGATGGTCTAGATTGTCCCCCAAAAAAGCTTCTGCCGTCACCTGGTTGCACCCAGGAATGACAGGGTCCTCCATCCATGCTGGAGACTGTTCCTGCTATTGCTGCTAAGTGCATGAGCTGTGAAGATCCCCAACCAACCCAGCTGTCACATATGCAATTCTGCAGTGGGAAGAGGCTGTTCATCCAAGGATGGTGCTGTCATCAGTGCCTTAAGGTCCCTGCTGTGTGGAAGGAGGAAGCCCCAGAGCTGGAAGTTCTAACTCGGAAGGAAGGGCCTCCTGTGGACCCAGGCCTCTTCTGAACCCTGTCCTAGCTCCAGTCCCCATGGCCGGGCTCAGATGTTCAGTGCCATCTTCATTGGGTGGCTGAGCCCTTAATACTCTTATCTTCTGGTGCTGCCCGGCCAGTGCCTTCTTGTCATGGATGTGACTGGCGACTTGAGAAAAAGGAAGGGGAGAACCTTTTCCTACATTCCAACTGCCTCAGACCCCCAGAAGGATTCTTGTCTCCCTAGGAACCGTGGGTACTACCGTGGATTTTATTTGGATCCTCAGCAGGTTGATTGTAGAGGCCTCTCACTCACGTCACGATGTTTCTTCTCTACTCCTGGGATCCACCCTGTCTGCTCTCAGTTGGCTGCTGCACTCAGCCCGGTCTCTGGCTGCTCTCCTCCAGAAGGTGTGTTCCCATCCGACGAGTTCCCTCTGGAGCCTGGACCCTGTTTACGGTTGTGCACCTGGGCCCCTGTCTGTGGGATCAGTCATCTCCCCAAGGAACCATGCTTATGAGGCAACTGCAGACGGTGGAGCCTCCTCATGGTGCTATCACCCTTTGGGATGCTCATCCAGACTTCTCTGAAGCAGCAAACCGGAGCTCCCCTCACTGCCCTAGAATTAACAGCAAGAGCAAACTCACAGCATTCTTCTACCAACATACCTGCTTTTTGGTAGAGACCACTGGGAGCCCTCAAAAAAAAAAAAAAAAACAGCAAAAACTAGGTCCCACAGCTAAATTCTCAACACCCCCCCCCAGCACCTTCAGAAGAATCCAGCCCACCTGAGACTGGAGTTTGTGCTCTTCCTTCCTCTCCAGGACCCCAGCTCTGTTCCTCACCAAAGCTGGCTACAGCAGATGACATGGCTCAATGCCCAACATCAACCTGGGACAGCCACAGTCCAGGTGGGGCTCCTTATCCTCTGCTGAGGAGCCCCACTTCCAGATGAACAAGACCAACACATTCTGTTCAGTGTATTTGTTTCTCGAACCCTGCCTAGGCACTAACAATAAAATACTAGGTGATTGGAGGCTCATATGGGACCTGATGTCTCTGTGTGTCTGTGTGTGTCACAAGAGCAGTCTGCTGTACCTGTGTCCTATCTTCTGAGGCTTCATAGAATACTTTTAATAGTCTGCTTTGTGGCTGCTCTACGGTGCTTCTCTCTACCTTTGTGAATCCTCATACCACCATCTTTTTTCAGGTAGGCTAACCATTGGGAAGCTAGAGGCTGCCAGGAAGAAGGATTTCCCAAAGTTCATGGAGAGACCCTACAATGAAGTCCTTAGTGGTTGGCATGCTTGCTCTTGAATGACCAACCCTCTAGCTCATCCCTTCATAGTCCTTCAGGACTTAAGACAAAATAGTGATTTTTTTGTTTGTTTGTTTGTTTCATTTCTCATCTTCTGGCTCTCTTGGTTTGCAAAACCTAACCTCTCCCCTTCTAGCCCCCTAAGACAAGGGCCACGAGGGGTACCCCCTTTTCCATGGTCAGAGGTAATCATTTCCCGTAGCATTCCAGAAAGGAGAAAGCGTTGATAGGCCTCCTCTTCCTCACAGACACTGCCTCACCTGAGGCAACACCATGGACAGAAACCCTACGACTAAGTATCATCTGCCTGACCCAGTGGGGACTTGGTCCTGGGAGCCAAGATGGAGGGGAGAAAAGGGAGGGAAGACATGCATGACACTCTAAGGAGGTCTCCTTGTCTTTTGGACAGGAAGTTGTTCTGTCCTGAGCACATGTTTACATGGGGTTCAAGTGCAAAAAGAATCTGGATCACCAAGTGTTCACTCATCAAATTTTTTTTCCTTCCTTAAATCCTGGATCTCAGCTAAGCTGATGCAAATCATTAGAGGACTAGTCAACCCCACTGATGGGATGAAATGAGCTTTTGCAAATGGTGCTCTGATAGGGATGGACGGAAATGGTCATGGGATGTGGTACAATCTTAGGATGACTGACAACTAGCAAGTTCAGGCTCAAGGCCATACTGAAGAGGTCCTAAGTAATACAGTTGGCTTCGGGACCCTGTGTTCCCCCAAAGGCCAAAGCCTAACGCTACTGCCCTTTATCAGTGAATCAACTTTATACATATTCATGAGCCCTCAGTCAACCTGATCAGGGATCTATGGGGCCACCACGTGGCTCTCTTCATGGCCAGCGTGTGTGTGTGTGTGTGTGTGTGTGTGTCCACTCAGCCTGGCCCTGAGAAAGAGGAGAGTAAATGGGAAAATGCTAGAGTCTCTGAGTGAGGACACCCATTGAAATTAGGAAGCTGCGGGGGGACAGTGCAGCTGAAAAGTAAGACCTGTGTGCTGGATCCTCCCCTTGCAAGGTTTTGGCTATGTTTTGTTCATGATCATGCCCTGGAGACTTTTCTATGATGAAAGTGCTTGTAAAGTGGGCCCCTGGTTCCTTGATGCAACAACTCTCCTTAAAGCAGCTGGTTCTCAGTGTGTGTTTCCAGTCTGGCAGCAGCATCTGGGGACTTGTTAAAAACGAAATTCTTGGACCCCCATCCCAGACCTACTGAATCCAAGAACTCTGGATGGTGCCCAGCAACCTGTGTTTTCACAAACCCTCTGGGCAATTACGACGCACACTGTAGTTTGAGATTCGCAGTTTGTATTAAAGGGAATGCCAAGTACCAAGAGCCCCCACACTAAGGTCCTAGATGGTAATTGAGATTTAAATGTTAATTTCCAAATCCCCTTTCTCATGCTTCCTTCTGTTGTTTTTCTTTTTTTCTTTTATTTAACACAGGAAGGAAAGGTATGTGTGCTAGGGGGGCAGTTAGAGGAGTGTTTGCATCTCCTATTTGAATAAACCTTCAGAGCAAAAAAAATCTCACGGCTCTGAAATGTGCACTTGGCAAACTAAAGGGTTTCAACAAGGGTAGCAGTCGGAGGGCTTGTCCAGATTGCTGGATGATTTGTGTCCTTATGTGAGTTGTAAGGGGTGCTGAGGGCCTGGCCAGAGTCCCCTTCCCCAGGGCAGCTAACCAGTGTAGAGCTCCAGGCTCCCAGGAAAGACCCTGCTCTTGCTCTGCTCTGTTTCCCAGGACAGTTCAGCATGATGAAGGGACAGGACCAAGAATGAAGTCCCTGGACTCATTCTGTCCCTACCTCACACCAGGGCTTGGATGCAGAACTACTCAGCTATGGTGACACAATAAAATCCTTTTTCATAAAGGACTATCTATCCAAGGTCACAAACTCTAGCTGATGGAGCCACGGAGGAGATGAGGCTGATCACACCTGCTTTTGTTTTTAAGTTTATCGATTTTCCCTGTGAAAGGGCTTGTGTGGATAGAGGACAAAGCACACTAGTGCTCAGCCTCTGAGCTCGAGAATTCAGCCTTTTGGAGAAGGGGCTAAAAGCCGGAGGAAGGTAGGGATGAAGCCATTGCACTCACATCACCCTTTGGTCCCCAGAAGGCTGATGGTGGGCCCTTGGGTCGCCTCCTGTGGGCCTTCAGCTTCCCTGCCATTTCTCTGAGACTGACATGTCGGGTAATTGGTCAGGAGCCCCTAAGTCCCCTCCAGCCTTGGCTGCTGCTATGTAGTAGCCTCTACTTCCTGACGGCTTTTGTTTTTCCTTTTAACAGAACAACCTTTTTAAAAGGAATGCTAACTCCTGCTCGACCCCCCCCATTCTGTCTTAGGCAGCACTGTTCTTTAATTTATTGGGTAGAAAACCCTAAATCAGTCTGTGTATGTGTCTGTGTGTTTGTTTTTTTCTCATTGAACCCCCCCCCCCCCCGCTTTCTAATGTAGAGAAAGCAAAACGGAGTCTAGAAAGCAAAGTGATGTATATAGTGCAGTAACAATCATGACGGGAGCTGGGCTCTCCCCCCACCCCAGCCAGTAAGTCATTTTAAAATAACAAATTGGTTGAAAAATAAATCCATGCCAGGACCAGGAGAAGAGGACCCCTAATTCAGGCCCTCTGTTCATTGGGCATGTCTCCTCCCAACAAAGCTCACCTGTTCTGATGCTATTTCCATTTCAATAAAGTGATCTGAGTCGTCCACCAGTTCCCTAGCTCCCCGTCTGTCCAGTTTCTGTCTCTCTTTATCTAGTAGTCCAGTCCTTGTTCTGGAGGGTGAGGCTGACTGTGGCCATCTGCCTCACTCAGAGGTAAGAGCACCTACCCGGGAATGTCTGTCTGATCCCTTTGGATGGGGAGAGGGCTCCTGCTTGCACACTGTGGACCTAGCGTCCTTCATCAGAACTTGACATGTCCATGCCAGAAGTTGGGGGATTCTCAAGTCCTCTGCTCATGGGCCACCACATTTGAAACCTACCGCCCTGTGGACATTCCTAAGGTGTTCCTCTTGGGGTAAAAGTGAACCTATGAGACAGAAGCTATTGTCATGGAGTTTGGCTTCTGGCCACGGAGAGAAGGAAAAGAAGTCCCACTGTTCCCCACTGTGGAGCTGCAGGGACCTAGAAGCACTTTTCCCTAAGGGAATTGCTGTGGGAACACAACCCACCTCTCTCTAACATGGGAGGTGAGGAGGTGACACATGCTCCTACAATCAATGGGAGAGTCATTTCACTGGAAAAACCCTCAGATGAGGGGACTTAGCCCCTGAATGGCATCAGCTCAGCACCGGCAGTCTTAGAACTGGGGGGTGTGGGTGGGTTTCCTATTTCACTCAGAGTGAGGCTCAAGGTCCCAGTAAACCTTGCTGAGAAATACCTGGTCCTCTAAGCTCTGGAACCATATATGCCTTCCATCCCATCTTCCTCTGCAGCCACCCAGCCCTGTTGCTAAACCCTCCAGATGATGCTACCCACTTGCTCCGGTATTCAGAAGTGTGAATCCCCTGAGCCACGGGTGAGACCAGCCCTGGCACATCCACAGAAAACCACGCCTGTTCCTTCACTGCTCAAACGTCCAGCCTTAATTTCTCTGGAAAGAGAGGTTACACATTCCCAGCCAATAGGATTCATTCTCAAATAGTCACATAAACACTCAATCTGGAGCACACACCCTTCCCACACGGGTGGGCTCTCTCCTGGCCGGCTACTTTCAGCATCCAGGTGAGCTCGTGAAAATCAAGGGACTGAGCTTTTAAAGGCAACACTCTCCACTGCCCGGCTCACTTCAGTTTCCTCTCCCCTCCCTCTGAATTTCCCAGGCTAAGAGATTAACAGTCTCCCTTCAATAAAGAAAGTGTTTGGGGGGGGAAAGAGGTTGGTTAAAAGCCATTTTTGACCCAGCTCCCTTTCCTTAAAATCTCTCCACATCCCTGCCCACCTCACTTCCTCGCTCCTAACACAGCACCTCTCACCTGAAAGGTGCATGGATCTGAAGCCCTGCCCTACATCACGGCCTTGATCCAAGCCGGGCGGCTCTGGGGACGTCCGCCGCCGCCTCCAGGGCGCAGCTGCTCAGAACGCCAAGTGCGCCTTGCGGAGGGAGATGCAGTTCTCATCCCTGCCGCCGGAGGCGCTGTCCGCGGAGGCCGACGCGCCTTCCCCGTGCTCGGAGCTCCCGCCACCTCGTACGCAGGCGCAGCTTCGCGGATTGGCCGCGCGCGGGAGCCGTCGTCCGTGGCGGGCCGGCCGCGGGGCTGGCGGGCTGAGTGGGAAAGATGGCGGCGGCGGGCGCGGCCTCGGGACTGCCGGGGCAGGTAGCGCAGGGCCTGAAGGAGGTGCTGGTGGACACGCTCACGGGGATCCTGTCGCCGGTGCAGGACGTGCGCGCGGCCGCCGAGGAGCAGATCAAGGTGCTGGAGGTGACGGAGGGTGAGTGTGCGGGGCAGGCGGGGCGCTGCGGGGCTGGCGTGGGCGCTGGGGTCCAGGCGGATGCGACTCGGACGGCGGGGGGCGCTGCGGGGCGGCGTGGGCGCTGCGAGGCTGGCGGGGCACTGCAGGACGTCTTGGGCGCTGGGAAGCCGGGCGGGTGCAGCGCGGAGCCGGCGCGGGGCGCTGCGGAGCCGGGCGGGTGCAGCTCCGACGGCGGGGCCACGTTACGGGCCGCCGGAGGGCAGCGCGGGGCGGCCGGGCGCGCATGGCTCCGCCAGACTGCGGCCCGGACTCCGGCCTTGGCCTCCCGCGCTGCATTCATCCGGCCCCGCGGCGCCCCCGCCACGCCGGCCTTTGTCTCCAGCTTTGTCCCCGCGGGATGGGAAGTGGTCGCGGGCGCCGCGCAGCCGGCTCGGTCCTCCCCGAGACCCCCAGACCGGACGTAAGCGGCGTCGGAACGCGCCCTCCCTGGGTTCGGGCCGCGGGGAATGTGAAAGGCGGGGAAGGCTTAGCGCTGTTCTGGAGGCCCAGGGGCAACTGTCATTGTCCGGCAGACGTGGGGCCCGCGCGGTGGATGGGAGGCGCCGGTGCTGCCGCGCCCCCAGGAGAGCCTGCGCTCCCGGGTGACCCGGCCAAGCAGCGCATCATGGTCGAGTGACTGTCCCCTGACGATGCCCCGCGTTCCTGCCGTCCAGATGCAGGTGCAGCACCTTTCCTGAAAGAGGGCCCGGGATCGTTGTGAGACTGTCCCACCTCGGCGACGTCCGTTATAAAGTGCCGGCCCTCGCTTTCTCCATTCTTCGGGGTCTCGCGTTCGGTCCAGGCCGCTGGTGGCATTTGATAGAAACACGCACGCAGACCCGCGCTGACTGCTGGTGCGCCGGAGGCGCGCGCGGGTGGGGACAGCTGCGGGTGCCAGAGAGGCGACATCATCCCAGTGGTCTGGCAGAGAGCATGTGGCCTGAGAGTGTCTAGTTGGAATGAGCTGCTTTAAAACCTTTGGAGGCATTGAGGTTTTTAAATAGATTCCTTATGTTAACTTGCAACTATACAGATACACCTCTTAGTAACCTGTTTTTAGGGAGAGGATGCGGCACCTGGCTTCCTTTCTTCCCCTATGACTTGAACAGCTTGTTTTGCCTTTGGGTCTGGAGTGCCCCCAGTTTCATGTTGTGTTTGCATCTCAGCTGTTGGCTTGACATGGACAGTAGTAGTGTCTTTTCTGCCTTGAGGAACAGAGGCAGCACCTGGCTTCCCAACCAGCACCCTGGCTCTATGGCCAGACACCACGGGACACGCCTCCTGCTTTCAGAATGCCCAGCAGGCCAATGAATGAACATGTAATTTTTGCTCCTTCAGAGTTGCTTCACCTGTTAGTTTTATTTTAGTAGGAAAAAAACCCAACAACAACACTGCTTTCTGATGCTAGGAAACATACTTCCTGAAAACTCAAAGTTTATGAGAAATCTGGGAGTTGGTGTTTATTATTTGTGTCCCAGTCATCTTTTGGTTCCCTGGGCTCAAGGTCGGTCGGGTAACAACCAAATCTCATTGTTTCTAGTCCCTCTGTGCCTTCCAGTAACCAATCACACTGTCTTTGGGAGGTGTTTGTTATTGCCGCACACAGGAGACTGGTCCCAGCTGGTCCCTAACCAGTCTGTTCCCTTTGGCAAACAGGTGTGCCTCCTTCCTTGGATGCCAGGTGATGACGCCTAGTCTTGAAAATAAGTGAAAGAATCTCTAATGTAATTCTGGGGGAAAGGGCACAGGTCAGCTGTCAACGCCTTGTCAAATGCACAGACAAGAAATGTTGACAAACTCTGACCAGAATCTGGGGTAGAGGAAATTTTATTGATTGATTTCAGAGAGAGGAAGGGAGGAAGACAGAAACATTGACTTGTCTCTGTATGTGCCCCAACCCGGGATCAAACCTGCAACCTTTGTGTTTTAGGACAATACTCTAACCAACTGAGCTATCCAGTCAGGGCTGAGAGGAAATTTTAAGAAGCAGTTATCTTAGAAAATTGAGGTTGCAGGATCCCAGTGTACATCCTGGTCATTTAGTCTGCCAGCTGGAATTTTCCCAGAAATAACTTTCTTCCAATTAGTTATCATTTTCCAGATGGGAGCCCATTCTCCTAAGCCGAGGAAGGAGTGTGCTTGAGAGAGTCACCTGCCTCATGCTGGGTCAATTTCAAAAGGATCAAGATAGTTGTTTCCTCAGCCTGGCTTCCTCAAATGGCTTTCCACCCTGCCGTTTTCTCTTGTTACTTGGTGTCTGAGGGAAACCAGCAAACATTTCTGAGTAGTTAAAGCCTAGCTAATATGGTTAATTAACTAGAGGAGATGGTGCCCCTAGCCTCCTTCAGACAGCACTCCATCCTGAGCTGAGAAGCACACTACTACTTGGAAGTTAGGAAGTTACACAGTTTTCCAGCAAGTAGTGGTACCTTTCATCTTTCTTGGGGTATTGGGATCTTGAGTTTGGTCAGCAGACTTTGCTGGAATGTTGTTCTGCCCCAACAGAGCAAAAATATAAGGATTTTTGATCTGAAAGAGCATTTTTCTAATTTTATTTTACTTAATAGGCAAGTGATATCAAGCATTTTGTAAACATAATTGAAGAGCCTGGGAAGGTGTGAACTGCAGGTGACCTTTTGCATCTGAGGTTCTATGCTTGGCTCCATCAGCTCTGGTGTGTCTGGCTTTCAAGGTCCTGACTTTTGAGACTGTCAGGTCTTTGTTTTTGGTGTATTTATGCTTTACTGTTTTGTATCTTAGAATAAAGTCTTTTCCTTTTTCTTTTTTTTTCTACGTTTCTTCTAAGAGTAGCATCATCCAAGTGGTGAAGCGAGTTGGTTTTGCTCACAGTCCCATTCTCCAGGCCAGCATAGCACAGACTTTCCTATATAACTAGATTCCCTGTCATTTGTCTTTTGTCTATTAGAAATGAAGATGTGTTGTTGTTGTTGTCATTTGGCCTTGACTTAGTCCCCAGCAGATAATGTCCCTCCCACCCCTGTTAATTGCACCAGGGAGGAAGTTGCCGCTCCCTGCCTTTTCCTGGAGTTCAGATGCTGCCCAGTCCGTGCTGATCCCCCTTAGAGGCCTCGAAAGAAAGGTCCTGCGCTGGCTGTCTGCCTCCTGGTTCTCATGGGCGCTTTTCTGGCTCTCTTGCAGTATAGCTAAGCACTGTTACCTGCGAAGGCAGCCCCTCAAGGATCCAGACGCACTCCTGGGCATGTGGCACTGAGGCACTGGGCACTCCTGGGCACTGAGCTGGGCAGAAGGCGGCCACGCTCGGAAAAAGGCCAGTGGTGGAGTTTTCTTTTTCCTTTCAGCTGTGGTTTTGTGGTGTCTTCAACCCCATGAGAAAACAAGGCTCCTGCTGAGCTGTGCTTGGAACTCCCCTCCTCCCCAGAGAGTCCTACACACAGCCCCCTGCCCCCACAGTAGCTTCCCTGCCTATGGAAGCCCTGCCACGTCCAGGTGGTCTCTAGCTGACCCCCAAGACCACCCACATGGGTGTCTCTTCCTTTTCTCTCCAGGCTCTCTCCTTGGACCATCCTTCTAAGCCAGTTTTAAATAAGGAATGTTTTTGCCTGGTGGGGCAAGAGAGAGAGAAGGGGGAGCAAAGATGACGAGAGAGGGGGCAGAAGGGAAGCAGGAGGGCAAAGTCTTGCTTAGGAAGGTGATCAGAATACCACTTTGGATTGGATTAAAGGTATAAACAAGAACCTAGACAAGGTGAAAACCCAGGTTAACAGAATGGGTCTGTCCTATTTCACCTCAGGAAGGGAAACTAGAGGAATTCAATTTCTTAACAAAATGGCTTGAGAAAGCTACGTCCCACTTGGGAATGTTCCCCTATTGCTAACTCAGAGATTGAATTTTAGTTTAATCTGAATTGGCCCTTTCCAAGCAAGACAAAAAATAAAACTGATATAGCCTATGTCGCTAAGATTTTCCTACCTTCATCATCCCTAAGTAAGTTTTTCAGCCTTTTAGTGCTTTCTAAAAAAGTTATATTTAAAGATACCAATCAGCCTGACCTGGCGGTTGCACAGTGGATAGAGCATCAGACTGGGATGCACAGGACCCAGGTTCAAGACCCTGAGGTCGCCAGCTTGAGCACGGGCTCATCTGGTTTGAACAAAGCTCATCAGCTTGGACCCAAGGTCTCTGGCTTGAGCAAGGGGTTACTCGGTCTGCTGAAGGCCCACGGTCAAGGCACATATGAGAAAGCAATCAATGAACAACTAAGGTATCTCAACAAAAAGCTGATGATTGATGCTTCTCATCTCTTTCTGTTCCTGTCTGTCCCTCTCTATCCCTCTCTCTGACTCTCTCTCTCTCTATCTCTGTAAAATAAAATAAAATAAAATAAAGACACCAATTAGCAAA
This sequence comes from Saccopteryx bilineata, assembly GCF_036850765.1. Classification (NCBI taxonomy): domain Eukaryota; kingdom Metazoa; phylum Chordata; class Mammalia; order Chiroptera; family Emballonuridae; genus Saccopteryx; species Saccopteryx bilineata. The sequence continues at coordinate 240,692,023 of NC_089490.1, forward strand.
ACTGAAAATCCCCCAACATTCACTAAATAAATAAAATACTTTTTTCTTTACAGATATACTTAGTTGTTTTTTCTTCCAAAAATATTTGGTGGTCTCTGTTAAGTGACTATATGTAAATAGAGTTTTTACTCTTTAACAGAAACCAGCAATGACTAGGAGCATATCTGTGTAGATCAGATTTACAACAAGTCAGAGAATTTGAAGGGGGTTTTTTTTTCTGACTTTTCCTTCTGTGCATTCATTTCATAGCATAGAGTTCAACATCAGTACCACACCTCCACTGTCACTCCTTGTCAACAATTCTTCATATAGCTTTGAAGTAAACTAAAGCATGATATGAAATTCTTCTCTGGTGACTTGTATCTCTATATTTCTAATGGGTATATGTGAAGACAGAATAATTAGGTTAAAGTTACCATCAATACTTTCCCTCTTACATCCCGCTATAACCTAATGCAAATTAGTCCTTTGTCCTTGAATTTGGGAGGTTTCCAAACCAAAGTTGATCATGTAGTTACTGTCTTTGAAATTAGGAGCCTGTAGACAAGAAAATGTGTTCCGTTCTTCCATCCCATTTTTCAACTTTGTCTTTGGTCAATGGTGGTAATAGTCTTTGAAGATTTTCTTTCCCACGGAGGCTTTTGAGCAGAGCTCCATGCTTCCTAGACTGTCAAGCTTCTTGTGTAGAGAAAGTAAACTTCCAGAGAAAACCTGTCTGTCAGTGCTTGTTGTAGGCGCCAATCTGCTGGCTGACTTAGGGTTCAGACCTCGTGGGTCTTAGTCTTCTGATGATCTTTTTCCGTCCTCTCAGTCTCAGTGATGTGTGGAGGGAAGTGAGCAGTGGAAACTGGGGTGTGGTCTCTGAGAGTTACTAGATAGGGTTAAAGAGCTGCCGCTATTGTGGTCATCATGAGTACTGCCTTCTCCTGTCACTGACAGGGGTAAAGGTCTTCACACTAAGCTCTTCTCTAAAAAGGCAGGTGTGGAGTTCTCGGATTGTTGAGAAGAGGCCCCGCTCCTAGCCTGGCAGGCCCTGCATGTACAGTTGCCTGGTCTTCATGCTCTAGGGCAGGGGTCCCCAAACTTTTTACACAGGGGGCCAGTTCACTGTTCCTCAGACCGTTGGAGGGCCAGACTATAAAAAAAAACTATGAACAAATCCCTATGCACACTGCACATATCTTATTTTAAAGTAAAAAAACAAAACGGGAACAAATACAATATTTAAAATAAAGAACAAGTAAATTTAAATCAACAAACTGACCAGTATTTCAATGGGAACTATGGGCCTGCTTTTGGCTAATGAGATGGTCAATGTCTGGTTCCATATTTGTCACTGCTAGCCGTAACAAGTGATATGACGCGCTTCCGGAGCTGTGATGCGTGTGTCCCGCATCATCAGAAGTAGTACTGTACATGAGCACCACCGCCACATATAGTGCTCCTCTCACTGACCACCAGTGAAAGAGGTACCTGCCGGGGTCCAGCCCCGGGGGGAGGATCCAGGGGTCCCACAGGAGGAGACGACGTCGGCGAAAATCGAGTGAGAGAGCTGAATTCTTTATTCTCTGGTTAGCATTTACTGCCAGGCATCTCCCTCAATGGCTGGTCTAACATTACTTTTTATGCACACACACTAAGTTACAATCACATGGTATTTTGAATACATCATTGTCTTAGTTTCACTATGGTTACATATTTCCAGATAACAGTTAATTCATATCTATAAGCTACAAGTTAGGTGGTAAGTTATTCAAAGTACAGTTGTACAATAACTTGAATAGTAATAACAATATTGGTACAAACTTCTAAAATATTAGTACTAATTAATAACTCTATTTTACTGTTGTTGTGAGTCAAGGGCGCAGAGAGAGATAGCAGACAAAATCATCAAGGACTAGCAAAGGACCACCGCTTGTTCAGGCAAATAGCCTTGAGTTCATGTAGTGTCCTAATTCTTTTTTCACAAGACTACAAAAGGCTTGCTATTTAAGAAACTGACATAGTATTAAGAGTAATTTTTACTTAAAGATACATAGAGTGCACCTGCAAGATAGCTAGTAGCAACATAATATCAGAAGGCATTAGTTGCTATTGCTGCTATGAATCCCACCACATTCCTCTCCTTATTCTTGGAAAATACAAAAATCTCATGAGAATGTTTTACTGAGAAAAGCCCAGCAACTGCCTTCAGTGACAAAACAAGTCTTTTAACAAGACATTCTTTAGTAGCCAGCTGCACTCCTATCCAAGGCCACGCAACAGGCCACTCCACTACACTTTACCTAAGATTCTAATGTCTAGTTAAACTTTACTTATTTACTATATTCATACACTAGTTAAGTTCTAACTTTATTCTTTCTAACATGATTAATAAGAAGAAATTCTCCTACAAACTTAACCCTTTATGAGGGATATCATGGCCAGCCTCTTATGTTTATGAGCCCAGTTCAAGGGGCTTACAGGCTTTTCTGTGCAACTTACACCTTCTGTCTCATTTCCAAAGAAATTACTACAAATCTACAGGGAAAGCACGGTACTATTATCCCTGTGCCATAAATAATAGCACACACCCAGAAAAGGGGGGAATATAAGGCCAGATTAATTCAAAAGATTAAAGGGGGGAGTATCGTTGTGCCTATCCTTTGCGGTGACTTTGTCAACCCGCAGCTGTTGGTCTTCACTGCGGTGACTCTTATCTTCTTTTGCTGTGACTTTGTCAACCAGCAGTTGTGGATCTTCTCCTGCTGTGATCTAGTTAGCCAGCATTAGTGGATCGGCTCCCAACTGGTACCCCTTCCGGAAGTGCAGCGGGGGCCAGACAAATGGCCTCAGGGGGCCACATGTGGCCCGCGGGCCATAGTTTAGGGACCCCTTCTCTAGTGATTCTTCCAGTGGTTACCCGTGGGGACTGATGGGGACTGCCTGGTTCCTTCTCCCTTCTCTGACCCTCAGTGTTAAACACTTTTACAATACTTGAACTTGTGGAAAGACGTGCTATCCTTGGATAGGACACTCAGCATCATAGATGAGTTAGACAGGTGGATGCTGAAGTTTCCGGAAAAGCAGGCGTGGAAGGATAGCTCCAGACACTAAAAAATGGAAAGCACAGGAGGAACTAGTTCTGCCAGGCTTCCAGACATGTAAAACCTCTGTAATTAGAACAACATGAGGCTGGCACACAAATAGACACACAGAAATGTGCAGTGGAGTAGCAAGCCCAGAAATAGACACACGTACCTATGGAAACTAGTAGTATAGCCAAAGGTGGCATCTCAAATCATTGGGGTAAAGTTGGACTTTTTAAAAAGGTGCTGGGGCCCTGACTGGTTGGCCCAGGCACTCAGTGAATAGAGCATCGGCCTGGCATATGGAGGTCCCGGGTTCAATTCCCAGTCAGGGCACACATGAAAAGCAACTGCCTGCTTCTCTTCCCCTCCTTCTCTCTCTTTGTTCCCTCTTCCCCTCCCGCAGCCAGTGGCTCCATATATATATTTGAGCATCACCCCCTAGTGGGCTTGCTGGGTGGATCCCGGTCGGGGAACATGCAGGAGTCTTTCTCACTATCTCCCTTCCTCTCACTTAAAAAAAAATTTTTTTTAATTTAGCCTGACCAGGCGGTGGCGCAGTGGATAGAGCATCAGACTGGGATGCAGAGGACCCGGGTTCAAGACCCCAAGGTCACCAGCTTGAGCTCATCTGGTTTGAGCAAAAGCCCACCAGCTTGAACCCAAGGTCGCTGGCTCCAGCAAGGGGTTACTTGGTCTGCTGAAGGCCCGCGGTCAAGGCACATATGAGAAAGCAATCAATGAACAACTAAGGTGTTGCAACGCGCAATGAAAAACTAATGATTGATGCTTCTCATCTCTCTCCGTTCCTGTCTGTCCCTGTCTAGCCCTCTCTCTGACTCACTCTCTGTCTCTGTAAAAAATAAATAAATTTAAAAAACAATTCTGTTTTAATTTAAAAATAAAAAGGTGCTGGGACAGCTGGGTAGCCATTTAGAATTAGATCAATATCTTATACTGTACCAAATGGATGAAGAATCTAAATGGTTTTTTTTTAAGAAATGAAACCATTTAAGAAAATACGGGTAAATTTTTTCCTTAACTTGGGTATGAGGAAAGACTTGCTTACTACAACTCAAAATTCAGATACAATTTTTAAAAAAAGAAAAAGTGGGCCTGACCTGTGGTGGCGCAGTGGGATAAAGCGTCGACCTGGAACACTGAGGTTGCCGGTTCGAAACCCTGGGCTTGCCTGGTCAAGGCACATATGGGAGTTGATGCTTCCTGCTCCTCCCCCTTCTCTCTCTCTCCCCTCTCTCTAAAAATCAATTAAAAAATCAATAAATAAAAAAAAAAAGAAAAAGTGATAAACTTGACTACATTAAAAAGAATATTTTTATGGTGATGGACAAAGACTTGACTTGGTGGTGGGTGAGTACACAATGTGATGTACAGAGAAGTGTTGTAGAATTGGGCACCTGAAACTTATATAATTATATTAACCATTGTCACCCCAATAAAATCAATTAAAAATTTTTAAATTTTCATTGCAATATATAAAGTCAAAAACCAGCTGATAAACTGGGAGTTTTTCACAGTATATACAAACAAAAGGATAATATCCTTAATATGTAAAGAACTCTTAAAAATTGATGAACAAAGAAAAATGAGAGTCGGTTCACCCCTTCCCCTAACAGTTTATTAGAGAAATACCAGTTAAAACAACATTGAGATAGCATTTCTCACCTGTAAAACAGCAAATGTCTGACATGTGAGAACACATGCTGTTGGTGAGGCTGTGGGGAAACATTCAGAACATTGCTAATGGGCAGTTCACTCGCCTATAACCACCTATCACCCAGCAATCCCATCTGTGGAAATTTAGCTAAAGATATGCCTTCAATGATATAGCAGTATACCAATATTTACTGCAACATTGTTAATAAAAGCAAAGGACTGGAAACAGTCTTAACTGCCCGTACACAGGAGAGTGATTGAATAAAGGTATACAATGTAATATTATGTAGCTGTAAAAAAAAAATGAGGAATCTCTGTGAACTGATTTAGAATGAGTTCCAAGATATAATATAACTGACAAAAAAGCAAAGTGCTAAAGAATATCTATATACTACTATTCATATCAATAAGAGGATATAAGAAAATACACATGATCGGATCATTTATACAAAAGAAATACAGGAAAGGTAAACTGGAAACTGGTTACTTACATGGAGTGGTGGGGAGGGGTTGGAAATCCTTAATAGGGCTGAAAAGGGTCAGACACTACTTGGAACATGCCTGTTTGTGCAGCTAAGAATCATGGTAACATGTTATATACCTTCCCCCAATAATAATTAAAGTCAGACAATGGAGGGGCCCAAAATGGGATACAAGTAAGTAACAAATGAACCTAATTACAAGCAAATAACAATCTTTGTGTAAGTAGCTGTAGTCCACATGCTGTACATGACATCCCCAGGATTTATTTATATCATTACTGGAGTTTGTGTCTTTGATCCCTTCACCTATTTTGCCCACCTGCCACATCTATTTTTTTTTTTTTTTTATTCATTTTTTTAATTCTTTATTTATTTATTCATTTTAGAGAGGAGAGAGAGACAGAGAGAGACAGAGAGGAGAGAGAGATAGGGGGGAGGAGCTGGAAGCCTCAACTCCCATATGTGCCTTGACCAGGCAAGCCCAGGGTTTCGAACCGGCGACCTCAGCATTTCCAGGTCGACGCTTTATCCACTGCGCCACCACAGGTCAGGCCCACCTGCCACATCTAGCAACAAACTATATCTAAAAGCTCTGGTGTTTTTTTGCTTTTAGATTCCACATATAAGTGAGATCATACAGAATTTGTCTTTCTCTATCTGACTTATTTTACTGAGCATAATGCCCTCAACGTCCATTCAGTTTTCCCAGCACTGTTTGTTGAAAAGACTTGACACCCTTATCAGGAATCGTCCGACCCAGTGAGCAAGGGTTTGTTTTGCTTCTGGGCTGTCTGTCTTTATGCCAGAACTGCCCTGTTTTGATTACTGTAGATTTGTAGGAAGTTTTCTAGTCGGGGAACGTGGGTGCTCCAGTTTTGGTCCTCTTTTGGCTATTGAGATTACAGATGAATGTTAGAATAGGTTTTTCTGTTTCTGCAAATATAATAATAATAATTGGGATTTTGATAGAGGTTGCATTTTAAGGATCTACATTTTAATTTGGGAGTAAGAGTCATTTAGTCTTCCAAATGCCTATCGAGATTACCCCTTACATTGCTTATTGAAAACTATTCACTTACAACAGTTGTATCTTTAGGACTAAGCATGTTGAGGCCAAATTTTCTTAGACATAATCATCTCTTATCTGGTGGTGTGTATCTGAGCAACTCCTGCAGGGTCACCATTTGATTTTTCTTTGGGGTTAGGCAGTACCGGTTTTCAGTTAGAGACCTCATTCATTGGTTTAAGAGGAAGGTGGCTAGAAGAGGCTTTGCAGTGAGAAGAAGGTGAGCTGATGCTTTAACTTTCCTTTGTACACAGCCATGCCTGTGGGCCACCTGCTTCTCCTACTTGGGGTACTCCATCTTAGTATTATCAGTGCTCTTAGCTGCTGGCATTGGGGTGAATGTTCAGTGCACTGCTGTGGCTCTCCTGCGTGCTCCTAGACTCACAATAAGATTTTCTCTTCCAGAGTTTGGTGTTCACCTGGCTGAGCTGACTGTGGACCCTCAGGGGGCCCTGGCCATTCGTCAGGTAGGTCCAGCCCAATTTCCTGTCCTTGGCAGTGAGACTCTTGTGGGAAAGAGGAAGAGCAAGGCCAATCTGTAAATGACCTGGGTTTTGGTGCCGGCTTTAGCTCTGCTTGGGGGGAGCAGGTTGGGCAGGTGAGGAAGGCCTTGTGTCGTCTGGTGTGGACCTTGGGACTCGCTCTCTCTACAGCTGGCATCAGTCATCCTGAAGCAGTATGTGGAGACACACTGGTGTGCCCACTCAGAGAAGTTCCGGCCCCCAGAAACCACGGAAAGAGTAAGAACAGCCCCTGACCGGTCTGCTGGGTAGCATGGAGCGGGGGACAGGGCAGGGAGGAGGCAAGTGGGTGCTGGCGCTGTGGGCACGTTTAATACATACCTGCCAGATGTAGGTCCCTGTCCACAGTGTTGGAAAAGTATTTTTCTTTGAAGCTGCAACCTAAGTATCTAAAATTAGAATTAAAATTCCAAGTTGCAGAGAGTTGTATGAAGATTAGATGGAGTAGTGTTTGTTTAGTCTAGTGCCAAGCTCTACCCAGGCCCAGGAGGTGCGGGTGAGCAGTGTGGGGCAGGACTGTCCCCAAGCTCTGCGGTCACAGGACTCTGTGTCCCTGCCGCTCAGTCCAGCGGCTGCTGCTGCACCTGGTGCTGGGCACTCAGCATGGCCCTGCAATATCTGTGCAGGTGGGCACCACAGAGACTCGATGGAACTGTGTCAGGCTCACACAGTGGAGTGTTCAGTAGATGCACAGGGTCTTGTGCACATTATTGTGCTGGCACGTATGCTGGTGGGACTCGGCTGACCCCTGGCACCTGGTCTGACTGCAGGTGGGCTCTGCTCCTCTGCAGGCTAAAGTCGTTATCCGGGAGCTGCTGCCCAGTGGGTTGAGAGAGTCGATAAGCAAGGTGCGCTCCAGCGTGGCCTACGCAGTGTCAGCCATCGCCCACTGGGACTGGCCGGAGGCCTGGCCCCAGCTCTTCAACCTGCTCATGGAGATGTTGGTGAGCGGAGACCTCAATGCCGTCCACGGAGCCATGCGTGTGCTGACAGGTATTGGATGCTGTCTCCCTGCCCGGGGGACTTGGGTCCCGGATGCCACAGAACTTACCAGAAGCTGTGTGATGCATGTCTGACAGCACATGTGTGGCTTTCCCTGATGCTGCCCCCTCCCAGTTCTTGGCCCATATCTGCGCGCTGCCCGTTCGCTCTTGTAGGGAATTCAGCTAGTGTTGCATCTGCTACTCAGACCCCACATGCAACGGCAGGTCATGTTCTGGCTTTACCTCAAGCCCAATTGTCCTCTGTGTAGAATTAAGATAATGGTAATATCAGTCTCAAAGGAGCGTTGGGTCGTTTACATGAGCTAATCTCCATAAAGTGTTTAACATAATAACCAGTGTCATAAGTGCTCCTAAATTTTAGATGTTATGATTATCATTATTATTATATATTACTTTTCTAGATAGTTCAACCAAGACAAGGTTAAGATAGTCAAATAGAATAAAAATACTTGAACTTGTGTTCCCAGAAGATTTGGGGGTGTCTCTCCTAAGCTTGATTGATTGATCTATCGACCCCTCCCAGACCTGTTGTCATATGTCCCCAGGTAGGACCTAGTTTTCCAGTCTGTTGCAAGTTCCTCCCTGCTTCCTACCATCTTAGGTGAAGTCACTACTCAGTTTTGCCTTCAAGAACTCCTTACCTGGTCATTAGCCATCTTGTATTGACCTTTTAGAAGTCCTATGTCCCCTCTGTTACTATAGGTTTGTGGAAGTCCCACCTATATTTTGTCTCTCCGTGATATGCTGTCTTACCTGAAGTGTGTTCTCACCTAGTTACGAATGTCTCTTCTTTTGTGAATCTCAGTTTACTGAACTTGGCATCTGGGACCGATTGCACTGGTCCACAAGATGCCAATGGTCTGTTTGTTATAGCAGCTCTGTGCCCAGAAGCAGATCCTTTCTCTCCTGGGTCAGGCCCCCTCCTCCAGGCCCCAGCTGCCTTTCTGAACTCCCCATTGTCTTCTGCAGTGGCTCAGGTGCAGACAGGATGGCCAACAGCCCTGCTCCGGCTCTCCCGCCTGCTTCTGTGGGACTCTCTGTGCAGGGACCTCCGTGCACCTGGCCTTCCAGGCCCTTCACTCACAGATTCACGGCCCCAGAGCCTCAGTCACAGCAGGATGGGCCAACTCCAGGGTTTTGAGGTGCTGTCCCCTCTCCCATCAGGAGGGTCCCCATTGAACTGACTGACGGGGCTGGTGCAGAACACGAAACACAGCGGTGTCTCAGACGGTGGGAAACGGAGCCCTCTGGTGTCCCGTGTTTGCTGACTTGCTGAGTGACCTCAGAAAACTTACTTTGGATTGAAGCTTTTAAAGTGTAAAGAATGTAGACAACCAGAAATGAGCATAGGAGAATAAAAAATGTGGGTTAGCCCCTTGGTGGAATTAAATTTTGCCACATTTTTCATAAAACTCAATTCATCACCGTGCCACCACGCTCCTGTAGACTGGCTTTAGTTCCTAAATAAAATCAAACAGTTGTTAACTGTAAAAGCTCAGGGTTTGTCCTTTAGAGCAGCCATGCTGGTCACGCAGACTCAGCCTAAGTGTTCGATCCTCACTTGGCTCTGTGGCTGACATGGCCCAGGAGTGGGTGTGGTGACCTTGAGCCCACCTGTGTTCCCAGCTCGTCTCCTCTGAGAGCTACTGGCCAACTCGCCCTTTCTGTGGAGATGACATGGAGCCAGGACGGCAGGGACAGCATGAGCAGACGAGAGTGTGGGGCTCAGGACCCTCCGCCCCGCGCCCTCTGAGCTATCAGTGCCTCATGGGTGGTTTGGAAGTAAAGGGAAAGGTGTGGCCCCTGTTCCCTTCGCCTTCCTCGGGCACCATCCCATGTAGGCTGCGTGTTGGCACGTGAGTTGGTAGAAATCTATGTTCCAGGGAGCAGCAGGCTCTCTCTTCCGGCTCACTGGTGAGGGTGGCGTGGAGAGTGAAGAGAGCCAGCACCTTCATTGTGTGCATCAGACGGCTTCCTGAGAAAGGGCACTACACACACAACCGGAGGTGAGACCACCTCCAAGTGCCTGGCCACAGCTCCGTGAAGACAGAACTCTCCCGAGTTGACTTCCCAAGACGTGACACCCCACCCCCACCCATCACACATTCAGGGCTTATGTAAATGTTGTTCTTCACCTCACCAGCTTTCCTTCATCTCTGTAGCGTTCTCCTTCCTTTTTTTTTTTTTCTTTTTTTTTTTAAGATTTTATTTATTTATTATAGAGAGGGGAGAGAGAGAGAGAAGGGGGGAGGAGCAAGAAGCATCAACTCCCATATATGCCTTGACCAGGCAAGCCCAGAGTTTTGAACCGGCAACCTCAGTGTTTCCAGGTTGACGCTTTATCCACTGCGCCACCACAGGTCAGGCTCTCCTTCCTTTTGTACCAGGTAACTAGTAGCTCTTGCTACTTGTCCTTCCCAGGACACGGCCACTAGGCCAGTGTTCACCTGCGTGTCATCGTTGGGAGGCTGCCGCCTGGCAGCAGCTTAAAACTTGCACACTTAGTGTCTTTGCAGCGAGTTCTCAGAGTACTACTTTCCTTACAGAGTTCACACGAGAAGTCACAGACACGCAGATGCCACTGGTTGCCCCCGTCATCCTCCCAGAGATGTACAAGATCTTCACCATGGCCGAGGTATGCTGCGGCCGTGCAGCTAATGCATACCCTCATCTGCATTAGCCCCGGGCCTCTCGCTCGATAGAGACTGAGAGCCATCCTTTGTCACAAGCATCCCCCTCCTGCACCCTGTAGCCCGCAGTTCCATGTGCCTTTCCACACCCTTGGCCTCTCCAAGGCCACGCACTGGAGCTTGTTCACCCAGTAAGATTCACGAGCAGGCTGTGGCTGCACTGCTCATAATGATGTTTAGTAGCCAACATGTGAATGTGCGGTGGAACTCATTCATGGCCCATGCTATAACTGCCCTCTGGCCTGGCCCAGGGGCTGCTATCTGAAGAGCACACTGACCACTGGGCTTCGCCCGCCCCATGTTTCCTCAGGTCAGCCCCCCCAGAGGCCATGCACGCACGCAACTCATCCCATGTCCTCACGCTGCTGCCTTCCGTCCTGAGTCACAGACCTGTCCCCTGGACACGGTGTGACGTCTGTCTCTAGTGAACCCTGTCCACGTCAGAGCTGAGAAGTCATTCCTTCCAGTCATTCCTTCCTGTCTCATGCTGTGCTGTGCCTCTGTCCCAGGTATATGGCATCCGCACCCGTTCCCGCGCTGTGGAGATTTTCACCACCTGTGCCCACATGATCTGCAACATGGAGGAGCTAGAGAAGGTACGGGAGCCCTACTCTGCAGGCGCACCAACGGGTGGCACGCTGGCCACTGGGGTCAGCTCAGGTGTCTGTGGCTCAGTTTCCTTTTGCTTGAGCCTTACGTCTTCCAGCACCAGTCCTCCTGCTCTGCACACTAGCCACCCCACACCTGTGCTCACATTTGATGGCCCCATGTAACAGCTAGCTTGGAACACAGACCCTGTGATTCAGAAGCAATTTGGAGGAGGTGGTTTGTGTGGTGGCTCTGAGGAGGCCACAGTGAGAGACTGCCAGGGACTGGGTAGCCACGCTGTGACTGCCATGAGCCTGTGAGATCTGCAGAGGCCGGAGTCCCGGTGTTTGCCTTGCACTGTGCCCTGGCCAAGGCGCATGTGATGCTGACCTCACTTCCCGGTATCAGGGTGCGGCCAAAGTCCTGATCTTCCCCGTGGTGCAGCGGTTCACCGCCGCCTTCGTGCAGGCCCTGCAGACGCCGGATGGGCCCACGTCCGACAGCGGGTTTAAGATGGAAGTCCTCAAGGTAAGCGTGTCTCCTGCCCGGATCCAGAGGGATCTGCCATTGGGCTGAGGCCCCTGACGTCTCTGCTGTGGGTCTCATTCTCTCGTGCTACAGGCAGTGACTGCCCTGGTGAAGAACTTCCCCAAGCACATGGTGTCCTCCATGCAGCAGATCCTCCCCATCGTCTGGAGCACGCTGACTGAGAGTGCGGCCTTATATCCTTCCTGGGCAGGCGGGCCACTTGCCGCGGTCGGGAGGGCAGCACTGGGCCGCGCATTTGTGGGGTATCTGCTCTTAGTACTGGCTGGCGTCCACCCATAGTCTCTGCTGTCCTGTAGAGCTTACATAAAGTGGTTCTGTTTCTTTTAATTTTTTTGGTTCTGTTTGTTTCTTTACTCTTCGTCATACTTATGTGAGGACAGAAGTCAACTACACTGAGGAAGTGGAGGACCCTGTGGACTCCGATGGTGCGTGTGGTCTGGTCCTGACAAGGTGGGGCCAGGCGAGGAAGGGGCCGCAGTGGGAGGAGCAGCCACGTGCCAGCTCGCTCTCTCAAGCGAGTTTTCTGGTTGAGTTTCCTTTCCGCGTGTGGACACTTAGGAGCAAGGCACAGGCCTGTGACTCTCACAGTCACAGCACCTCAGGGTCAGGCTAGGTACCCTCCAGGCCGTGCCTGCCCAATCTGGCTTTTCGTCCATCTTAACTTCAGGGCTCTGGGCGAGGACTCTTCCTGCTGTTGTAATATTTTTAAGTAACTCAGATCAAAAACAGACACTCTGGAAAATATATTCAGTGTTTCTGATTCTTGAAAAACCAGTGTGTTTAATGTCTTTGACTCCTTGGCAGTTCCCTGGGAACAACAGTTAGTGAGTGCTGCACGTTGTCACCACTGTGACAGACGATGTCGTTACCCCAGTACACGTGCCATCCTTGTTTGCTTGTTACTGAGGTTGTCTCTGTGCTTCCTGTAGGTGAAGTCCTGGGCTTTGAAAACCTCGTCTTCAGCATCTTTGAATTTGTGCATGCTCTGTTAGAGAACAGCAAGTTCAAGAGCACCGTCAGGAAGGCCCTGCCTGAGCTGATCTACTACATCATCCTGTACATGCAGATCACAGAGGAGCAGGTAAGCGCGCCAGGGGCGAGGCCCTGGGAACCAGCGGCTTGCTTCTAAAAACAAGATGCTAGGGACTAACTTCCCATGACGTTTGGGAATGCTGTCTCAGCGTGGCGTTGCCATATCCCTGGTGCTGGGCCATCGGACTTTCCAAGTGCTTTGACCTCGACCTCTGGAGGACCACTGACCAAAAGCCGGTACCTACACTGACCCGTTTCTTCTCTATGAGCAGTAAAACACAGGTCAGATCACCAGTTTGGTTAGTGGGTCATTAGACCAGAAAAGAACGTTTAAAACAAATAATGCCTCTCTTACACCAACCACAGAGCTGGCACAACCTTTATGTTTGATGCCCTATCAGGTTTCATATATTCAGAAAATTGACCAGAAGCATAGCAGCTGATAGATAGTTGCAGAGAGCTAGTTACCAGCCACATCCTGAGTGTCACTAGTGAGCAGTAACCTTTGTCCTTTGCCTTGATGAGGGACTTGCTTTTCTTTATCGAAGAGGAAAGCTTGAAGCTACACTTCTGTTCAAGATGAAAACAAAAGGTTGATGTCTCCCTGTGTGCATGAATGGAGAAAGGGACTATGTGGCCCAGGACTGGCCACCTCCCAGAGCCCTGACTCCACCGATCTTTCAGATCAAGGTGTGGACAGCGAACCCGCAGCAGTTCGTGGAGGACGAGGACGATGACACTTTCTCCTACACAGTCAGGATTGCGGCTCAGGACCTGTTGCTGGTGAGGGGGGGCTGCCTAGCGCCCACACCCTGACCAGTCTTGTGGCGCTCCTCTGGCTAGGCAGTGCGCCCAGCCCAGAGACGGTGCTGGGCGGCTTCCTCAGGCTTCCTGGGGTTAACGGGTAGCTCTCAAATGAAGTTTGTGACTCAGGAATTCCAAAGTCCCTGCTCCTGGTTCTGGCTCAGCAGTGACCACTGGGTGGAAAGTGGTGTGGGGGGTGCCGTGTTCTCAGGAGGCAGGATGGTCACATCAGGAACGTCTTGGTCTCCGCTCTCCAGCAGGAATGTAGACAAACCAGAGGTGGTCAGACTGCGCAGGTCAGGTTGCTGAGAAATGACCCTAACGTGCTGGGCTGCAGGTTTTCTCATTGTCGTGAGCTCAGCTCACCACCCTTGAGTGTTTCCAAGCCCCTGAGGAAGGGAACACGAGTCTCCATCTAATGGAGAGGCCTCAGTTTCCACAGTCAGGCTCTCAGAGACCCACGTCTGGTCCTGTGCTCTCCTGTCCTCCACCATCAAGAGACACACCTGCCAGCTTCCTGGCGCCGGGCCTGCAACCCTGGAGACAGCGCTGATCCCTCGCTAGTCCCAGGTCACCCAGCCAGGCTCAGCCTGTGTGTGGAGGAGTCACCACTCAGTGTGCCATTAAATTGGCAATTTCCAGCTAAAGTAGGTTTACTTTGGACAAATAGATGAGCCCCCTCCTCTCTCCCCAGGCTGTGGCCACAGATTTCCAGAATGAGAGTGCGGCTGCCCTGGCCGCAGCAGCCACCCGGCACTTACAAGAGGCTGAGCAGACTAGAAGCAGCGGCACTGAGCACTGGTGAGAGGGGCCGCCAGGCCTGCCCAGGACGCGCCGGCCTCCGCGGCCTGTGGCTCTGCTGTGAAGCAGGTCTTTCTGTCCCGACCTTGGCGGTTCCAATGCTTCTGTTTACCTCCTTTTCTTAAAGCTTTGAGAGGCCAAGCCTCACTTTGTTCTTAATTATAAGACAGGACTGAGTCCTGTGCACCCACTGTGGGCCTGGGTGGGAGGCCTGGACTGACTGTGCTTCTAAGCCTCCTTCCCCCGGACACTGACCTGTCTGCAACATGGCTGGTGTCACAAGCGCACGTCCCATTTGCAGGTGGAAGATCCATGAGGCGTGTATGCTGGCGCTGGGCTCGGTGAAGGCCATTGTCACTGACAGCGTGAAGAGCGGCCACGTGCACTTCAACATGCACGGCTTCCTGACCGGTGTTGTCCTGGCTGACCTCAACCTCTCAGGTATGGCTCCACAGCGCCAGGCCCTGGATGACCAGGCCTGTCTGCTCCTTCCTCTTGTACACTGAGGTAGGTAAGCCAGGCGCTCATGTGTCCTCGGGGCTGAGTTCTCTCCTCCCAGACGGCTCTGCTTGCCTTCACCAGCAGCGAATACTGTTGCTTCGTCCACGAGGCTGCCTCCCAGACATTGCTGCGTCCTTGCTGTGTGGGGCCCGGGAGCAGAGCGCAGGTCTGGTCGCTCACCTCAAGGACGCGGCTCGAGTCCTGTCTGAAGCAGGAACGCCCGCAGGCTGTCTGAGTCGGGCTCATTCTTCCTGCTTGTTTCCTGTCGTGTTTCTCACCTCTGTCTTGGCCAGTATCTAATTCAGGGTTCTGCTCTCCTGACCATGTCAGTTATCTATTGCCTTACGAGAAAAGTAGCCTCTGGTAGGTGAGACTGATTTCCGCAGCAGCACCACAGAACAGCTGCAGAGACTCACAGGGTCTCTGGCTGCCATTTCCAGCTCCACTGCCCATACCATGTCCGCTCCTTCACACAGCAGGCCCTGTGTGAAGGCACGGGTACTGCATGCTCCAACCCCGGCCGGCTGCTACCTCTCCTTCATGGAGCACCCTGTGGTGGCATGCTCCCTGAGGACTCGGCTCTGGCTGACGGGGGCTGTTCCAGGCTCTCAGGCCCACGGGGGTTCCTTTCGCTGTGCTCTGACCGGAGTCACATCCACCCTGTCTCCTGCGCCGTGGGCCTTGGTATACTAGACAGTGTAATCAGGGCATGTTGTGTCAGAGTGTGGGAGCTTCTCAAGCCCACCAGCATACTTTTGTATGACTCCCTAGCAAAGAACCTTCAGGAGTTCATGCAGCTGTGAGACTATTTAGTGTTAAGACTGGAGAAAGGTTTAATACATAACATTTATTATTTTGCCTATAGATAAGTCTATTCTGCACCTGCCACTTATCAGTGATCACAGTCTTCTGTTCATTTCATGTGACAGTATTTAACATACTTTACTAGCAATTAAAATTGAGAAGTCTTTAAGACACAAGAGACAGCATTCCCTCCCGGAGTCACCAGGCCCCGGAATCGCAAGGGAATGAGGGTGAAAAGATATGATCCCTGGTCTTAGGTGAGAACAGTCTCCCCGCTGGGGCTTCAGTGGTTAGCACATCACATCAGACGGGCAGTTTGCCAGGTTTAGTTCAGAGTTCCCATCACTTGACTGCTGATTGTGCACATAACTGAGTGGAGTCTTGTGCCCTGAATAAGTATATCTCTGCCCTCGGGCAGTGTGCCTCAGGTGGGGAAATGACTCTCACCCTGTGGCTGGAGTGTCAGGCAGAACACAGGCTGTGTGAGAAGGCCCAGGCCACAGCATTTTTAGGCACAGGGCAGGTGGGGCTCCGTCAGCCCCAGAGGCCCGCTGGGTGATGTGGGGGAGGGGGAGGTGCTGGCTGACCGGCAGCGGAGAAACATGAGGTGGGATTCTCTGGGGAGCGCGTGCTCGAGTCGAAGCCATGAAGGGAAATCATAGGTAACACTAGAGCCGCTGATCTCAGGCCATGAACACCATGCGAGCACGTGCTCTTTTTTGGTAGACTGGCATTTATGGTCATGGTTTAAGAGTGACAGCTGTAATCTATGGTTCCAGTAGTGGCCCAAGAGGGGGCTGGGGGACGTGTAGGGGGCTGGCCAGCCGTGCGGCTGAGGGACAGGGAGAGCTGGGGGGAGCATCTTTAGTCTAAGAATATCCAGGGTCTGCTTTTTCAGTGGTGAGAAGGTCATGCTTTTTTGCACCAAGCTGCCCTCCTACATAGCATCCAGCGACTGTGACAGGCTGAGGATGGTGGTGGGCAGGGACGAGTCACGGGTATGCTGCCCACCCTAACTGCTCTCTCTTCCCCCTAGTGTCTCCCTTCCTCTTGGGTCGGGCACTTTGGGCTGCCAGTCGGTTCACTGTTGCTATGTCCCCTGAATTGATCCAGCAGTTTCTGCAGGCAACAGTTAGTGGTCTTCATGAGACACAACCCCCGTCAGTCCGAATTTCTGCTGTGAGAGCCATCTGGGGGTGAGTACACCACCTTGGGGTGATGAAAACCGTTTTCAGAGAAAGTGCTCAGAGCAGAGGCCTACCCAGCGGTTGTCGGTGGTTTATGTGGTTTGAGGTTCTTCGTGAAGGTCTGCAGAGTAGACATGGGAGACAGGGAAGGATGTGTACCAGGCGTGTGGCCGCCGGGCCCCAGTGTGTCTCCCCTCTTATGCCTTGATCCCGTGAACCCGCCCCAACTTGAGGACCTGCGGGCTGGCAGGCGCCATGTCAACACCATAGGAGTAGGCTCAGCAGCTGGTGTCAGACATCAGGAGGTTCTGGCCCAAAGGACAGAAAGTCTGGATCAACCTAGGTCCAACCCCACGGTTTCACTGGTCACTGTGGACCTTTGACCCCAGCAGCTGGCACATAATGTGGATATAAGACCCTTACAGGTTTTTAAAAAGCATGTATCAAGTTCTGGGGAGGCCCTTGTTTTTGATCTAGGTTTTCTAACCCAGAGAAACAATGTTTTCAGTGACTTTTATTGCCGTTCTGAAGATGAACAAAAGTAAAGACGTAATTATTGTAACCACTGGACCTGGCGAGCAGTGTCCAGTAAAGGTTTCCTGATTGAATGAGACGTGAATAAGGCTTCAGAACTATGTCCAGCCAGCTTCAAACCCTACAAATAGTACAACAGTTCTGAGTGTGCTGAGAATGTTTATGCAAGTTGATCTCATTTTAGGATGCAAAAAAAGTACAAAATTTTTATAACCTGGAAGTTTTAAGACAGTCTTTTTTTTCCTTTTTTAAGATAGTCTCTTGTTACATAATAGTTATGTTGGAAGAGACATAAAAACACTAAATATTTGGTAAGTAATGAGATATGTCCGTAGGTGAGTAAGGCTGCTGGAATCATGGCATTTGACTAGAATCTGAGTAATTTGGATGTGACACAAGGGGACTTACTTGGAAACAGTGGGAGAACGAGGAGAGACATTTTGGAGCAAACAGTGGGGAGCAGAGCGGAAGTGAATCAGCAAGAGACGGCGGTGCTGGTGTTTGTGGGATGTGTCGTGAGTAGAGGTGGCCACACGCTTGAGAACTGGCTTCCTAAAGCTGCACGCACAGCAGGCCATCACCGTGCTGCGACAGGAGACCCGGCATGGAGGGCCCCATGAATGATGCCTGCTCCACTGTCTCCACAGTTACTGTGACCAGCTGAAAGCCTCGGAGAGCACGCACGTACTGCGGCCCTTCCTCCCCAGCATCCTGGATGGCCTGATCCACCTGGCCGCGCAGTTCAGCTCTGAAGTCCTGAACCTAGTGATGGAGACTCTGTGTATCGTGTGCACGGTGGACCCAGAGTTCACAGCAAGTGTCGAGAGCAAGATCTGCCCCTTTACCATCGCCATCTTCCTGAAGTACAGCAACGGTACGCCTCTTGGGCGGGTGCGCACCACAGACAGGGGTGGTCAGGACGTCAGAGAGCAGTTCCCCTGGACTGGGGCTCTTCCGCATCATAGACAGAAAGTGGCTGTCAGTCAACAGGGCAGCAGGGCTGTGGGCCCCGCAGGCCTGAAAGTGGCCTCCATTAGAGTGAGAACCGGGATGGTGTCATGGTGAGTAGCTGACGGGCACGAGGCCCAAGTCAGAGCTCGGGCACAGGGGAAAGTGGAGCAGCCCAGTTGGCTCCTAGGAGAGGTGGCCTGGGGCTGTCATTCAGATAAGAGAGGCGTAGGGTGTCACATGTCATGCAGAGCTCGTCGTCATGTGTTTTCTGTCGCAGCAAAGGGAGAGAATGACAAGGAGGTTACTTTCTACTCCTGAACCCGGGTCACTGGACAGCCATCAGGGTCAGTCCTCAGGGGTGTTGAAGACAGTGGGAGAACACTTACATTATAATGAGTAGACAGTTTTCTACCATAAAACATCCCAAGTTTTGGTTTTGTCGAGAAAAGGACATATGTAAAGATGTGTATTTAGAAAAATGTGCCCGAAGGAAAGATGTCATGTGAAGGGCCATGATCTCTCGGCAGGTGACGGTGTTTCTGTCCTCCCCTTTGGTGCTTCTCAGCATGCTCTGTGCTCCGTCTCTGGGGTGTGCTGTCCTTTCTCATCAGAAAAGAGCGCTGAGGGTATTTGTTTTTAGAGGGAGCTCTCATGTTGACTCTCAGGATGTGCAGGAGGGGGGGTCATAGAGTGTGACAGCGTGCTGCACGGGTACGTCACTGCTTTGTCACGTAGAATGTGTGCTGGGAGGCAGGAGGTTCCCACCGACACTGTGAGGGGTGCCTCCATCTCTGCAGCCTTGTGTCACATTCTGTGAGCACCATTGTGACGCCCCGAGCTACCCCTCTGTGCGCAGCAGCCTCGTGCTGAGGGGACAGGGGGCATGTGTCATAGGCCACACAGCTGCGTCTGCACAGGCTCTGTCTGGGGCACTGAGTGCCGAGGGCTTTCTGTGTCTGCCTGACAGGGACAGGTTCCTCATGTGGAGGGCACAGGGCAGGTCCCTCCCTGTGTGGCTGAGTCTGCAGCTATTGCCCACACTGCTTTCCCTCAGTACCTGGCCTCATGCTCAGGCCAGGTTTCACAAGAATTGACAGTGAGACCAACCTCAGAGGAAGAGCCAAGCTTAGTTTGAAGAGTAACTCTCTGCTCGTCGGGGCTGTGGGGCCTGCTGTGTCTCTTGGAGGTGCCGCCTCTGTCTTGTTGTTGCAGGGGATCCCTGTGGCCCGCTGGATCCTAGGCATGCGCCATGTTGCTCACATGGAGTAGGGCCACATGCAGGCAGCACGGGGCCAAAAGCGTATGCAGACATCGGATGGGGTCTGTGTTCCTTGTCCACTCAGATCCTGTCGTGGCCTCGCTGGCTCAGGACATCTTCAAGGAGCTGTCCCAGATTGAAGCGTGCCAGGGCCCCATGCAGATGCGGCTGATTCCGACCCTCGTCAGCATCATGCAGGCACCAGCGGACAAGATCCCTGCCGGGTTATGCGCAGTGAGTGGGCATGGGTGTGAGTGAGCGTAGGGGTAAGTGTATGAGTGTGCGTGCGCACGCAAGTGTGTGTGTGGTGTGTGTATATGCTGGAGGGTGTGTGTGAGTGTGAGCGAGCTGTCTGGGGCAGCTCTGATCCTCTCCCCCTCAGACGGCCATTGACATCCTGAGCACCGTGGTGCGGAACACGAAGCCTCCGCTCTCCCAGCTGCTCGTTTGCCAGGCCTTCCCAGCCGTGGCGCAGTGCACCTTGCACACGGATGACAACGCCACCATGCAGGTACGTGGCCATGGGCCTCCTGCAGGGGCATGCTCAGGGTTGAGGCATCTGACCAGTTCACGCTTCGAGTGCATGTCTCACATCGGAGTGTGCCTGAAGGAGCAAGATGGCTCCGGCTGCAGAAGCTGCACTCTGTGCTTGGGTGCTGCCACGTGGACATGGGTACCATGTCTGGGAGCCGCCATCATGGAAGAGACTGCAGGCGCTCAGCCTTGGGCCGTAGAAGGTCCTTCCCAGTGTTTCCTCTGTGACTAAAGTCAGCTCTGCCTGCAGCCCAGTTACGCTGAGCCTGAGACGTCCTTTCTGGGCAGGGCAGGGTCTTTGTGGCTCAGTTTGTTGGCCGTGGTCCCTGCGGGCAGAATGTGCATTTCTGAGATGGCTGGGGGATGAGGTGGGCCTGTGCGCATCTGTCAGCAGGGAATGCTGGCTCAGCCCTGGAGGAGGTCCCCCACGCTGACCTTGCTGTCTCCCCAGAACGGCGGCGAGTGCCTGAGAGCCTATGTGTCGGTTGCGCTGGAGCAGGTGGCCCAGTGGCAGGACGAGCAGGGCCACAGTGGGTTGTGGTACGTGATGCAAGTGGTCAGCCAGCTTCTGGACCCCCGCACCTCCGAGTTCACCGCGGCCTTTGTGGGCCGCCTTGTCTCCACCCTCATCGCCAAAGCCGGGCGCGAGCTGGGGGAAAACCTGGACCAGATCCTCCGTGCCATCCTCAGCAAGATGCAGCAGGCGGAGACCCTGAGCGTCATGCAGGTGCGCGGCAGAGGCCACTTCCGTGCAGGCAGGGTTACTGAGCTCTGACGCCCCAGTGGCCGTTGGGTCACATGGATAGTGTGGGTCCAGGAGACACTGACAAGGACGGTGCCACGTTCTTTGTTCGTTGACGGCCAGCCTCTCTTTACTCCTAGTCCCTGATCATGGTGTTCGCCCACCTGGTACATACCCAGCTGGAGCCCCTCCTAGAGTTCCTGTGCAGTCTGCCTGGGCCAACTGGCAAGCCTGCCCTGGAGTTCGTTATGGCTGAGTGGACAAGCCGGCAGCACCTGTTCTACGGCCAGTACGAGGGCAAAGTCAGGTGGGCCCCTCCTGCTGTTCCCAGACCTGTGCCCTGGACCCTGCTGAGTACATCAGTGTCCCCGGGCTCCCAGGCTCTAGCTGTTGTGTCCACTCTCTGCCGCTGGGAGCCCTCTGCACCGCACACTCCCCAGCCAGAGGTCATTTCCCTTCCCTCATGTGCTCCGACCTGGGCTCTGATCTCTCCCTCCCTGTCCTGGCTGTCCACCCCTGGTCTCATCACGCAGCACCCTCGCATGGCCCCCTCGAGCGTGGCTCAGCAGTTCCTCCCTGGACCTCCCACGAATGCTGAACCCTATTTCCAGCTGAACCCTCTCCTGTCTGTTCACTATTTGTGACTAGAACTTCACCATCAAAGAGTCTCAAGACATAATTTTCATGTCCTTGGAGTGACCTCTAGGACTGCCACTGGGTAACCCCTCCTGCGGTCCCCCGCAGCTCGGTGGCACTGTGCAAGCTGCTCCAGCACGGCATCAACGCAGACGACAAGCGGCTGCAGGACGTCCGCGTGAAGGGCGAGGAGATCTACAGCGCGGACGACGGCCCTCGCACCCGCTCCAAGACTGCCAAGAGTGGGTGGCGCTGGGGAGGCCCAGGGAGGCAGGGGCACACTGTGGTGTCTGCTCTTAGCCCGAGCAGTCAGCAGTGGGCTGGAGAGGAGCAGAAAGCTGTGCATAAACAAGAGGTCAGCTGGTGGCTCTTCCTGTTGCTGTTCGTTGACAAGCATCTTGGGTACCAGGGACTCTGCTTCTGGTTCTGTCCTGGGGCTACATTGTCAAGTCCAGAATGTCTGGCTCAGGTTGCCTTTGGCCTGTGACCCCAGTGACTGGTCAGCAGCACATGTGACGCTGCCTCCTGACCTGTAGGGTCCTCGCTACCTGTGCACTCTCAGCTGCGGAGTGTGGGCCAGGCGCACTCTGTGCTCCCTCCTAACTCCTGAACTGATAGCACCAGGCAGACGGATGTAACTGATTCATTCTTCAGCAACTGGATGTGGTCTGGGTGGGGACGCCTGAGGGGGGCTGCTGAGTGTCCCTGCGGGGTGGGACATCGCCAGGGAGCCCGCAACTGCTGACATGGAGCCTTTTCTTTCCTCCTAGACCCTGAGCGCTGGACAGACATTCCTTTGCTGGTCAAGATCCTAAAGCTGATCATCAATGAGCTGTCTAGCGTCATGGAGGCCAACGCCGCCCGCCAGGCCACTCCAGCTGGGTGGGGCCAAGGTACTGTGGCCCCCACTCCTGGAACCCTGTAGCGTGGCAGAGCAGTCACCAGTTTTCAGATCATCTGCTTGCTTACTGAGTTAAGTTTTTAAAAGACATTTATTGCGTACCTGCAGCACGCCTGACCTCTGAGATCACAGAGCTGGGTAGGGACCACCAAGACCGGTGGCTAGGGCGCACCTCGAGCGTGGCAGCCCACCTCCCCAGAGCACACCTCTCCCTTCAGCTTTCCAGGCCTGCATCCCCAGTTCACCCACTGGGGACTGCAGGCCACTGTCAGAGACTGGGCCCACTGTGCCTGTTAGGGTTCAGGGGCAGCCTGTGACTGCAGCTTCCCTTGGTTTCCAACCAGACGACTCCAATGACATGTGGGAGGACGAGGAGGAGGATGAGGAGGAGGATGACAGCAGCCTGGCTGGCCAGCTCTTATCAGACATTCTCGCAACGAGTAAATACGGTGAGCAGGTGCAGAGGACAGCATGGCAGATGCCCCTTCTGCACCCACCGCTAATGAGACGTTGCCCAGCAGGGACTGGTGGGCCCATGGGAGTGTTCCGGTTACCTCACCCTTCTCCCACAGCTGCAGGCTATGCCCTACCTCCTGGGGCCTGCCAGGGCTCTGCCCTGACCGCTCCCCCCGCTGGCTATGTCTGACAGAGGAGGACTACTACGAGGACGATGAGGAAGATGACCCTGATGCCCTGAAGGACCCTCTATATCAGGTTGATCTGCAGGTATGGCGTCCAGAGACCCCATCTTATAAGTGAGTCTCAAGCTGCGGAGCCAGGAACGTGGGCCTGAACCCACTCTTGGTCCATCCTGCAGCCTCCGGGCAGAGTTCTGGTCTTGCTGAGTGTCACGGGCTTTGGATGGCACATTCCCCTCGGGTCTGTACCAGGGCTGTGGTCCGGCCTCTTGTAGCTGTGTTTGAAGGCCCTCAGGGCAGAATGTGAGGGGCATCCTGGGTACCATTAGTTTCCTGATGGAATTTAGTCCCCGGGCGGAACCTAAACCAGGCCCAAGAATGTGGAGAGCCCCCCTCAGGGTGTTGTCACTGGTCTAGTAGCCGTGTGTCCTGGACCACTCATGGTCCCCACCCCTGGAGCTGAGTGTCCAGGGCCTCAGTGACAGCACCATCCCCCCACACACCCCCAGGCATACCTCACGGACTTCCTGTGCCAGTTCGCCCAGCAACCATGCTACGTGATGTTCTCGGGCCACCTCAACGACAACGAGAGGCGGGTTCTACAGACCATCGGGATCTGACCAGCGGGTCTGCACCTGGTCCTCCAGCTGGCCCCCCCGGCCCGAGCAGCCCTGTGGCCTGGGGTGCATGCTCCTCAGCCTGAGCGCCTACTCCCTGCAGCCGTGCAGCAGCCCTGCCAACAGCAAGACGGAGCCCCCAGTGCTATCACAGCAATGCTGGGATACAGACTTCTAATGGCCCTTTGGAGGTGACCCATCTCTGGGACCCTTTTCTCCCCAGGTGCACCCCCCATCCGAAGAGTCCCCTGCTGGCTCATCCAGAAATGTGCTGCCCACAGGATGATGTGCTCACAGACGTTTGCTGGCTGCAGGGGCAGGAACCCAGCCCATCTGTGTCTTGACACGCTCATGTCCAGGGATGTCCGGTGTGTTCAGACAGGTGTGCCCTGGAGAGGACCATGCTCCCACCCACAGATGTGCAGGCACTCAGGGCCCCTGCCCCACATGCAACACTAAGGGTCTGCTGGGACACTGCCATGCCCTACTGTTTGCATGACAGCCCCCACACGGCTCCCATGTACACACATGTGCCAGGCAGCAGCCGTTTTTCCTTTTTTAGAGAAAAAATAGGAAAAACATTTTTTTAAAAGTCAACCTTTCCCCCAGTATATTTAATATACCTCTACCCCACTGTCTGAGACTCGCAGGTCACCTCGCCCTCAGATTTGCAGCGTGTATTTTTCTAGGAGTAAAGTGACCTTTACAGATGCACCTAGTCCGCACACCTCTGCCTCTTCCGTTGAGACGGAGAATCCAACAGGGAAGGCTGGACCTGGCTCCGGAAGGCCCACCCAGATGCTGTCCTGGCAGCCTGCTGGGGGGGGGGGGGGACATCATGGGAACCTGAGTCTGTCATGGGTTCCAGAGTGGGTGGGGGAGGCAAGGGGAGAAACGTGGAGGTTGGGGTTCCCTTTCTGCTGTGCACACACCTGTCACCCGTTTTTAGTCACTACAAGACTCCTCTGGGTTAGTGGTCTCACAAACAGGAAGTGGAATTCAGAGTGAGTTAGTCTGCGTCTTGAGGGAAGGGTCCCACTGTGGGTCATTACAGAACAGTTTCGTGTCCCTGATGTCCAGCCCATGTCGAGCAGCCAGGTCTGGGACTGACTCTGCCACCTGCCATTTCTTCCTTATGATCCGGGGAGTTGCTGACATTGGGAAATGATGGTCTGACCACAGTAACCCACAGGGCCAAGTTGGGGCCAAGGCTGAAGTCTGCTCAGAACGAGGTTGACCCTGGATGTCGGCCCAGAGAGTGTCCTTGTGCTGCCACATTGAACAGCAGCTTGGAGCCCATTGTGGGCTAAAGTGACAGCTCATCTTCTGCCTCAGAAGGATGCGGTCCTAAAGGCAAAGACCCAGTGACAGCAGACTGTCAACCCCTGTGTCAGTCTTGCACCTGCCTTGCCTGCCCAGCAGCCAGCCGCCACTGCTGACAGAAGGAGTTCAGAGGTCCACCAGGTTCTCCCACAAGGAGAACACCGGCTCCTGTTGTCTGCTGTCTATTGAGCCGAAATCACGCACCCCAGCCTCGGAAGGGCAGTGCTGGCTGCTTAGGAGTCGATGTTCAGGGTCAGGCAGGGGATAGGGAGAGAGCCCTGGGCTGCTCAGGGGCCTGCAAGTGTGGCCCTGGTACGTAGCAGCAGGGACCTCAGGGTCTGCTGGGCTTTTGGTGGGCAGAAGTAGAGGAAACACCAGAACACAGGAAAGGGGGTAAAAAGCCAATTGTCACAAGTCACTAGCCTGTGGGTGACACTTGACTGTTCAGTTGGACCCTCTTACCCTCAGGTCTCAGAATCATGCCGGCCTGCCCCATCCCTGTCTAACTGCAGACTTAGTAAGGTGCCCTTTGTGACAACCTGGTCCTTCCTGATTGCTGCAGGTACGCCCCAGATCCAAGCTGCCCCAGGGCAAGAGCAGCAGCAGCCTGGCGTTCTGGGAGAGGTGACCCTGCAGACTGCTCAGACTAAAGAGCTCACCAGCAGCTGGGCAGCAGTAAAACCACTCCCCACTGCTGTCCCTGCCCCACGAGGGTCAACACAGGAGACAGGCTTTCATTTGCAGTGACAAAGATTAAAGCTGGACACCAGGAAAGATTCCCCAGTGTGGGGGAAATGTTTATCCTGGGGCAGTGAGAGCCCACAAACCTTGGCCTAGTTCCTGGCGCTGTCCTGGGCCTTTCTCTTCCCTGCCATGGACACAGGGTCTTCTTATGGCCTGGAGTGGGTGTGGTCCGATATGCAAATAAGCAGCTGTCCGGAGGAACTGGTTGCCAGAGGCCCACAGGAAGGAGAAGGGCAGGGTGGCCACAAGGTGGTGTGGAGGCCAGGGCAGCACAGCTGGGAGATGACTCAGCAGAGCACTGTGGCCACAGCCAGGCCTCTCCTGTCCCCACACCGCGCCTCGGCCACCTCCCTCCACATGACCCCTGCTAACAGTGAGGGCTGGGCACTACCGTTTCCCAGGAGTCAGACCTAGTGCAGCCTAGCCTTCCAAGTTGCAGATGCCCAATTTGAAATCCTAGAGTTGGGAGCTGGGGAGGCAACTTCCTCCAACCTCAGTTCCTCATCTGCTCAATGGGACAGATTTATCCACAGTGCTGGCCGCTAGTGTTAAGATCAGATCTCCTGGGGGAAGTCTGCTGCTGTCAAAGTCCCACCTTTGTCTCACCTGGTCCCAGATCACTGCCTCTGGTCTTTCAAGGTGGTGCACCTCCCCTCCTGGGGCTGAGATGAGGTTGGTGTCAAGGACACCCTTGTATGTCCTTCCCTGGAGAAGGTACTGTGAAGCTGTCCGGGCCCGAAGCTTTGAACAACCACCTTCTAGGGTGCCCAGCCCTCCCCAGAACTCAGCCCCGGGCCCTCTCAGGACCCAGGTCCATGGTGGCAACAGTCAGCCTCAGTTGTCCCGCCCCAGGCTCTGACATCCCCTGCTAAGAAGTGCCAGTTCTCCCTCTTTCCTCTTATCTCCTGTCTGTGGCTTGGGTGTTTTCCTGGGACTCTGCACTGAGAAGTAAACAAGGATGCTAGAAGAGCCGGGGGTCATGCAAGCTGGCATGTCACCCAGGGTGTGAACTGTGGAGGTTGAGTTGGAAAGTGGCCAAAAAGGGAGACCTTTCGTGTTAACAGGAGAGACTAGAGAGAGTGTGTTTCTGTGGGATAAGGCCGGTGAGATGGAGAGAGGGGACCATGATGAAGAGGCAAGTCAGCCTGGGGCAGGAGAGGGCCCTCCACTTGAGAAGCATTCCTGCTGCCAGGGCGGGGGGACAGCAGGGACCCTAGGCCACTTGGCCCTGCCCTCGTGGCACTGAGGGGTGGTGAGAGGCACACAGTCTAGGCTGTGGCCTGAGGGTGGACATCTCTGCAGTTACAGCTATTCTGTATGAGAACTGGTCTTCCCTGACACTGTTTTGTTCTGCTGGGCCTCGTGCCCCGCGCCGGACCCTTACCTCAGAGCACCAGGAGGATTTGTCCACAATATCAGCTGATGGAGATGGGGGCCCTCCTGAGGTTTAGAAGACGTGGGCCCTGCGCTTCCTGGATTACCCGAGTGTCGCCTGAACTGACTCCAGGGTAGTGTCTCTGTGAAGTGGGTGATGACTCCTGTGAGCTTGGCTGAGCCTGTGGAACTACAGGTCTCACATGAGGTCCAAGTCTGTGTGCTTTGGAAGGGGCTGTACATGGCTGGGCACTAGCCAGGAGTTTGATTTTCTCCCTCGCTTGACCTGCAGCCCTGGTCAGGGCGCTCACATAGCATGGGACACGGTCCCTGCACACAATGTGAATCTGTGGGACTGGAGGGACCCCCCAAAACTGCACTTCGTGGACCCAGCCTGCCCACTGCCGTGGCCAGGGGACAGATCTGCAGGCTGCTGTAAGGAAGGGGTGCCTGCCCCAGTACCAGCCTAGTGAGGCCACAGGTCAGTGCATGCCAGTGGCTGTGCACTCGGAGGGGGAGGGGCCACTTCAGGGAGTCAGTGCGGCCATGGCTGAGACAAAGCTGCTCTGAGCCGCCTCAGTGGGGCCTGTGTTCTGGGAGTGAGAGCCCGGTGACTCCCAGCTTCCCCCCTCCCTTCCCCAGTGTCTGAAGATGGACACTGGGCTACAGGGCAGGTCCAGTCCTGCCCCTCCAGAGTGGGCAGCGCTGGGAGGGAGGGGCACCAGGGTGGGTCAAGGTTTCTGGGGTGCATGGCACGGATTGGGCACACAAGGGCAGGCCTACAGCGCTGGACAGGGATGCTACTGTGTAGGGAGGGGACAAGCACTCTACTGGTGGGCTGGAGGCGGGCCCTGGGCGGAGTCACCACAACAAGCCTCGGTCAGTCTGGCCACCACTACAGCGGCGCCTGGCAGCGGGAGGCCCCCTGCAGCTTCAGGACCCACAGCACCTCTGCCCCCACTATGCCACTTCTGGCCTTCGCCCTACTGGTGCTGGGGCCCCCCCTGGGTAAGGGCAGGGAGCCAGGAGCGAGGTCCCCAAGACCCTGGGGATTCTGGCCATCTGCAGGGAGCAGGAGGGAGAGGAGACTGGGCCCTGGGAGCTAACACTGGGTCAGGGACCTGAGGCCTCTGGGTGGGGAGAAAGGGCAGCTCTCAGGTTGCAGGTGCCAAGGGTCGGGGCTTACTGGGGGCTATGAGGGGGTAGTAGGGACCAAAGGGTGGGGCTAAGGGTGGCCAGAGGACCAGCCTGGTAGCCCCTGGGCACCCTGCCCTGCCCACAGCGCTGGCCAGCACGCACTGCCTAGGGTACCTGGACGAGAATGATGCCTGGCACCCAGGCTTTAGCTGCCAGCCCTTCTCCTTCTGCTGTGGGACCTGCCACCGTCGGTATTGCTGCAGGGACCTGAGCCTGGTCATCTCTGAGTCTCGGCAGAAGCACTGCCTGGGGTTCAGGTGCGCTGTCCTCACACCCTTTCTGTCCTCTTCCCAGGAGCCTGCCTAGGCTTGTCCTTCCTCCCACCACCCTTGTCCACCTCCTCTTCCTGGACCAAAGCCCAGACTCCCTGGGGGTGACTGTGACCTAACAGCTGGGGCTGGGCTCCCCTTGGTCCCATCAGGCCACATGGAGGGAGGCCCAGAGTTCACACCCAGACCACAGGGCACTGTTGTGGAAGGAGCTGTGACCAGAAGGAGAGGACAGGGGTTTGACTCACAGGTCCACTGCTCACTAGCTGGGTGGTCTTGGGTCATTGTTTCCTTTTGATAAAATAGGGGTGCCCAAATCCATGGTTTCCAGGTTTCTTTGTGAAGGGGACCACTAATATAAGGTACACAGGAGGCTGAGATGGAGGGGGGTTGGGGGGAAAACAGCTCTGGGTGACTTCTGAAGCGCCTTTCCATGCTAACTGTCCCACATGCCTCAGCCTGGCCAGGCATCACAGCCTTCCTTCCGGGAGGCAGAGTCCCCTAAGGTCGCCACAGGGACCTGGTAAAGTTCCACAAGGCCCCAGCACCCTGAGCAGTTTCTGGTCCCCAGCACACCCCTCCTATGAGTGCTGCAAGATGAGAGGACTTGTTCTTTATCTCAAGTCCCAAGGTCACGGCAGGCATCGCCTCAGCCGTGATCCTGTTTGTGGCCGTGGTGGCCACCACCATCTGCTGCTGCTTCTGCACCTGCCGCTACCTGTCCCGCCGGCGACAGCAGCTGCAGAGCCCCTATGCAGGTAAGGACACTGCTGGGCACCAGGAGGCGGAACAGGCTGGGTTCAACCAGGGGCAACAGAGGGTCAGGGTGTATGAACTCTGCACACACACCGGCCAGCACATCACCCAGAGAGAAGACCGAGCGTGTGGACATGGCCAAGCATGCACATGACTATTCAGATGTGTGCAAGTGCCAATGGCCAACAGGATGTCAGTGGGAGGGAAGGGCTGGAGGTCCCTCAGGGCACCCCTTCTGCATGACAGGGAACCAGCCCGAGTACATACTCCCTAGGCTGTGCCCTGGCTCCTGAGGTCTGAAACCTGGTCAAGGAGCAGCCATGCTAACCACAGACAGACCCTCTGGAGCACACTCCCACTCCCCGCTCTGCTCTGACAGGCAAGGTCTGGAAACCAGCCACCAGGTGCCAGTGTGCTCACCTTGGTTTCCTGGGCAGGAGGCAACAGCACCCATGGAGGTGGAGCTCTCAGTGCTGATCCTTGTCCCCCACCTAGGCCAGGAGATTGCAATGACAAGCTACCTAGTGCAGCCAGTGTCCCTGTACCCCCAAGACCCCAAAGCTGTCCGTGCGCCCCCACCACCTGGCTTCATGTGCCCACCTAGTGGTCCTCCCCAGCATCCTCTCTACCTGGCTGGACCTCCTGTCCACAGCCCCACAGGTGAGTGAGCAGACTGCAGCCCCTTTCTCCTGCCTGCCCCACCCCTGCACCAGGACCTCCCTGTCCTGGCCACCCTGGGTCTTTCTGGCACTCCCTCTGTATGAGCAGGGACCCCAGGCTGGCTCTTCCCTGCATCCTGCACCTCCGGGGTTGGGGCCAGTTACTGTGCTCCTGGGCCACCGACCCTCGTCCTATCTCCTTGGCTTTCAGCCCCTCCCCCTTACACACCACCACAGCCTGCCTACCCAGGAGCCTGAGGAGCCAGGAGCCTCTGCGGTCCCTCCACAGATGCCCCTCTCCTGTTTCTGTTTCTGCATCTGGCCCTGGGCATGGGGAGGACCTCCACTCACAGGTCCCTGACCAAAGCCCCGCCCTGGGCCCTGCAGGGGACCAAGCCCAGGGAAGTGAACAGGAGCTGGGCTGGACCATGGCGGGTTGGAGGGCTTGGGGAAGGACACACCAGTGTAGGACACAGCCCCTGGTTTCTTATAGTCTCTATTTCCAGGAGCCCCATTTGCCCCAGGGGCTGGGGAGCCGCTCATCAGCAGCAGGCAGAGGCCTGCCCGGCTGCCCCACTGCCCAGGCCCTGGGCGGCTGGATTAAAGCTGTAAGAGTAACTTGTGCTGGTCACATTGTCTAGTCCACCCCTTCCTGTAACGCTGCCCTGGCTGGGCCCTGACCATGGCCAGCTCCACATTGCAAGCAGGGGGGCAGGGCTGGGGCACAGCAGCACCCCCACCTGCAGGTAGACGGCCCAGGCTGAGGGCTGTCCCCACAGCCCATGGGGTGGGTTTTGACCCAGCTGGGAAAGGAGTGCCATGTGCCTCACAGAGCTCCCCACCTGGGCCAGGCCCTGCGGCAGTCGGACATGGAGGCTGCTCCTTCTTTCAGGTTCATTTAGATCCACACGGGGCCCCACGGAGGTCCCCAGGCCTCTCTGCTGGTGTGCAGGAGGCTGTCACGAAGGTGAAAGTGTCCCTCTTCCCTGACAAGAGGGCCCAGGACTAAGACCCGCGTGGAGAGAGGAGAGAGGGGGCTGGCGGAGAGACTGGCCCCAGGTGCTTGTCATTAACCTCAGACCCTCAGGGGACCCTGACCCACCAGCTCCCTCAGGCCTCCGCTGATGCCCCACCCTGGGAGCTGCCCAGGCATTTGGCCAGACCCTCCTCCCTCCCCCACTGCCCCAGGGCAGCACTCAGGTTTCCTCCGGGCCACTGGGTTCCTGCTGGGTGCTGGATATGGCCGCTATGCTAACCACGCTCCCAGGGACTGCTGCTACTCACATACCGTGGGGCAGGCTCTAGTCACAGCCTGCAAAGCAGGCGGCCCCGCCCCTAAGGCCGGGCAGGGGATGCCCGGGTAGTAGGGACCCTCAGGGCTTGGGCCTCCCGAAGTGTCCTGGGACCGAGGGCGGCCTAGGCTGCAAAGATGAAGAGGGGTTTTTGCAGCAGAGCCAGTGGGCAGCTGGGCCTGCTCGGCTGGCTGGGCGGTGGACACGCAGGAGGGGCCCCGTCCGAGAGCGGTGCGCGGACGGCAGGAGACCAGGGCTTGATTGGCTCCCTCTGAACCCCGTTTCCTTCCCCTTTCAAGGCGGGTGCCGGCCAAGACAGACCTTCCCGGTCCCGGCACCCCGGGCGTAGCCGCAGGAAGCGGACGGTCTGGGCGGGGAGGGGACGACAGCGCCGGGAACTCGCGCGGCCACCAGGTGGTGCTGCGGCCCCGCTTCAGCCCGGGCGCGGTGACGTCACGGGCCGGGCGGTGCCCCAGGGCGCGGGAAAGAGCCCGCGGGCTGCCCCGTCGCCGGTGCACGGTGGCTTTTTGAGTCCACCTAAGCGTCGTCTGTGGTTCGATGGGAAGGGCTCCCCGAGGTGGCAGTTCCGAGTGAGCCTCGGATTTGGAGGTCTCGCGGGTGCAGGGGGAGGCGGGCGGGGCTCTCCGTGCTCAGCGGGTTACCCCGGACCCGCAGCCTGGCCTCTCGGGCCAAACTTTGCCTGATACCGGCATTCACGTTGGACTCGCAGGGTCGGGGGAAGCCACCCGAAGCACGCCGCTCCTGCGAGCGCGGGGCCGACGCGGTGGCCTCGAGCGCCCTCTGCTGCTGACGGGGTGGGGGTGGGGGGCTGCAAGGGCGGAGCGGAGCCATGGGACCCGCGCTGCCCCAGGGCCGCCTGCGCATTGTGCCTGGCCGGACCCAGCAGAGAACCACCTGCACCCAAAGGTGGGGATATGCTCTGCTTTCCACCGCGGACTCAGGAAACCCCGCGAGTGACTCAGACCCAAGACAGCGGCCCCACAGTGCCAAGGCGTGCCAGCACCCTTAAGCCATCCAACCAGAGGATGCCTGTAATGTGCCCTTTGGATGGAGTGGTCCCGGTTGGGTCTGGAGAGCCTGCAGCCAGTGCGGGGCGGGGCAGGGGGGTGCTGCGTGAGCGAGAGCAGGGGTGCCCAGTTCCTGGTCCTGTGGCTGCCAGAAGCCCACAGTCTGGGAGAGTGTCTAGTATATAGCCCCAACCCTGCTCTGGGCTCCTCTGTCCATCTCCACGATACCCCCCACCCCTCGCCCTGTTAGTGGCTCCAGGTATAGCAAGACAGGTCAGGAGGAGACCCAGTTTAGGCCGAGTCTCCTAGGTCTGGACAGCCACCTTAGTGGGTACTTTCTACGAAGGCAAACTTGTGCTGTGGGCAGTTTGGGACTGCATGGCTGGAAACCTGGGTCTCTACAATCCTCCAGGGAGCCCAGGGCCAGGGAGAGAGGGGGCGGGTCAGGGCCCTCAGCGCAGTACAGTACAGAGGTGGGCACAGCCCCTCGCAGCTAAAGGCTTATATATATTATCAAATCTTATGGAAAAAAACACAGCCGTTCACACACAGCAGTGGGTGTAGGAAAATGTCTGCTTTGGCATCAAACTTTCATATCCAGCTGCTGTCTGTCCCTCACCTCCCCCACCCCAGGCATCATCCATCCAGGCCAACTGCCGGGACATGTCTGATTAACCCAGGAGGGGGTTGGGGTATCCTCATCCCCTCGTCCATCTGCCCTCTCGTCATCCCTCTCCATCTTCTGCCCCGCCCCACACAGACTGCCACCTGCCCAGCAGCTTTGCCCAGGGCTCCTCAGAGGCCTGAATCCTGGCCCTGGAGGGCGGGGGCAGGGCTATGACATGGTCCCTGTGAGACATCCTCCTGGACCCCACTGGCATGCCATCTTCTCAGTGATGTGCTGAAAGAACTCTTCTTGTCCAGAAACGTCAGCTCCAGGTGGAGAGGAAGCGTTTGGACAAGAAAGCGTGACCTGGACCTCGAGGTCTCCAGGCAGACCAGGGACGTCACAGCAGGTCAGCTGGGGCGGGAGGGGTCTGTGGGGCTCTGGAGGACAGTGCCCAGCAGCCTGGTCCTACTGCAGCAGCTTGGGCACCTCCACCTGCAAGGACAGAGTAGAGAGTTTAGGGAGGCAGCTCAGTGAGAGCTCAGCGCCCTCACCCTCTTCCTGGAACCAGACCACAGTCCAGCTCTGCTGGACGGGCACCTGGTGTGGACACCACAGTTTTCCTTTCAGGAACAGCTGGGTGTCACCAATGACCTGGGACTGACAGTGTCAGCTGACATGGCTTTTGTCACCCTGGGAGGACTGGGGTCTGGATGGCTGGAGGCCCTGGCACTACATCACAGGGAGGCTCGGCTGAGGGCTGAATCTCCAAGACACCTTTGGGAAAGACTGTCGGTCTGGCTGGGCCAATCCTGAGAACAAACTGGTAAATTTGGGGCTAGGGGAGAGGCGGGCTGAGGCCAACACTCTACGGAAAGGTCACTTCTAGGAGGGGGTGAAGCTGGAGGGAGAGGTTAAAGGAAGCCCGTTCAAGGAAGGACAGTCCCTCTGAAGGGCAGAGGTGCCTTCCTGGTGGCAGAGGGACTTACCGCTGACCTTGAGCGTCTGTATCCTGCCTGCAGCCTGACACTTCCCCTCCCCTGTTCCCTCTGCAGCCCCCTCCCCCTGCTGGCCTTGCCGCAGCTACTTAACTTCTTGAGCTGCTTGAGGTTGCTGGAGCGGATGGCGGCCAGCAGCTGGTCACGGGAGTTCTTCTCCTGGGCAGGGAGGATCCTGTCCCCCATCTTCCTCTGAGTGGCTGGCGAGAGTGAGTTCCTCAGGCTCTCCACCATGAGGGGCGGGGCCAGGGGGGGCGGCGGTGGGGGCGGGGCAGCCGGCGCACCCCCAGTCTTGGGTGAGTTCTTGGGTGAGGCCTTTGGAGATGGCTGGGGTGAGGGTCTGGGGGAGTCCTTGGCGGGCACGCCGGCCTTGGGCACTTCCAGCAGACCCTTCTTCTCTGCGCCGGCCTCCTGTGCCTGCCGTTGCTCCTGCAGCCGCCTCTGGCGCTGCTTGTCCATGTTGCGACTGAGCAGGTTGGTGACGGTCATGCGGGGCCCGGCCAGCTCGAAGTGGTAGCCTAGCTTGAGCAGGGTGGTGTTCTCCTTGAGCAGCTTGGCCATCTCCATCTCCGTCTTGCCGCCGCAGATGTGCCGCTGGTTGTGGAAGCGCAGCTCGGTCAGCGAGCTGTTCTGAAGTAGGGCCCGGAAGATGGCCAGGATGCCTTTGCCCGTGATGTGGTTGGAGTCCAGGTTGAGGCTGGTGATGGTCTTGTTGGCCTTGAGCATGATGGCGATGGCGAAGGCCACGTGGTCATCCGCGCGGGTGTTGGCCAGGGCAAACACCTTGACCACCGTGTTGAACTCCAGCGCCTCCGCGAAGCGCACCAGGATCTCATTGGTGATGCAGTCGGAGTTGTTTACATTCACCTCGGTCATGCTGGGGTCGTTGTTCCTTACTCTCTCCAAGGGCTCGTCAAAGATGCTGGGCACCGCCTCCTCCGCTGGGGCTGGCCCCTCGGGGAGTTTGGCAGGGCTGCCCGGGGCCTGCTTCTCTGCAGCCTCCGTCTTCCTCTCCTCTGAGGGTCCCCTTAAGATAGGGGTCTCCTCCTTCTTGACTTTCTCACCCTCCTTCCTCGTGTCTGTGTCCCCACTTCCTCGTCCAGGCTCCACGTCCTCCCACCTGGCAACCTCTGGGCGCTCAGCCCCTGCTTTTACCTTTCCGTCCTCTCTCTTCTTATCCTTGTCTCTGCTCACAGTGGTGCTCCTGTCCCCACCCCTCTGCTCCTCCTCCTTACTGGGGCCCACTTTTCCATTCCCCCGCCCGTTCCCCCCAGCCTCCGTCTTGTTCACAGCCGCCCTGACCCGGCCCTTGTCGATGCCCCTGATGAGTTTGTCCTCCTTGGGAGGCTCAGCCCCTCTGCCCTCAGTCTCCTCTTTGTCCCTTGAGAAGCTTTTCTTCAAGACCCCCCGCCTGGGTTCCCTCCCCAGGTCTGAGTCCCGTCGGGGACCCAGGGCCTTCTTGCCGGCATCTCTGCCCCTTTCCCCTCCATTCTTGGTATCTGCCTTGGGCTCGGCATGCTTGCTTTCCTAAGAATAAAGAAAAGAAAAATAAACATGAGATTTGCTGGGGGGCGGAGGGAGGAGTGAGGACTGGGGTGGGGGTGCCGAGCATGGGGAACACTTATGTAACCACTAAGGATGGGGAGGGATCTGGCTCAGGCTGCGGAGATGGGCGAAGGGCAGACCTGGAACACACATGAGCGGGGCCGGGAGACCCCAGCTGAGACCAGTGGGCACTTCCTTCTCCTGATCCTCCAGTGGGCATTGCCCTTTCCTTTCCCGTGATTTGGAAGAAGCGTGTCCAGGTGGGACCTGGCTGAGCCATGCTGGAACCCGAGGGAAAAGGCAAAGTCCCTAATTCTGGTTCTGTCTTTTTTTGGTTTTTTGTTTTCTTTTGTTTTGTAGCAGAGACAGAGAGTCAGAAAGAGGGACAGATAGGGACAGACAGACAGGAAGGGAGAGAGATGAGAAACATCAATTCTTCGTTGCGGCTCCTTAGTTGTTCATTGATTGATTTTTCATATGTGCCTTGACCGAGCAGCTATAGCAGATCGAGTGACCCCTTGCTCGAGCCAGTGACCTTGGGCTCGAGCTGATGAAACTTGCTCAAACCAGATGAGCCTGCGCTCAAGCTGGCGACCTCGGGGTCTCGAACCTGGGTCCTCCACATCCCAGTCTGACACTCTACCCACTGCGCCACCGCCTGGTCAGGCTGGTTCTGTCTTGATTGACAATTCTGATTTTGGTTCACCGTGCCTTTTTGTGTTAAATTAGACTTTTTACAGTACTCATAAGAAATCTGTCATCTTGATCATCCTGGCTTTCTGGGCTGGGGCCAGAGCCCCATCCACCTCACCTGGTCCTGGCCCTGCCCCCGAGGTCCCCAGCAGCTCATTACCTTTTCAAGAGAGGGAAAGGTCGGAGAGACCAACACAGGCGCGACCCCACACCTATATGTCTAATGTGTATGGCTTTTGGATAACCCACAGCATTTTCCTTTTTGCTAAGGAACCTGTTTGCTAGGTCAGCTGACCTTGGGCTTTAGGGCCACTGTGATCACACCAACATTAAGAAATGGGGCCCTGGGAGCGAGTGAGCCGTATAGCATGGCATGTGCCCTCGCCAGGGCCCCCTTTCCATGGGGACAGCACAGGAGTCGGAGCCTTATGCAGAGAACACTTGTGTCCCTACAGTGGAGGAGCTGGGGCAGCAGGAGCACCGGAGAGTGAATAAGAGAGCAAATTGACCGACTACGACAGGCCCAAACAGTGGGGACCTGGGGTTGGCATGTTCTCCCTAAAGATGTGTAAGAGGAAGAGACCGTGGCCTGGTTGTTAGAAAGGTTTTCTGTCTTTCAGGGGTGCTGGGGGCTGAGGGGTTAGGGTGTGGGGGACAGGGGACAGAAGAAGGACTCTAGCCTACCCTCTGGCCCAGAAACCCCTCCCCCACCCTCCCAGCCAGGATGGAGAGCTGGTGGATCCTATGGAAACGGTTTGTACCTGCAGCATAAACACATGCCATCTGGGACCGGGTTTATTTAGCAGCAGAAGTCCTTGGCTCCCCCACCAGAGTCACAGCAGACAGCCAAGGGGCACAAAGCCTGGTGAGACAGGCCCTTGGAATGTGCCGTCCCTCCTCTTGCCCCAGGGGCCAGGCAGCTGCAGGGAGACTCACTGGAACTTCGTGAAAGCCAGGGAGGGAAGCTGGCTGTGGGAGCAGAGTGACCATACCTTGACTTGAATGATGGTTCACCTTTCAGGTCAGGACATGCCTGTGCCTAGCCACAGTCTGGCCAGCAGATTGACTGTCCCTCCCAGCCCCACATTCAGGTGGTCCCATCGTACATCCCACCCCCTTTGGGAGCTTGCAGGTGACAGCCAGGGGCAGTGGCCCCTCCAGCAAGTCCAGCCATACTGCCCCCTGCTTCCATCCCCAGTGTGCACGAGGGAGAACTTCCCGGAGCCCAGGGTGCCTGCCTGCTGCCCACTGCAGAGTTCCCACACTGCTCACGGGCCGCACTGACAGGAAACTGGGCATCTAAAGAGACGAAAACTTAACCAGTTTCACCCGCAAGTCCAGGAAAACTTGGGCTTCAGACCTGTCTCACTGGCAGCAACCAAGTCAGTGTGACCTTCTCTGACCTTCCGCAGCCTCCCTCTGGGAGCCCGCGTGCCCTGCTGCCCCCAGCATCCTGGGCACCAGTGCTTCTCCCAGCCAGACCCAGCCCCTGTGCGACAGGGCGCCTGTCCGGGACCCGCTCCCTGACCTGCGCCCCTTGGTCTCCCTCCAGGGTCACTCCCCGCTTGCCCAGGGTACACCCCCAGCCCTGGGGGACCGGCCACGTGCCTGTTCCTGGGAGCTGTGCCAACCCTTTAAAAAGAACCTAATGAAAAACAGGCCAAGGGGCGGAGGGCTGATTAATCATGGTTTTCTCCAAACAGCCAGGAATGAGCGGCCAGGGCTAGCTGCACCATGTTGCCTTAAAAGGAGAAGGAGCCATTCTGAGGCTGGGACTCCTATGAGCTCCTCACAGGGAGCAGAGCTGCCTCCTCCTTATCTGAGAGGGAGTCTGGGCCAACTGCTTTGCTTCCAGAACAGGGGGTGCAGCTCCGTGGCTCCCAGAGGTTTTCCCTGGCCTGTGTTCCTGCCTCTAGGCCCACTGGACTACCCACTCCTAGGACAAGAAGGGTTTAGGTTAGATATGACCAAGCATGTCCACAAAGCATAGGCCTCTGGCTGAGACAGGAGCAGTGGTCTTTTCTTTTTTCCCTTTGGGAAAGCTTAGGATTGGGGACCCACAGGGGTGGTTCGGGGGTCCCCCGTGGGGGCAGGAGAATGTAGAGAGGACCCCTGGGAACCTCTGACAGCCTGTGACACAGGCAGGGACTGAGCTGCATGCTCAGAGGGAAGAGCAGCCCCTACCCTGTCTCCTCAGGACCATGTGATGTGGCTCTGGGTCATCACCAGGCTGGGACCCACGGGAAGTGTTGGGTCGGTTTCCAAGGGCAGAACACAGCCTCTCCTTGGGCTGCGTCCTCTACAGGTCTTATCTGATTGGACAAAGATGAGAACACTTACCACCTGCACAGCCAAAGGGGCAGAGCAGAAGAATCGTCCTCTGACCCCAAGTCTGTAAACGAGAACTTGCTGAGGGCACAACCCTTGCCCCATGCTGCACTGGCTGCCAGCCTACAGGTGCCCACCTGGGTCCTCTCCTTCCATACCATGACCGTCACCAGAACAGCTGCGGTCTCTGCAGGCAGCACTGCCCTGGGCATCTGCTGGGAGGGGTCTGTAGACCCCCAGGGCAGCACCAAGACAGCTGGACCTCTTGTCCCTCCCCCAAAGCAAGGCCCAGGTGGAGGTGTCCAGACTTTCCCAGGTCAGGGTCCAGGCTGGGAGCAGGGATTCTCCCAAGACCTCAGCTGAGGTCTCTGCAGATACTGACTGCCCCAGGGTGTATAGAGAGAGAGCTCACGACAAGACCATTTTGCCTGCGTCTCCTACGAGGGGTGCTGGGGCTAGGGCCACACTCCCTGCCGCCACTTGGTGACCTTCTGAGATGTGGCCCTGCAGCTGCTGGGGTCCAGTGTCCACAGGGTCTCCTGGGAGAGCAGCCCTTACAGGACGGGCAGGAGCCCAGGGCACCTCCTGCTACCTGGGGCACCAGGTTCTCCTGACGGAAGTTCCCGGAGGCTCAGTTGCCTTTGGGGGAAGTCATATCCTGGGGAAAGACAGCAATGTCTGTCCCTCACTGGGCTGCAGGGCAGGAGTCCTCTCCCGAGGTTTGCATCCACACCATCCTGGGGACACAGTGTGGCCTCTCAGCAACAGAAATCTCAGGTATCTCAGCCTCTGTACTCCCAGCCAGAGTCCTGGGGGCTGACAATGTGCCAGTCCATACCCACAAACATGACAGGCGATGGTAGAGGCTTGTGCCCCTTGTCCCTCACAAGAATACGAGCCACAGAGCCTCTGGCGTGCTCAGGGCTTCAGAGAGGTCAGCCGGGGCATGCCCCTGGGGGACGTACGCACCTGGTCATGTCTGAGCACCAAGACCCATGTAGTCACGGAGCTAAGAAAAGCTGCGGACCTGGCCGGTTGGCTCAGTGGTAGAATGTCGGCCTGGCGTGCGGAAGTCCTGGGTTCGATTCCTGGTCAGGGTACACAGGAGAGGCGCCCATCTGCTTCTCCACCCCTCCCCCTCTCCTTCCTCCCTGTCTCTCTCTTCCCCTCCCGCAGCCAAGGCTCCATTGGAGCAAAAGATGGCCCGGGCGCTGGGGATGGCTCCTTGGCCTCTGCCCCAGGTGCTAGAGTGGCTCTGGTTGCAACAGAGCGACGCCCCGGATGGGCAGAGCATCGCCCCCTGGTGGGCGTGCTGGGTGGATCCCGGTTGGGCGCATGTGGAAGTCTGTCTGACTGCCTCCCCGTTTCCAGCTTCAGAAAAATACAAAAAAGAAAAATTAAAATTAAAAAAAAATTAAAAAAAGAAAAGCTGCCCCCCGCAATCACCCCACCTGTTCACCTCTCCCTGGCCACCCCGGACTCTCAGCAGCCAATGCCCCAGTGAGCCCACAAGCTGGCTCCCGTAGGGTTGTGGGCCGCGGCAGCCCCTGCAGAGGCCTTAGGCCTGGGCATGGCACTGAGCTTTCTAGGGCAAACTCACAGGTCCCTTCCGCCTGTGGAGAGACAAGGGAAACTGGACACCAGAGGGGCTCATCTCAGGGCTCTGAGCCCGACACTTCTACAGGGCATGGTGCCCGTCCCATCTGCTAGTCCAGTCCTCTCCCCGACACCCCGGCCCAGGGAGCCCCAGAAGCTGCCGGTACTTCTCTGCAGTGTAACAACCACTGACCTGAACGTGTACTTTCCATCCGTTGCTCCTTCCCCTGGCCACAGCGTTAACTCAGGGCAGTGAGAGGGCCCCAGGAGGTTGTCACAGAGGAGGAAACTGTGCCCACCATCACACTGCTGCCCTGGGGGAA
Organism: Saccopteryx bilineata; assembly: GCF_036850765.1. NCBI lineage: Eukaryota > Metazoa > Chordata > Mammalia > Chiroptera > Emballonuridae > Saccopteryx > Saccopteryx bilineata. The sequence goes on from NC_089490.1 coordinate 240,732,340, forward strand.
GCCAGAACTCTCCTCCAGCCCCTGAACTGTCAAATGTCACACAGGCTTGCCAAAGGGCTGCACGCTAAGCCATTCAGTCCCCTACATGCCGAGTCCAGAGACAGCCCCTTACTGGCCACCCGCACTGATGCCAGACCCAGGGCCATCCCTCACTCGGTGTGTGCCAGGCAGGAGACGTCAGACCTTCACATAGTCACCCACTCAGTTCACTCCTCAGTGCTGTCCCCAGTGCCAGCAGGTGGAGCCCTGGCCAGGGTTGGGGGAGGACCTTCCCTGTGTCTCACGTAATTCTTCCTTTCCCACCATCCTGACGACCATCCCATCATCCTTGTATCTTAGGCACGAGCTTCTGAAAATTCGTTTTTTTTTTTTGTTTGTTTGTTTGTTTCACCACGTTTTGACATGTGCTCAGGGAGTTTGGCTTCTGGGATTCAGTGCTGACATTTCCCATGTGGCCAACGGAGTCCAATCCATAGTGATTGTGGGGGCCGGAGTTCAAGCTCACATCTCTGGGGTTCTAACACACATGCTTCTGACCACCAGGCTACACTCCCAGCCGTCACAGGAAAACAGGAGTGTTTGCTGGGAGCACCCGATGGGGCACAGCAGTGCACAGTCTGCCCCGGGCATCCAGTCGGAGTGCTCACGTTACGGAGTGACAACTCCATGCCCAGTGCTGGGCTCAGCTCCGATGCAGAGGGTGAGGAGAGGCACCCAGCTCTCCTCGGGCTTCAGTGTAGGCCAGCAGGCCCCCAGGAGGGGGACGGGGAGACAGCCCCCCCGAGCACAGAGACCCAGGTGTGCGGATGAGGCCCTCCTCACCTCATCCCCTGCACGACTTCTGCTGGACACATGTTCGTTGTCGCTCCTTCACGTTAGCTGCCCACAGTGCTTGGCTTGGACACTCAAATGAAGGGGTCCTGAGAGTTCAGTTAGGGGCCCCAAGTGCAATAAAGGGAGGTTGGAAATGCTGCCTTGCTCCAGTTTGTCTTAGAAGAATAAGCCCAAAGGTGGTGGCAGCCACCAGGAACCTGGGGACCGAGCTGGGCCTGGGGAGGAGGCAAACCAGAGGGAGAGCCCCAGGGGTTCTGACAGATGCCAGCACCAAGCCAGAGACGACAATGTTGTCCCAGTCTCCCCCTTCACCCCCAGGCCCTGAGCCTCTGGGGAGGCCAAGTACATTTCCATAAGCTGGGGACTTGTTAGTGTCAGGCTACGCTGCTGACCCCAGACCTGCCGCCCACCTGCTAGGTCCTCAAGGGGCTCCTCTCTGGGCCACCACTGGACACAAGTCTCTCAGGACAAGGCTAGAGGCCCCAACAGCTCAGCCAGGTCACTGCGGAGCCTCCTGCTCCTGAGGCAGGTATGTGGCAAGAGAGTCTTAGGTCCTGTCACATGAAAGGCATCACCTACTGAAGGGGGACACTTGAAAAAGTAGACCTTCAAAATGTCCTTTTTTTTTTTTTAAGGCTGAATAACATGCCAGTGCCTGGGCTGACTCCTTGGACATCCACTCCTTCGTGGATGGACACGACACTGGTGACCAACGCCACCATGAGTGTAGTGCACACGTTTGTTGGAGGCCCTGCCTTCAGTCCCAGGGGATGTGTTCTCAGTGTGTCGGTCAGGCCCTGGTGGGAGCCCAGCCTGTCTAATCCACAGCATGCATGCTGGTTCCTCCCAGGTGCTGCAGCCCCCTTCTGAGTCCAAGTGAGGGGCCCTGGTCCTTGCTGTGGGGTGCACTTGGGGGTCACTGCCCTACACAGGCTCTGATGGGGTGCTGGTGTGGAGCATGACCCCAGGGCTGGGTGCAGAAAGCTTCCAGGAGGTCAGCTGCTCAGTAGCTCTGTCCCTGCCCCTCAGATCATATTTGCTCTGATGGGATTCCCTGCTTCCCAGGCTCCAGGTGCTAAGCATCAGAGCTGAGAGCAAGAGTGGAAGGGCAGGGAGGACTGCAGCCCTGCCTCCAACTGCAGTTTCTCTTTGCCCTCCAGGACCATCTCCATCTCCCATGGTAGAGTCCTCCTCTGTGACCCAGGGAGGTGAGGTCACCATCAGATGCCGTTCCCCTAGAGACCTGGCTCCCACTGGGAGTGAACGCTGTCCATTTCTGTGTTTGTTTTGCCTGGTAAGTGTGTGGGGGGTGGGGGAGCTGTTCTGGAAAAGATGGTGAGGCACACCCTTGGGTGGTTGGGCTCTTGCACAAATGCCCCACTAGCCAGAAACCTCGTGGTGATGCTCGGAGCAGTGGTCTTTGAGCCCAGGATCTCGAAAGGAACAATAAACAGGGAGGCACATCTGACAGCATGAAGTGGGGTGGGGAATGTAATGTTCTGTGGTCCTTGCTGCACCACAGAGGCCCAAGAAGAGGCATCAGGAAGGGAGGGCATTAGGGTCCACTCCTCCCAAGCCCCAACCCCACCCCCAAGATGTCTACATTGTCTGGCCAGTGGGGAGACACAAGTGCTTCCAGACGCAGCTCCTTGTGCTCTGTCTCCAGGCCTAAAGCTCTGGTGTGGAACCTTCCCTGCGAGGAAGGTCAGTTCCAGCACTCTCTACAGACCTCAGCGTCCAGCCAGCAGGGCTGCTGACTCACCCAGGGGAGCGTGCAGCACACCCCATGTTTGGAAAAACTGCGAGATCTCTGCAGAAACAAACAAGTCCCCAGAGCGCTCTGTCCCTGACAGGCTGCTTCTGGCTGCTCTGCACGAGGCCACACAGAGTCTGTCCCCAGTGCTGGGTCCACACAGGCCCCCCAGGGGGGAGGGTCAGGAGGCACATGCTGTCTGCTTGCTGGCCGGACAGAAGCAGGAGCGCTGGCCTCACACAGCGCCCTCCTGCCTGGTCCACACGGGAGGGCTGCCGCCTCCCAGTTACTCAGGCCACGTGCTCTTGGGTTAACGCTCACCATCATAATCGCGAAAGTGTTGATAGTTCTTGAACAGGGTGCCGCATGTTGGGTCCTGACAATACTGTGGCCAGGTCCTGAGCCTGATAGAAAAACTAGACAAAGGAGGCCAGACCTCTGCCTTCCTGTATTCCCCATCTGGGGGATGGCACCCCAATGCGTGGGCACGGGGATGTCAGTCCTGACTTCCTGCTTCCTCTCCCTTGCCCTTCCCCCGCCTTCCTGCTATAACTCAGACCAGCCCCCACCAGCCCACTGGCACCTGGGCCACCACCACCTCTGCCCCCTGTCCTTCTCTAGGTAACAGACGATGACCAGAGGGGCTGGGCTGGTGGTGCCGTTGGTGCTGCTTGGTGGGCCCCTGGGGGTTTCTGGTCGGGTGTCAGGGAGCTCAGTCATCTGCCAACCTCAAGCCAATGGGCAGTGGAGACGGTACAAGTTCTTAACCAGAGAGGTGATGGTCAGACGTGTACTTGGCACAGAGCTCTGGCAGCCATCAGGGGAATGGAGTCGAGGCATGGAGACTCCGGAGGGAAAGGGATTGCTGAGGCCATCACAGACGTCCAGGTGGAAGAGATGAGGTCCCTGGACCCAGGCTGAGCAGGGAGTGTGAAGGGGAGAAGGGGAGGTAGCGGGCATGTCTGGGTCACATGGGTAGCCCATGAGGCTCAGCACAGATGGGGAGGCATTAGGGCCGGACATTCTGGGCACATGGGTGATGGGTGACCAGGGTAGCTCTTTCTTCATTCTTCTTGGGAGGGAAATACTACTGTGCTCATAATTGGGTACTATGTGGGCTGGGCACAGTCCTTTTGAATGTCTTTGTGCAGGACCTTCTGGAAACCGGACAGGGGCTAGTGGACCCTCCCTTCCTGAGGTCCTCCCTGCACCTGAAGTCCTCCAGGGCTGAGGCCCACTTCTCTTTGTAAGTAGTCACAATTCTTCCCTCTTGAGACAAAGGGACCTGGGCACGTCCGTTCCACCTGTGGTCCGTGTACAGACACTTCCTAGAATCACAGGGAGAGGGTGTGGCAGGTGCTCTGACATCAGGAACTTGGTCCTGGGCTGTGAGGCTTCTATCTTGGGCATGACCCTCAGCCCCTGCATTTCCAGGGTCCAGTCGATCTCTGTCCACCAGGCCCTGCATCTCGACAGGCAGGGGGAAGCACCATGTGAAGGGTTCTGTTTATCATCAGCCTTGGCTGGCTCCCTCTCAGGGGATGTAAGCCAAAGGCCACAGCAAGGAGACTGGCTCTGCGGGTCTGTTTGGGGCCTTGGGAAGTGTATTTATTGGAACCGTGTAAATGTCCAAATATAGGCAAATGGCTCAACCTAGCCATTTGAGGGACTAAGATACCACCCACTGAAAATGGCTTCAGGAAGAATTCTTAGTGACACAGGAAAGGGGCTATAATTATGATCGATTAAAAAAAAAAGGAAGAAACAAAAGGTACGTGGCGTGTGTGTGCACCTAGTGACCTCAGCTCTAGAGGAGACGCGAACACAGAGACACAATGCTAATCTCTTCAGCCAATGGGACAAGCATGACCAGTTGTTCCTCTCTCCCCTGCGTTGGTATATCATCTGTCATGCGCCTCGTTACACCATGATCACAGGAGATTTTTGAAGATGTCGCCCTCTGTGCACCCCCTGCCCCCTGCATGGCCATCTCTCAGGTGAGGAGTGCAGGGCTGGGAACACCCTGGAAAATTTCCCCAGCTGGGAAGGTCCTTGACCATCAGCATGCTGCCGTCTCCAGTACTCTGCTGACTTAGGAGCCAGAGCAGGAGTTTGGTGCAGAGGAGCAGGGACAAGCAGGCCAGCACTGTGCAAATGGAAGAGCTGCTACCCTTGAGTAGGCAAAGCAACCCATCCTGGGGACATCTGCTATGAGCCCTGGTCTGCGAGGATTCCAGGAGGAAGACTGAGGCCTTGACACCGTAAGGCACCCTTGTGATATAGTGAATGCGTGGCTTTTCTGTGTCTCTGGAATGGAACCTGGTGCTTAGCATCTTTGGGAGGACTGAAAAAATGGCCATTCCATTAACTCCCTGTGGGGCCGATTCTCTGGGGAAAGCGGGTCGTTGGTCTGCAAGGACCAAGTCCCAGCCCAGCTTCCCTTTGGGTCCAGCCTTACAACTCTGGCTGCGGTCAGGCCAGTCTGTGCCCACACAGCCAGCGGCAGAACTGGTCTGTCCAGACTTCTGGGCCGTCACACCTACACTTCCAAACACCCATCTGGCCTCCCTCCCTCTAGTGGCCTGCGGACAGCAAGTCCCCTGCAGGGGCCATCCTACCACACAATCTAGCTCTGGAGGCCGAGCTGCCCGACTTCTGCAGCATGGAAGGGAGGGGTGTGGGTGTTGGGGGCTGACGGCCTCAGTGAATATTTGGCACCCTCTTTAGGGTATGTCTGTGGCACCAGAAGGCTGGAACGTCAGCCTGTCACCCCAGGTCCCCAGAGAGTCGAGAAAGTGAAGAACAAGAAAAGGAAGAGAAAAAAAAAATAGAGCACGTTAAAAACGCATCCTGGAGGCTCATCTGTCCAGGATGAACTGACTGGCCCCGAGGATGAGATCCCAGAGTGTACATCCTTGCGCTGGTGTAGTTGGTTGTTTACAAAACTGGGGGAGGGGAGGACATCGCTGCCAACTCTCTTTTTCTTTGGGTTGGACTCAAAGTTATTTTCAAATCATCTCAGAAGAAGACAGATGAAGGTATAACTGCTGAGGACCCAGCAACGGGGACAAGGATGGTACCTACAACCTGTTCATCCTTCGTTCAACCAACAGATATTCACTGAGCCAGACCCTGTGCTTGCTGCAGGGACCTGAGATGAAACAGTCGGGCCTAGTCCTCACAAAGTCTGGAGAAAGCCCAGAAACAGGCCCAACACTATGTGCCGAGTGTGCGAGGCCCAGGAAGGGAGGAGAGCAGGCAGATGGGGGCCTTGTGAACATGGGCAGACACACTGCCCAGACCAGGGGCGGGACAGTGGTCAGGTGCGAAGGCACAAGGAAGCAGGATAAAGCTCAGGGCCTCTGGAGAACCGAGGGTCCAGGGCAAGGGTGCTGGCAGCTAGGGAGATGGGCGTTGGCTGGCGAGGGCCTCCCACGCCTTGCTGAGGAGTGTGGCCTTGATCATGGAAGCGGCTTGGGGCCCAGTGTCAACACTGTGTTTTCTCATTGGATAACCAGGCCCTGGCTGCAGAGAGTCTGGGTCACGTGGGGCCAGCCAGGAGGGAGGGAGAGCTGCTGGGAGGTCGTGGTCTTCCTCTAGCTGGGAGTGGGGACAGAGAGGAGGGCAGATTCATCCCAGGGGTACAATCACCAAGAGAGTCTGGGAAGACAGGGCGAGGGGCCAGCACAGGATACCCGAGCTTCACATGTGTTCTCCACAGTGCAGAACGCAGGCTTCGGGGTAGGGCGGAGTGACAGCTGATTTATTTTTAGACTGGTTGAATTTGAGACACACGAGGGACCCAAGAGGCAAGAGAACAATCTAGAACTCAAAACAGAGATCTAGGCCAAAGATGGAAAAGGCACAAGGGTGGCAGCGGAGGCGTGGGGGGTCAGAGGACACAGCCCTGGAGAACAACCATGTCAGGGTCATGGGGGCGGGGGTGGCACCAGTAAGAGACGAGGAAGGAACAGCTAGGGTCAGAAAGAAACCAGGTGCGTGGGGTGACCCGGCACCAAGGGAAATGATCAGTCTAACAGCACAAATTCAGCAAATAGGACAAGACTGAAGAGTGTCCCCCGGATAAAGCAACAGGAGAGCCTGGGAGACCTTCCCCAGACCAACAGCAAGGAGTGGCGGGGTGGAGACCAGCAATGTGACAGCCTGAGGCAGGCGGGTAGGTGAGCAGTCCCTCCATGAAAGGAAAGAGGAGGCGGGGACCCTTCACTATGGACGCTGATAGGTGTTCAGGTGGTAGAAGAGGGACTGAAGGTGCTCTCACCTGGTGGCTTCAGGTTTCTCATTGAAATGTGACACTAGGTCGCCTGCAGGGGTGGAAACAGAGATGGTAGGACAGCAGGGTTCTGAGATGGAGAGGTTTTGTGGGCAGCCTTGGGTAAGGTTGGAGGGCTTTACTCCACAGTGTTCCTCTGTCCAGGACATCAGGGTCGCTGATCCCTGTGCCTGGCCTCATCAGGCTGGGGGTGAGGACAGGGAGGGGGCATAAGTGTGAGCACTGAGGATGAGGCTGAGGGTGACTCCAGAGAGAAATCAGCTCAACTGGAAAAGAAGGGCAGTCTGTCCTTATCAGGAGTGAGCCCAGCTAAGGATGAGAGCAGCCTGTGAAGTGGGACACGCCGTTCAGACACCACCTTTGGGAAAGTCAGAGTCCTGGGGCAGAGGCATCTGACTTGGGTTTTAGTCAAGAGCCCAACTTTTAATAGAGGGGGTCATGAGGACAGATAGCAGGACAAGTTCAAAGACATGGTAGCTCCCTCCTTCTCCTACAGATGGACTTCTGTGGAATGGTGGCTATGGCAATCTATCCATTAAAAGTCTGCTGTTTCCGCCTGACCTGTGGTGGCGCAGTGGATAATGCGTCGACCTGGAAATGCTGAGGTTGTCGGTTTGAAACCCTGGGCTTGCCTGGTCAAGGCACAGATGGGAGTTGATGCTTCCAGCTCCTCCCCCTGTCTCTCTCTCTCTCTCCCTCTTTCTCTCCTCTCTAAAAATGATTAAAGAAAAAAAGAAAAAGAAAAGAAAAAAAAAATGGCCTGACCTGTGGTGGCACAGTGGATAAAGCGTCGACCTGGAAATGCTGAGGTCGCCGGTTTGAAACCCTGGGCTTGCCTGGTCAAGGCACATATGGGAGTTGATGCTTCCAGCTCCTCCCCCCTTCTCTCTCTCTGTCTCTCCTCTCTCTCTCTGTCTCTGTCTCTCCCTCTCCTCTCTAAAATGAATAAATAAAAAATAAAATAAAATTTTAAAAATAAATAAATAAATAAATGTCTGCTGTTTCCAAGTCACTGCATTAGACCTCCATCAAAGTTCTGCACTTGGCCTGACCTGTGGTGGTGCAGTGGATAAAGCGTCGACGTGGAAATGCTGAGGTCGCCGGTTCGAAACCCTGGGCTTGCCTGGTCAAGGCACATATGGGAGTTGATTCTTCCAGCTCCTCCCCCCTTCTCTCTCTCTGTCTCTCCCTCCTTTCTGTCTCTCTCTCTCCCTCTCTCTCTCTCTCCTCTCTAAAAAATGAATAAAAAAAAATTAAAAAAAAAACAAAAACTTCTGCACTTGACCCTCCTAGAGACTTCTGATGAGGCAGCATCACCTCTGTTTGCAGAGGACAAAATTAAAGAATCCCTACACGTTTCCTAGGACCCAGCAATTCCACTCCAAGGTACATGCCCAACAGCAACAATGACATCACAAGGGTACAGATGTTCCTGGTAGCTTTGCTTGTAATAGCCCCAAACAGGGAACAACCCAAATGCTCACTGACCAAAACTGCAAGGTGGACAGATGCATCATGGCATATTCATATGATGAAAGGCTACACAGCGGAGAGGGCAAGGAACTGGCCCAGGGGACAACATGGTGGACTCTCACAGACATAGAGTAGGAGGAGCCAGACACTAAGAACATGCAGTGTCATTCTACATGCAAGAAACTTACCCACAGGCACAACTGACCTGTGGGGCTGGGAGCTGGGAGCTGGGGCCGGGGTCCTATGGGGAGGTGTGCCCATGAGGGGAGGGACATGCCTGTGCAAAGGAGGCTAGGGGCATGGCACTGCTATCGATTTCTGTTGCTTGTTCACTTTGTGAGAATAATGAAACTCTATATTTGTGTTTTGCACACTTTCCTGTATGTAGTTCATATTTCAATAAGATACATATAAAAAAAACAAACCCACACTGCCAATACATTTTGCGATGCAGACAAGACATTAAAGAACACAATTGACATGAACGCTTGTGCGAGGCCACGCAGCTGGGGGAGCCCTCGCTGGACCCTGTGCTATGCTCTGCCACGGTGTGGGCGTAGTGCCGAGAAGGACTGTGGGCTCCTTGTCCCCTTAGGTGTGGGTGGCCTTGGGGATAGAAGAGCAGCATGCTTGGGGTGAAAATCTACTGGATTTTCAGACAGCCCCGGCAGCTGCTGGCCTGACTATCCGCACGCCAGGTTTGATGTCTGAAAGTGAGTGCGTGTTTTGTCTACCTGACAGGGGAGCACTGAGCACTGTCTGGTGACCAGAGGCTTCCCCTCCACCCCCTGGTCTGTGGCCACAGCCTCCTCAGTCTCTCCACTTCCGTCCGGCCTACACGCGGCACAGCGTTGTCCTCCCTGAGCAGCCCGCCCATATGTGAGAGGCCGGCCTTGTCTTCCCCTCACCCTGCTTGGCAACTGGACCATCCCAGCCGACTCAGCCGCCTCCCTTCCCAACAGTGACAACCTAATGCCAAGGCCGACACTTCTGCTCTGGTGCACCTCGTCCTCCCCACCTCCCTTCCCAGCATTGTCGGGGGTTCCCTCTCTCCTGCACCATCCCATCAGCTCAAGAATGCACTACAACATCCTGTCTTTAAAGACATCCTCCCACATTCCACATCTGCCTTGGTGTCCACGCCGCTTCTTTGCTCCCCATGAAGACATTGCAGACAAAGAAAGAGCCTGATCCCCTGGGTCTGGTCGTGTCCAGCAATCTCTCTTTCAGGGGAAACCACTGTCCTCTAGGTCCCGGGGCTTCCCATCTTTCCCATGACCATAGCTGGTTGTCCCCATCTTGTCAATCGTCTCAGCAAGAATGAGCAGTAACCCTCTCCCTCCAACAGCCTCTTCACTGGGTCCTCCTACCTCTCCCCACCTCCTCCATGGCTCCTGTTCCTCTGGCAGGGCCTAACGCTGGTGCTGTGGAGGCATAGCCCCTGCCCTTTGCCCTCTGCCCCCACATTCTCTCCCCAAGTGAGTCATCCAGGCTCACAGCTTCAAATGTTCTGATCAGCTTCCAGGCCTGTGTCCCCACTGAGCTCCAGACTCGTCACCCTGTTGGCCTGTCACGTTCCCGTCCTTGTGGAAGTCAATGAGCACACGGAGCTGTCCTTGTTCAAATCAGAATTCTCGCTCGCTAAACCGCTCCTCCTCCTTGGCTGCTGCCTCTCTCGGCAAATGGCATCAAGTTCACCCAGAAGCTCAGGTGGGATAGTCCACCCAACTCCTCTCTTTCCCCCAGGACGGTCAGCTAGTCCTGTCTGCCACCTGCAGGGGATTCCCAGAACCTGACTGCTTCTCACACGTCCCTCCGACCCCTCCTAACTGGCCCCCTCCTCCTCGGCTCTGGGCTTTTCTTTTCTTTTCTTTTCTTTTCTTTTTTTTTTTTACAGAGATAGAGAGAGAGTCAGAGAGAGGGATAGATAGGGACAGACAGGAACAGAGAGGAGAGAGATGAGAAGCATCAATCATTAGTTTTTCGTTGTGACACCTTAGTTGTACATTGATTGCTTTCTCATATGTGCCTTGACCGTGGGGCTACAGCAGACTGAGTAGCCCCCTGCTCTAGCCAGCGACCTTGGGTCCAAGCTGGTGAGCCTTACCCAAACCAGATGAGCCCGCACTCAAGCTGACGACCTCGGGGTCTCGAACCTGGCTCCTCCACATTCCAGTCCGATGCTCTATCCACTGCGCCACTGCCTGGTCAGGCTCTGGGCTTTTCTTGGACAGAGCAAACCTGCTCCCACCGCAGGCCTCTATTTTTCTCTGTTCCCTCAGCCTGGACGGCTTTCTCCCATCCACCCCATGACCAGCTCCTCGTCCCCCTAGCTCAGCTAGAATGACACCTGTTCGGCTGTGTCTTCTCGTCCTACCTGGTAGGGAATCGTCCCACCAGCATGGTCGGTCATGGGCTCTTTGCTGAAATGGCATTCTTCTTTATGACACATGTGTCACATGTGTTTATGATACACGTGACCTCTGTATGTCCGTGGATGTGTGACCTGTCTCGCACCCAGGATAGGAGCTCCAGAGGCCTTGTTTGTCTTGTTCCCTGCTGTGCCCCAGGGTTTAGAAAATGCCTAATGTGACAGCTCACCAAATAGTTGGGGCACTAGGGACTGGATAGGGCCCTCCTCACTCCTTGTAAGCACAAGACACAGTCCCTCTGCAACAAGAGTGGGCATGGGCAGCCAGGATGGGAGTGAAGGAAGAGGGCAAAACCGGGGTTCATGGCCCTCAGGTCTGAGTTTCCAAACTAGTGTCTGCCGGGGCTGAATCCCCACAACTCTCCCGTGAATAGGCGTCATTCCCACTTACGGCTCAGAGAGGCAAAGCAACGTGTTCAGGTCACACAGACGGCAAACAGCAAAGCAGGACCGGAACTCAGGTCTGACTGGGCTTTGAAGACACTGCTGCAGGCACCAGATCCAGTACACTCTGCACCCAGAGCCTCATGGGGGTTCTCAGGGGGCGGGGGTGCTGCTGGCCTCGCTGGCTTGGTCCGCTAGCCAGTGAGGGCTGCTGAAGTGACCAGCCTGCCAAAGAGGAGCCCGTGGACTCTGGGTGAGGGAGGCAGGTGAGGGGACAGGAGGGGAGGGTGTGAGAGCAGGAGGCCTTCCGTTCCCAGCTGTTTGTAAACAGCGTCCTGACAACCGGCTGGGGCTTGTCCTGTCTGCAGCAGGCCCCAGGGACAGATGACTTAGAATCCTGCCAGAGCAGCCTTGCATTCACCGTTTATGGGTGGCTGTAGAACTAGGCAGTAGGAGAATCCTCCCAGCATGGCCCTGGGGCCTGGGGCATAAAATATCTCAGGGCCAGGGGCCAGGCAGGGAGTGAGATGCAGCCAGCCTTCCCGCAAGTGAACCCCGACTACTCTCCCCCCCTTCTCCCTGTCATTCCCTCATCCTACTGACCATTTTTTTTAACTTCATGAGAGACTAAAAAAAAAAAAAAAAAGGTCCACTTGGCACATATACAGGTATAACATATGCGGAATATTCCCCGATTTCATCCTCATGATAACCCCAAGGTCGATGCTACCCCTCCCACTGCACAGGCACAGGAGCGACGTGCTTCATTCTGTGGGTGGCCTACTCCAGTCCCGGACTCTGAGAGGGGCAGGAAACCTGGACCCTGGACCCTGGGGCCCACCAGTCCTGGGGGAAGCTGGTGCTCAGAACCCAGACCCTGCTCTCCCAGCGGGCACACTGAGAGGTCTCGTCAACATAAGAGCTCAGATGAGCTGGGTAGGCCTGGATACTTGGGCCCAGGACATTCCTGTTGATCCGACTGGGCAGGCCTCAGAGCGCAGCCCCCGTCCCCCGCCCCGTCCCCCGCCCACGTCCCCCGCCCCGTCCGCCAGGGTCTGTTGATGTTACTGCTGTGGGTGCTCATGCATACAGACATGCAGACATCTGTCTTCTGTCCTCTCAGCCCCTCACCTGGGCTTCGCACTCAGCTTGGTCACAGGGTGGTGATGTGGCCACCCACACAGGCCCTGACACTATTGTCTCCCGGGGAAGGAGACTGAGGTTGGACAGATGGGCCAGCTGAGGGCTTTGTCCTCACTGGACATCTACTCAGGTGGCCCTCTTCCGGCCTCACCAGGAGAACCTGAAGCCCCCACCCAGACTGTGGGATGCCGGTAGCACCCTCCCCCAGTCGGTGGGACGCAGACCCGACCCCTGCCCGTGACAGTCCACCTGTCCTGCCCCCCTCTCTCTGCCATCAATACATGCTTACCCCCACTGTCTTGAGAAAGCCAGCACCCGGCCATGCTGCAGGCGGGACAGGCACTCACGTCTCGCTGCTGATGTGGACAGGAGGGAATTTGTAATGTACAACTGGAAACGATAAGGGTGACAACCCCTGTAGGTCCTGTCACCTGGGCAGGGCAACTCTCACACTCCAGGGAGCGAGCTCCCACTTGTCTGACCCTGGCTAGGTGCCTGCATTTGCCTCCCAGTCAGCAGCCCCCCACCTCCCCTGCCCTCTCCCTGGCCTCTGGGGCTATTTTGGGTGTGCAGCAGTCAGGGTTAATCCCCTTAATCGAGGCTGGGCTGCCCAGTGCACGGCAGACAGTGCCCAGCCCCCTGCAAAGGGCAGCCTGAGGGCCAGGGCGGCAGCCTCTGCCTTCCCGGCATCCCTCATCCCTGTGGAGAGTCTGTGGACACTGGGCTGTGACCTGGGACAGGTGGTGGAGGCGGGTGCTGAGGCTGTGTGGCCAGCAAGCCAGCGGAGGGGAAGGTCAGGAGGCTTGGCCCAGCAGTGCGGTGCGGGTCAGCAGGGTGCTTCTAGTGAGTCTCTGGAGTTTACTCTGGGGTTGGGGGTAGGGAACAGCTAAAAGAGCGCCCTCCACCCGCCAGTATAGTGCCCTGCGGGCACTAATCCCCAGCCTGGTAACAGGGGAGGAGCTCAGGGAGGCTGCTGGAGGTTTTCTTTCCCACTTGGGAAGGAAAGAGGACACATGAATTGGCCCACAGGGGATCCGGTTCCTGAAACCTGAGCCAAGGACAGGGTTTCACAGCGGAGGCATCATTGACTGCACACCTGCCCGGGGGCTCTGTCTTCTGCCTGAGGGGAAGAGGCATCTCAGAATGCACAGCTGAGAACCTGTTCCTTTCAAAGGAGGGAGGGAAGCCAGGGGTCAGCTTCACCACGCCCCACCCCGCCTCCCCTCAAGCCCTCCTGGACAGTCATTCCATAGGCAGAGAGAGGCTGAGAAAGGAACCAGAGGTGACAAGGAGGAGGAGGAGGTGGCATCAGGACAGGTTGATGCAGCCTTGTGATGGTGGAGCGCTCATGCAGGCGTGATCCTAACCCACCTGGAGGAAATGGGCCCTGAGCCCTAAGGACAAAGAAGAATTGACCCGGGGTGCAGTGGGGGACAAGTTCCTGGCAGAGGTCACTCTCCAGACCCATCTGGCTCTCGAGCAAGTGGAGCATGAACTTGCCCCCCCGCCCCCGCATACCCAGAACTTCTGACACAAACTGGACCCGCCTTCCACTCATGGTTTCCAGCAAGAAAAAAAAATGAGCGTGGGAAATGTGGGCCACACAGAGAACGCAGGGGAGTAGCCCTATATCCCAGCCTCTGCGCCACCCAGCGGGGGACAGGCTCCCTCTGTCCAGGCTGCCACCCACTCCCTTGACACTATATTTTAAAGAAAATTCTCAAATTCCATCAGTTTTCCACGAACATTTCAGCATTCTTGTCTAAAAACTCTATAAGGCTCCTTGACAAAGAACATCCACAATAGCATTATCCAACTGACAAAATTCCTTAATACCTTGATGTCTAGGCAGGACTTACTTTTCCTAACCCATCCACACCTGGTTTAACTGTTTTAATCCCTGATCCACACCTGGCTTTAATAGTTTGAGTTTCTAATTCATACTTGGGGTTAATAGTTATGCTCCTAGTCATGGGGGATGGGAACTAGCCTGCATTACAGTTACTGCTCCTATGACAGGACGTGAACTTGTAATACCTCTGTGCTGGTCCTGTAGGTGGGTCTTGTGACCCTAATTTAGATGATATATTCAGAGCAGGGACCTGGTGTGGCAGAGAGGAAGAGGAACAGACCTCAGCCTGGCAGGCTGTCTACTTGCTGTGTGACCTTGCGGGGGCTGTCCCAACCTCCCTGGGCCTCAATTTCCTGGTTATATAATAGGGATAGACCTGCCTCTTTCCCAAGATCCACAAGGCTGAGATGGAATAAAAGGTGAGCGGGCTGGATGGACATCCAGCAGCTTCTCCCTGAATGCTCCTTGAAGTTGGGTGAGATGTCCTCTCAGTCACAGTTCTGATCCAACTCCAGCTCCTTGCATGGAGCCAGGCACAGTCCATGAGGACTGCTGTCCACTCCTGGCTGGCAGACCACCTTGCTGCTCTGTCTGGGAGGTCCACCACCCCCCCTCCAACTCAGCACCCAGAGTCTGCGGGTTTCTTCCAGCCACTAACTGGAGGGACAGCTTGGCTTGCACAGTCCTGGGGTGTGCTCTGTTTTTCCCTCCCTTCCCCAACTCTGGGTCTCTTGACTTGGATGAATTAGTAGTTTCACGGCTGCATGTGCTGAGTGCTTCACAGCCTTGTCCCTTTTAATTTTCCAACAGCCCTCTGAGACGGGGGCCTTGTAGATGGGGAGACTGAGCTGGGTTAGGTAACTGTGAGCTACTCAGTTATTACCAGACAGCAGTGCTATGCGACAAACCCAAATTCTAGCCATATGCTCACTGCTTTGCTAATGCTACTGAGGAAGCCCCTTGCATGGGTTCACTCCAGCCCACCCTGATTTACAAAGATGACCCTGCCCATGGCCCAGCATGCACCCTGAACCCCGGCCTGCCATGCTGCCATTGTAGGCCGTTGGACTGGGTGGGGACAGCCCATCTCAACACGGGAGAAGCAGCCCCAGTAGAGTCTTCTCATACTGAGATGCCCCCTGTGAGCACACATACACTCCTCCCTCTGCGCCCTGACTCAGGCTCCATCTGCAGAAACAAGTGTGGACCTGGCACAGGTGGGGTGAGGGACACAGGCAGACGGGCAGGAGAGGTTGGCTATGGTTTTAACTGTGGGGAGAAAGGCTTGTGGGAATATAATTTCCGGGAGCACGGGGCCCCTCGCACTCTCGTTTGGGATTGAGCGAATTGTGTTTGACTTCAGCCTTGGGAGTATCTCTGTGGGCATCAGACGCCATGGGGCACACAGCAGTCATGGGCACAGAGCCCGAGGATGAAAGGCAGGGCAGGGTTGGGCTCAGCGTGAGAGCATGGGGTCCTAGTAGGGCGGCTGCTGAGGTGCCAAGGCCTTGGGGGGGCACTTCCTTTCTTTTCCTGCCCCTGACCAGGCCCCCAAGGACCCCTGCTCCTCTCATTTCCCCACAAACGTCTTAGTTTTGCTCCTGGTTCTAGTGGCACCACCTGGCCCACAGGACAGTGAATTCTGAGCCTCCTGGTTCCCGTCTCCCGACTTCTTGGCAAAGACTTAAACATGGGTCCCGGTGGTTAAACAGAGACGAAGCCCGTTCCCTCCCTCTCCCTCCTCCCCTCATCCCCTTACCCCCTGGTCCCCACTCCCCCATCCACACACTCAGGCAGCCAGGGCTGTGGCCACAACATGCTTTGGGACTAGTGTCCAACAGTCTTACGCTTAGACAGATGCATCACAGACATTTCACACGGAAACGTGTCCCTCCTCACTTCCTCTGTGAGGACAAACCTTTTTCCTGAAGTCCTCCCAGGTTCCCACAGGTATAAAACCAAGGGTGAGAACAGCTCCCCAGAATTCACAAGCAATGGACAATGTGTGAGGGAGGGACATGGCCCGCAGGTGCTGAGGAGGAGGGAGCCAGTGAAGAAACTTGGAACCGGCTTCCCGCTAAACAGCCTCCACCACAGACAGGAGACCCCCACAAAGTCCTTCTCGGCGAAGCTGGTCGGTTTTGTCCCAGGGAAACTCACAACCAGACTTCGGCAGTGAGAAAAAGAACACCACACCAACCCAGGACCACGGAGAGCAGGTTTTGCTTACACTCTGTGCTAGATGTGGGCAGATGCTTCCAAAATGGTCACCCTCCCTTCCCCGGAGGTTGGGGGGGGGAGCTGCTGGGAACTGCCTTCCTGGACCAGCTAAGGGGCCCTGAGGTTGATAACACTCTGACCAGGGAGGAGGACTGCTCCCTCGGGAGGCTCCTCTGGAACGTGCAGCCTCCTTGTCCCTGGGGGGACCAACACCAAAGCCACACACTTCCTGCCTTACAGACTCGCCAGCTTCTATTGCTCCGAAAGCCCACCTGCCCCCCTTGGACGGGACAGAGGGCTTATAAGTGAGCCGTTCTTTGCAGGAAAGGCTCAGTTCTCTATCCCGGCTGGCCCGGGACTGTGAGCATCACAGTCCTTCCTCCCCACTCCCAGTAGGATGGGGTGCTGTGAAGGAACCTAGGGGTGCTGGGGCCGCTGGTTCAAGGACACCTCCAGCTCCTAGTCTGCCCAAAGCCCCCTGACCCTGGGGTGCTGTGTCCCACCCACCTGCACGTCACATTACCACCTCTACCAGACACTGGGGCGAGAGGGTAGCACTGCTAGCTCATGGCGCAGTGCCCTTATGAAACATTAAATCCGGGGCCACTCATCTGGTCACGCAGAGGATCCCCTGCCCTCTGCCCGCCCCTCCCTTCCACCCTCCCTCTAGCGCTCACTCACGTCCATGGACAGCTCCCTCTGGATCAGTTTCTTGGTCTCCTTCTCACAGAAGTTGAGCATGGCTTCTCGGTTGTAGGTGCCCGTGGACGGCTTCTCTGTCTGGTTGCGCTGCCGCAGCCCCACTGGAACACTGCTGTCGGGGTCCACCACGTCCAGCTCCTTCTCCAGCTCCTCCATCTCCTCGGGGGACAGGGTGGACAGCAGGCTGTCGATGTCGGGGTCCTCACTCACCTGCCGGCGGTACTTGGCTACCTTGGACATCTTGGCAAAGTGGCGGCGGTGGCTCTTGCAGAGGCAGTGGTGGTGGCAGTCCTGGTGGTGACCGTGGAGGGGAAGGACAAGCTGATCTGGATGGAGCAAAACCCCTGCTGCCCGAGGACCAAGGACCGTGGCTCCTCTGCCCTGTGCCTCACAGGTGCCGTACTGGTGACTGGGAGTGGAAGCCTCTCCCGGCTCTGGGTTAGTGGACCTGCCGGGTCTACCCAGCAGCCAATCAGACCCAGCAACCGCCCAGCCCTGAAAGCAGAGGCCAATCCCCCGGTGGAGGCGGGCCTGCCTCGCTGTCAGGGTGGTTTGAAACTTGAGGACATTCCAGGGAATCTTGGAGCGCTGTGTGACCAAATTTAGTACAGAGCATTTAGCCTTTTAAAGACAAGGGGGCCACACGATAAGAAAAAGAGACAAAAACGCAGAGGCTGGCACAAGCCAGGGAGAGCCAGGAGAGCAGGAAGGACCATGCAGTTTCTGCCTGGTTTAAGTGCAGGTTTTACCCACCCTTTAACCCCCATCTGTGGCTGTCTAAATGTCCTGTGGTCCACTGACACAATTCTCCTGTATTTGGTCCCAAGTGCATGTGTGTGTGTGTGTGTGAGTGGGTGGGTGTTCCCAGATGTTTACAGCCCTTAGAAGCACATTCCCTTCAGGACCCTGTGGCTCTCCTCCACCCCGGTTCAGCCATTCTGTTGTGCCAGTGATAACTGGGTGCTGAGCATCATGGTCTCTGCCAACTGTGGCCACTTCTTGAGAGAGAAAGAGAGAGAGAGAGAGAGAGAGAGAGAGAGAGAGAGAGGAAATAAGTCCTCGCTGTGTACCAAACTGGAAAATGGCTGGCTTTGGGGAAGAAAGTGGGGTGTGCAGTCAGGAAAGTCCCATGGACCATCAGTTCCCATGAGGCACCCAGGCTCTTGGGGAAGAAGGTTTGAGCCTCCCTCCCCTCCCCTCTACTTCTTCCTGTGCCAGGCATACATCCATCAGAAGAGGACCTAGTTTGGGAGCACCGAGGGGGAGCCGGCAGGTGTCCACCCACATCCACGTCCAGAGCACGATTGCCCGATTCCCTGCGCCTTCAGGGAAACATAATTCTGGGTTGCCAGGAGGATACTGTTGCAGCGGGCCTGGCGTGTTTCATACGAGGGCTTTCCACAGCTTATCCATCACGCTGCCTCGCACAGACACAGAGACATTCGATCTCTTGCCCCCCTCCCTGCGGCCACAAAATCGCTCTGAGACGCCCTGGTGTAACCCATCGGGGTAGATGCTTCGATCTTTCCTGGCGTCTTTCCATCCTAAGCCAGAGGTGCAGTCACTTGATCAGCCCTTGCCGGAGTCCAGGAACCGTCCGGGACATAACCTGGCCCTGAGCCTCCTGCCCGCAGTCCAGCTTCAGCATGAGGCTGAGGAGGGGCTGGTGGGACAGCAGCATGGAGGAGGTGAGGCAGATGGACCCGAGAGGAAGTGTGGGAGGAGAGTTCCAAGCGTCTTGGGGTCACAGGAAGCGTGTTCTATAAGTCCATCAGTGTCAGTTACCACGTGTGTCAGGCTCTGTTCTGGGAGCAAAGGTTGTACCAAACACAGAAAATCAGTGTGGCCCGGTCTTGGTGCTTCCATTCTAACCGGAGACAGTGAGTCAACTGGTAACTTCAAACACCTCACTAAAAATTAAACATCTTCATGAGGCCATGCTGGGACTACAGGGGAGGCCGCCGGGCAGGATGGGTCTTCAAGACTCTCAGGGAGAGTCGCTCTCAGGGAGCCCTGGGGCTCCATGGAATCTAAAACCCAACCAACCAACGTAGACACTACAGAGGACAGACAGGTGGTTGTGGGGGGGAGGGTGAAGTGGGGGATATGGACCATTGTTGGGTAATGGTTCACCACTGATGCTGAGCACCGCCGTGTAGCGTTGACAAAGGTCCAATCACAACGTCTTACATCTTCTGTGCAGATCTCACCACAAGAACAAACAAAAGCGTGGGCTGTCCAGGCCAACAAACCCGGGCTGGATCCTCACTGTGCTGCCTCCTGGTCATGTGACTCTGGGCCACCCCGTCTTCTTTGAGACTCAGCAGCACCGTCTAAGTATGAACGGCAGGTATGCTGACCTGTACGATTGTTGTGCACGTGAAATTGAGATGCACACTCACAAAGACCACTCAGTTGTTTCCCTTGATGGAGGTCAGCACTCAGCAACTGTTCACAGTCATTCTCAGTGTCTCCGTTGACTCTTGTCCTGGCTCCTCTCCTCCCGGTCCCACCTGCTCTCTCATCTTTTCCCTCCTGCCCTTTGGCAGTGGCCACCTCAATGCACATGCATATGCTACCTTCATCCCCACCTGGCTTTCACACCTTCCCTTGTTCATGCAGCACTGGTTCAGACACTGCTGTGGGGATACAGTACCTTGCCAGGCACTGTAAGGAGAGAGATACAGAAATAACCGCAATGTCGTTATCATCTTGTAAATGTATACCCTAAGGGGGTAAGAAGTCATTATAGTACAAGTCTGAAGAAAGCAGGGGTAGAAGCAATTGGTAGCGCCCAACGGAAGATCCGTGGGTTTTGTAGGGAGCTGGCCTGCTGTGGGTTCAGATAACCCTGGTGGAGAGTGCCCCTGCACTATGCACTCTAGTTCCCACCCTCCTCAGTGAGGTCTCTGGCTCACACCACCCTGAGGAGCTTTCTAAAAGATGCATGGTCTTCAGGATCCTGGACTCTGGAGCCAACTCTGCCAACCTCTGATCCCATCAGCTGAGAGCGGCTCTCTTTCCCCACCACCATCTGGTTTCCCTTATCATCTCTGCGTGAGGGACACAATCAGAAAATAACTCCCTGGCTCCCAGACTGAAAGGGCAGGACTTGGAGCCTCTCATCCAAGTGTGTCTGCACAGAACCCCTCCTAGCTTCTCTGTTTCAGGCCCCACAATCCCAAACAGCGGGCCCTTTGGATCCGACCCAGTCTAAAGCCTTTTGTTCCAGTGAGCCCCAGGACTCCCATGACAGCTCACAGACTCAAAGTCTTTCTTTTTATTTTTTATTTTTATTTTATTTTTTACAGAGACAGAGAGAGTCAGAAAGATGGATAGACAAGGACAGACACAGGGACAGACAGACAGGAACAGAAAGAGATGAGAAGCATCAATCATTAGTTTTTCGTTGCACGTTGCAATACCTTAATTGTTCATTGATTGCTTTTTCATACGTGCCTTGACCGCGGGTCTTCAGCAGACCGAGCAACCCCTTGCTTGAGCCAGCGACCTTGGGCTCAAGCTGGTGAGCTTTTTGCTTAAACCAGATGAGCCCTTGCTTAAGCTGGCGACCTTGGGGTCTCGAACCTGGGTCTTCCGCATCCCAGTCTGACGCTCTATCCACTGCGCCACCGCCCGGTCAGGCTCAAAGTCTTTCAACTAAAGGCATCAGAGAGACAATGGAGGAGTCAGGAGCCCAGAGCCCAGGAGTATAGCATTCCGCAGCAATGTAAGGCCAGTAGCCACGGCCACCATCACAGCCACCTGGCTCATGCAGGTTGATTCGGATAGTCGGTAATGAAACAACAGAGCCAAGAACTGGTGGGCCATTACCTTTAATTCTAGCTTGCACTAAGGTAGGCAAGTAAAAACACACACTGGGCTTTAAAACCCACTCATTCAGTGCTCACAAAGCTACTGACTTATCCAAGTTTCCTAGAATCAAAGGTTTCTAGCTCACCAGACTTATGCACCTCTGTTCCCCATCTCCTTCTCTCTGCACAAACTCTACACAAACTGGCTTCTCCTTTAGCACTCCACCATCTTGGCTGCTTCTCCTGGCTTCCTCCACATGGCCTCTCTCTGCTCTCCTCTCTGCTCTCTCCTCTAATGCTAATCTCAGGAACCAAGAGAGAGCAAGCTCCGGGTCTGCCCCACTTTATAGTGTAGAAACCAAAACCTTTAATCCAATATACAAATAGGGAAGTCTCTGATACAGAGTCACTTATCTGAGGCATGATGGGATCCCTCATGAGAGTGCACCACCCTACATCAAAAAGGGTGAGAGTCTGACCAGGTGGTGGCGCAGTGGATAGAGCGTCGGACTGGGATGCGGAAGGACCCAGGTTCGAGACCCCGAGGTCACCAGCTTGAGTGTGGGCTCATCTGGCTTGAGCAAAGAGCTCACCAGCTTAGACCCAAGGTCGCTGGCTCCAGCAGGGGGTTACTCGGTCTGCTGAAGGCCCACGGTCAGAACAACTAAGAAGTCGCAACGCGCAACGAGAAACTGATGATTGATGCTTCTCATCTCTCTCCGTTCCTGTCTGTCTGTCCCTGTCTATCTCTGCCTCTGTAAAAAAAAAAAAAAAAAAAAAAAAGAAGGAGGATGTTTAAAAAAAAAAAAAAAGGGGGTGAGAAAGGCCTGACCTGTGGTGGCGCGGTTGGATAAAGCGTCAACCTGGAACACTGAGGTCACTGGTTCGAAACCTTGGGCTTGCTTGGTCAAGGCACATATGGGAGTTGATGTTTCCTGCTCCTCCCCCTTCTCTCTCTCTCTCCCCCCCCCCCTCTAAAAATCAATAAATTAAAAAAAAAAGGTGGGAAAGGCTTAGTCTTAAAACTAAGCCTTAGGCTATAAAGATCATGCCTGCTTACAGCCTGTCCCTCCACATCCAGTACAAACTATAAGCGAGCAAGCATATATCATATTTAAAAACTTATTTGACCAACATCCTGCAATGAAGAACAGAAGTCATCCAAGCCCAGACCTTGGGGGTCAGGGAATGCTAACATGGCTTGTTCCTTACAGGGAAACAAGTGCTGTTGTGCTAGAGGGTTGGGTAGACAAAGGGAGGGAAGAGACCCCATGCTCCAACTGGGACACACGGCATGTCTGGGGGATGGGAACCATAACCCTTGAAAGAACTGCTTGGAGTGGTTATCAGTTGGGCTGAATGACCCCAGGAAAGTCACATTTTCAGGAATATAGGGTGGCAGTATAGGGTAGCTGATAAGGCCAATGGCTCTGGAGTCAAATGACAGGGACTCAAATCTGAGGTGTGTGACCTTGAGCATCTTATCAAGCCTCTCTGAGCCTCAGGAAATGGAGAGTGAGGATATTACTGAGTGCCTACCTAGAGAAAGAAGTACCACTGCTCAGGGGTGTGGAGTCATTGAATATGCGAAATGGGATAACACATGCTAAGTGTGTAACATAGCGCCGGGCACATTGTGAGCTCTGGGTAGATAATCACACTTGCTCCCTCCTTTAGAACAAGTGAGGCTGAAAGTTTCTCTGGATAAAGCCGCTGGCCTGCCAGCATTTTTTTTTTAATTCAATGTATTTATTTTCTTATTCCTCTATTTAATTTTTTAAAATTCATTTTAGAAAAGAGAGAGAACGGGAGGGAGAGAGAGAGAGAGAGAGAGAGGGAGAGAGAGAGAGAAGGAGGGCGGAGCAGGAAGCATCAACTCCCATATGTGCCTTGAACAGACAGGCCCAGAGTTGCGAACTGGCGACCTCAGCATTTCCAGGTCAACACTATCCACTGCACCACCACAAGTCAGGCTGCCAGTCCTTCTTGATAAGCAGAAAGGGGCAGAGGGCTCTGAGATGGGGCAAGGGCCAGATAATCGACTTCCTTAAAGGCGGGCAAGAGGAGGGAAGAGGGCAGAAGAGAGGACAGAATGCCTCCCCACTCTATCCAGGCCTAAGCCCCTGCCAGCAAACAGCCCTGGCCACAGACTGGAGCCCCAGACCCTAGAGCAGCCTATGGGATGAGCCTTACTTGTCCATGACAATTGGGGTTTTCCGTGAGTGGACCACGGGGGGGGGGGGGGGGGGGGGGGAGGGACAGACTTGCAGTCACAGTAATGGCCTGTGACTTCCTGGGGGTGGAGCTTTCTGGGTCCCCAGAACCTCTAGGTCCATGGAGCTCAAACTGCAGAGGTCCAGGAACCTCCAGAGTAGAAGAACCAGGCCAGGAGGGATGGGTTCTGAAATGCCATTGCCCCGTCCTTGGAGTGTGTGGTGGGTCAGGGTGGAATGAGGGATTCCTGTCCTCTTGGCCACTTACAATTGATTTTCTAGCACATTCCTAAGACAACATTGATGGGGATGCTGGTGGAGGAGACGACTTGTGTGTTAAACCGAAGCCTTCAGCCACGGTATCACACATCTCCTCTCCCCTGTGTCTTTCTTACAATATCCCTGTTCTCTCGCTCCTTCACTGTAGGAATATGGTGTAGTATACACATCACACATGTCAATGTAGGAAACATCCAGACCTGTAGAGAATTTTTTTTTTCTTTTTTCTTTTTCTGAAGCTGGAAACGGGGAGAGACAGTCAGACAGACTCCCGCATGCGCCCGACTGGGATCCACCCGGCACGCCCACCAGGGGCGACGCTCTGCCCACCAGGGGGCGATGCTCTGCCCCTCTGGGGCGTCGCTCTGCCGCAACCAGAGCCACTCTAGCCCCTGGGGCAGAGGCCAAGGAGCCATCCCCAGCGCCCGGGCCATCTTTGCTCCAATGGAGCCCTGGCTGCGGGAGGGGAAGAGAGAGACAGAGAGGAAGGAGGGGGTGGGGGTGGAGAAGCAAATGGGCGCTTCTCCTATGTGCCCTGGCCGGGAATAGAACCCAGGTCCCCCGCATGCCAGGCCGACGCTCCACCACTGAGCCAACCGGCCAGGGCCCAGACCTGTAGAGAATTTTTATGAGTTTATTTGAGCCAAACTGACCACAATTGCACAATGGCCAGGAAGCAAAATCCTAAGGGATTGCGAAAATGCTCCGGAAACTGGTGGTTTCACCATGTATTTTATACATCAGAATCCAAGGGGAAGGTATAAGGGGGTGACAGGAAATCCATCAGTGATAGATTAGGGAGGTGGGAGAAAGCAAAGTGGGCAAATCTCTGGGATTGGGTAAAAAGTCAAAGGAATAGACACATACACAGGCAGATAGGATAGTTAATGGTTAACAATGAACATGCTAATAACAATGAGGGGATTTGGGTACCTGCTCTGGTAGGGCAGGAAAAGATGACCTTTACATTGCAAAGGCCGGTTAGCAGATACTTTCTTTTTTCTTTTTTTTTTTTAAATTATTTATTTATTTATTCATTTTAGAGAGGAGAGAGAATGGGGGGGGGGGGGCAGGAAGCATCAACTCCCATATGTGCCCTGACCAGGCAAGTGCAGGGTTTCAAACCAGCGACCTCAGGACGTCCCAGGTCGACACTTTTTTTTTTTTTTTTTTTTTTCATTTTTTCATTTTTCTGAAGCTGGAAACGGGGAGAGACAGTCAGACAGACTCCCGCATGCGCCCGACCGGGATCCACCCGGCACGCCCACCAGGGGCGACGCTCTGCCCACCAGGGGGCGATGCTCTGCCCATCCTGGGCGTCGCCATATTGCGACCAGAGCCACTCTAGTGCCTGAGGCAGAGGCCACAGAGCCATCCCCAGCGCCCGGGCCATCTCTGCTCCAATGGAGCCTTGGCTGCGGGAGGGGAAGAGAGAGACAGAGAGGAAAGCGCGGCGGAGGGGTGGAGAAGCAAATGGGCGCTTCTCCTGTGTGCCCTGGCCGGGAATTGAACCCGGGTCCTCCGCACGCTAGGCCGACGCTCTACCGCTGAGCCAACCGGCCAGGGCTAGAGAGGAGACAGAGAGGGACAGAGAGAGACAGAGAGAGAGGAGAGAGGAGCTGGAAGCATCAACTCCCATATGTGCCTTGACTAGGCAAGCCCAGGGTTTCGAACCAGCGACCTCAGCATTTCCAGGTCGATGCTTTATCCACTGCGCTACCACAGGTCAGGCCAGGTCGACACTTTATCCACTGCGCCACCACAGGTCAGGCTCAGATACTTTCTTGTAGATGCAAAAAACAACAGGCTTGATTAAGGTGAGCTTGAATTTTTTTTTATGTGACAGAGACAGAGAGACAGAGAAAGGGATAGATAGGGACAGACAAGAAGGGAGAGAGATGGAGAAGCATCAATTCTTTGTTGCAGCACCTTAGTTGTTCATTGATTGCTTTCTCATATGTGCCTTAACTGGAGGGCTACAGCAGACGGAGTGACCCCTTGCTCAAGCCAGCGACCTTGGGCTCAAGCTTGTGAGCCTTGCTCAAACCCAATGAGCCCGCGCTCAAGCTGGCAACCTCAGAGTCTCGAACCTGGGTCCTCCACATGCAAGTCCTACGCTCTGTCCACTGCACAATCGCCTGGTCAGGTGAGCATGGATCTTTGTATGAGAAAAATACCTCTCTAGGACGTGACTATCGCCATGAGCTGCTTTTAGACAGGAAGTTTCAACTTCAGACCCTCCTGCGTGGTTACTTTGGTCTAAGTCTACAAGGCCACTGTGCAGTCCCCAACCCCTCCCTCGTCCAAGTTTGTCAGGGTCAGCACGTGGCCCCTTTTTCTCCACACACAAAATGTGCACTGGCGCTGTGCTTCCCACCCGCAATGCTCCACCGGCAGCGAAGTTG
Source organism: Saccopteryx bilineata (assembly GCF_036850765.1). Taxonomy (NCBI): domain Eukaryota; kingdom Metazoa; phylum Chordata; class Mammalia; order Chiroptera; family Emballonuridae; genus Saccopteryx; species Saccopteryx bilineata. The sequence goes on from NC_089490.1 coordinate 240,758,138, forward strand.
TGTGTGTGTGTGTGGGGGGGGGGGCTGTCAAGCTACACCCGGATTTCCGACTGCAAGGGTGGGGGGCACCGCATCCCCGCCCAGTTCCAGGTGAACTTGTACATGTTTTGTTCATCTCCAGAGTGTGCCTGGATTGGAGCGGCAAAGGCCATGGTGTAGGCTTCTCCACCGCACAGAGGGGCCCTGGGCCCCCGCCGGAGAGTCATGCCTCGGGGATCCCTGAGGGAAGCCCAGCGCCCGCACCTGTGAAACCCAAGAGGTGCGTGTCACTGGGGAGAGCTTCACAATTCTGCCGAGCTGGGCGGCATTCGTTCACAGCCAGCAGAGACAGGCCTAAGAAAAGGGGGTGTATCTAGGGCCGTGATGGCGAACCTTTTTATAAAGACCGCTCACTTTGCCCTGGCCGGTTGGCTCAGTGGTAGAGCGTCGGCCTGGCGTGCAGGAGTCCCAGGTTCAATTCCTGGCCAGGGCACACAGGAGAAGCGCCCATCTGCTTCTCCACCCCTCCCCCTCTCCTTCCTCTCTGTCTCTCTCTTCCCCTCCTGCAGCCAAGGCTCCATTGGGCAAAGTTGGCCCGGGAGCTGAGGATGGCTCTGTGGCTTCTGCCTCAGGCGCTATAATGGCTCTGGTTGCAACAGAGCAACGCCCCAGATGGGCAGAGCATCGCCCCCTGGTGGGCATGCCAGGTGGATCCCGGTGGGGCGCATGTGGGAGTCTGCCTGACTGCCTCCCCGTTTCCAACTTAAGAAAAATACAAAAAAAACCCCAACCCAAACCCCCCCTCACTTTTGCAGTGCTGGTCAACCTGGTCCCTCCTGCCCCACTAGTGGAGGGAAGGAGGGAGGGACCAGGTTGACCAGCACTGCAAAAGTGGGCAGTTTTTTTTGTTTGTTTGTTTTCTGAAGTTGGAAACGGGGAGGCAGTCAGACAGACTCCCCCATGCACCCAACCGGGATCCACCCGGCATGCTCACCAGGGGGCGATGCTCTGCCCATCTGGGGCATCGCTCTGCCGCAATCAGAGCCATTCTAGCGTCTGAGGCACAGAGCCATCCTCAGCACCGGGGCCAACTTTGCGCCAATGGAGCCTTGGCTGCGGGAGGGGAAGAGAGAGAGATAGAGAGGAAGGAGAGGGGGAGGGGTGGAGAAGCAGGTGGGCGCTTCTCCGGTGTGCCCTGGCCAGGAATCAAACCCAGGACTCCCAGATGCCAGGCTGACGCTCTACCACTAGCCAACTGGCCAGGGCTTGTTTGTTTTTTACAGAGACAGAGAGGGATACAGACAGGAATTGAAGAGAGATGAGAAGCATCGATCATCAGTTTTTCCTTGCGACACATCAGTTGTTCATTGACTGCCTTCTCATATGTGCCTTGACCTTGGGCCTTCAGTAGACGGAGTAACCCCTTGCTCAAACCAGATGAACCCACGGTCAAGCTGGAGACTTCGCCATCTCGAACCTGGGTCCTCCACATCCCAGTCCAATGCTCTATCCACTGCGCCACCTCCTGGTCAGGCAAAGTGGGCGGTTTTTATAAAAAGGTTCGCCATCACGGATTTAGGGAGACTGAACCCCACGAGACAGAACCACGCTTTTCTCAGAGCACCACGCCCCCACTACAGGGTATGGGAACCCCTTGCCCACGGTGGCTCCCCCCCTCCCCTGCGCAACAGACCTGCTGCCAGGATTGAGGCGGGGCTACCCTAACGTTGTAAGGTTCTCATTGGCTGCAGGCGGAAGGGGCGAATCAATCCTCACAGATCTTAACGCCCTCCTCTTGGGCTATTTCCACCTCCGGGTTAGGCCCCATCCCACTCTCCCCGTGTCTCTCGCGCAGAGGAGTCAAGATGGAGGAGTATGCGCGAGAGCCCTGGTGAGTCTGCCGGTCTCCGCGCCTCGTTGCTGCCCGTGGGCCCTCGCTCCCCTCGGTCTCCAGGATCCGAGGCCGTCGACGCAGGCTGGTAACCGTGGACGGCGGGGTTGCAGAGGTCCTTCGGTTCCCCGGCGCTGGCTGGCCACACTCAGCCCCCGTGACCTTGCGGTCGGCGGACGGGGAGCGTCCGGGCTTGGGCTCGGTGGATCCTCGGACCTGGCCCCACTCCAGAGCCCGCCGGCCTTGGGCGGGATCAGACCCTGTTCCGGACCTTCGCGTCCCGATACGTGTCCGTGAGGCCGAGCGTCTCGTCTCAGTGCGTGCTCGCGGGCTTCGCCCGAAGCGGCTTGGAGGTCTCTGGTGGGGAATGCGGAGGGTCACGTCGCCTGGGAAGCCAGGGTCGTAGCACGTGGTGGCGACAGCACTTCTGAGCGGCGGCTCTACTCAGCGGCCTGTTAGGTTCAGTCGTCATAAAGGGCACGAGGGCCGGCCGAAGGTTCAGGTGGCCTGAGGTTAAGGCTCCTGGGGTCCTAAGTGAAAAGTCAGATCTCATTATTTGGGTTAGTTACCCGTTTTATCGTGTCAGAGCAGAAACCGAGGTGTCTTTAGGTGGTCAAAGTGCCAGCAGTAGCCCTGTGGCTGGCCTTGTGCCCCCCCCCCCTTCCACCCGTAATTGGGGGGATGGGGGATGCAGGGCATATCTTTCAGCACCTTCCAGCTCTTTAAAATTCTCTTCTTGTGCTCGCTTCGGCAGCACATATACTAAAATTCTCTTCTTTAGAGGTTATTTTCTCCCTTCCTGCTGTTACTAATGATTGTTAGGGTGGCAGGAGGGTAAATGTTTTACTTTTTTGACTTAAAGATTGTACAAGAACAGGCTCATAGAGACAGAGAACAGACTGGCAGCTGTTGGGGGGCGGGGTGAAATACGTGAAGGAATTAAGCAAAAACCCCACCAAAACTCAAACACAGACAACATTAGGGTTATTACTATTACCAGAGGGAAAGGGTGAGGGGGGAGGTAGAAGAGAATAAAGGGGCGATAAATGGTGATAGAAGGGGACTTGACTTCAGAGTGGTGAGTACACAATACAGTATACAGATGATGTGCTATAGAATTGTACATCTGAAACCTGCATGCTTTTATTAACCAGTGCACCCCAATAAACTCAGTAAATGAAAAAAATGTCACAAGAGTAATGAGTGTTCATCTAATTCACTAGGTGACCCCTTTGCTTTCTGTTTGTACATTCGTTCAGAAACAATAGAGTCAGTTGACCTGGTGGGTTGTATAATCAAAAGTGTTTCATCTTCTGGACTGCCGTGTTTGGTAAGAGCATCTACCATCCCAGCTCAAGATCCACAGCCCTTTCCTGATCTTATGCAGTCTGAATTCTCCCCAAATGTCTGCCTTTCAGTTACATTGCCAGGATCTTACCTGGTGTTCTTAATGCCTTTTCCAATAGCTTTCCTTTCTTCCAGACCTTTTTAGGATGTCATACAAGCGTAATCATCCTAAATACTTTTTTTTTTTTATCATGTTTTCTTTTCCAAAACCTTTAAGTCTGTGTGATATAATGGAAAGAACTTGGGGGCTTTGGAGTGTTACTTTTTTTTTCTCTTTTCTTTTTTTAACAGAGACAGAGTCAGAGAGAGGGATAGATAGGGACAGACAGACAGGAACGGAGAGAGATGAGAAGCATCAGTTACCAGTTTTTCGTTGCTACTGCTTAGTTGTTCATTGATTGCTTTCTCACATATGCCTTGACTGTGGGCCTTCAGCAGACCAAGTAACCCCTTGCTCAAGCCAGCGACCTTGGGTCCAAGCTGGTGAGCTTTGCTCAAACCAGATGAGCCCATACTCAGGCTGGCGACATCGGGGTCTTGAACTTGGGTCCTCCACTTCCCAGTCCGACACTCTATCCACTGTGCAACCGCCTGGTTAGGCACATTTTGTTTTAAAAAAAGTTCTCTAGTTACGACATATTTGACTTTGAGCAAGTTACTTCATCTCTGAGCCTTTGTTCATCTGTAAAATGGAGGAGACAGAAAGACTTTTTTGCAAAGGTAGAAGATTAGGGATTCTAGAGAAGAATAACCTAACTTTCTTGAAAAATCATAGGTTTTATTTGCATTATAAGGCACCTAGAACATACAGTAGTTGTAGTTTCTAAGTGATAACTTGTAACCTTGTTACTGTTGCTGGTTCCTGTGACCTGTATTTCTGTCATTTACCTCTGTTAGATTACAGCGTAACCTTCTATGCAGCCCATCACAGACTGCCCTGGCAGGAGCACTCTGACTTAGCTGGACTTTGTTCAGAGAGACACTCTTGTCTTACCTTTGTTTTGAACTCCAGCTACTCTCTGAGCTGAAGCCTGCTGCTCTTTACTGATTCTATGCGGCTTGTGTATTTCTGCTCCAACAAATTATAAGATCATTTCAAGTTACTGACCCACCACTCGGAGCTACTAATTTATTCTCTTGTGTTTTCTCTGTACTTCCTATAAGTGTTTCTACCATTTTAAAGGAATTTCCTGATCCTCTTCAGTCTCAGGACTGTTTTTCAAACTCTTAAAAATGAAGTCGGGTTCTGTGTGGATTGTATTAAACTACAGGCTCTGATTCTTTTTTTTTTTTTGGTATTTCTCTGAAGTTGGAAATGGGGAGGCAGTCAAACAGACTCCCGCATGCGCCCAACCGGAATCCACCCGTCATGCCCACCAGGGGCTGATGCTCTGCCCATCTGGGGCATTGCTCTGTTGCAACCAGAGCCATTATAGCTCCTGAGGCAGAGGCCATAGAGCCACCCCCAGCGCCCGGGCCAACTTTGCTCCAATGGAGCCTTGGCTGCAGGAGGGGAAGAGAGAGACAGAGAGGAAGGAGAGGGGGAGGGGTGGAGAACAGATGGGCACTTCTCCTGTGTGCCCTGGTCGGGAATCAAAACCGGGACTTCTGCACGCCAGGCCGACGCTCTGCCACTGAGCCAACCGGCCAGGGCCTACAGGCTCTGATTCAATAAGTCCTGCGTGGGGCCCATGAGTCTGCTTTTTTTTTTTTTTTAATTTTGATTGGTTTTATAGAGAGAAAAAGAGAGAGGGGAGGAAACATTGATTTGTTGCTCTGCTTATTTATGTATTTATTGGTTGATTTTTTTTTTTTTTTGGATTTTTCTGAAGTTGGAAACGGGCAGGCAGTCGGACATACTCCCGCTTGCGCCTGACCGGGATCCATCCGGCATGCCCACCAGGAGGCGATTCTCTGCCCATCTGGGGCGTTGCTCTGTTGCAACCAGAGCCATTATAGCGCCTGAGGCAGAGGCCATAGAGTCACCCCTAGCACCTGGGCCAACTTTGCTCCAATGGAGCACTGGCTGCGGGAGGGGAAGAGAGACAGAGAGGAAGGAGAGGGGGAGGTGTGGAGAAGCAGATGGGCGCTTCTCCTGTGTGCCCTGGTCGGAAATCGAACCTGGGACTCCTGCATGCCAGGCCGACGCTCTACCACTGAGCCAACTGGCCAGGGCCGGTTGATTGTTTTATGTGTCCTGTCCGGGATCAAACCTGCTACTTTGGCACATCAGGACGACACTTTAAACGCTCTAACCAACTGAGCTACTACCTGGTTAGGGTTCCTTTGCACCCATTGAATCTTCATTTCTTTGGGTCTGAACTTTAAATTTTCCTGCAGCTGGAAAGCTCATCCTTGATCCCCAGGAGATTGGGTAACATTCTTGATGATAGTGTAGTTTTCTGTTACTTGTTTTATTCGCTTTTGCGCAACTTATACTAATTGTCAAGTGAATGAATAAAGTATCAACTGTCCAGAGTCAAAGTGAGTTTCATACTGTCTAGTCTAGTGAAATGTAGAAAAGAAAGGCTCATAACATAAGTAACTGTATCCAGAATTTACTTTCTCTAAAAAGACTCCTACCCCTCACCTTGGGCTAGTTTTGGAAGGTTGTGGCCTTGGGCTGGTTTTGCAGGGTTGCAGATGTGTCCTGAATGTTTCTCCCTGAATTAATCCTGTGGATAAACATTGTAACTGCTTTGTTTTACTGCTAGGCTTCCCCTCCCCATACCCTGGCCAGAATGTAATTTTGCCTTTAAAAGCTAGCTCCTGAATGTGTTTGGGGCTGCGAGTTTTTGGAACACTAGTTCCCTTGTTGTTTGCCAGCCTTTTGCAATAAAGACTCCTTAATTTCTCTACTTAATTGTGTGGCAAACGTCTGTTTCTCGCGGTTTCAATATAACACTAGTTTAGGTGATTTGGGGCTGGATACATATGGATATGTTCAGAATCTTCTATGTTTGTCTACATGTTCTGGGCTGGATGTGTATTGGTTGCAGAAGTCCTGCTGTGTTAGCAAAGGTTTTATGGTTTGTGAATGAGAGAATGAGACAAACGGCATCTCCTTTTTTTCCCCTGTCTTTAGCCCCTGGCGAATTGTGGATGACTGTGGTGGGGCCTTCACAATGGGTACCATTGGTGGTGGTATCTTTCAGGCAGTCAAAGGTTTTCGCAATTCTCCAGTGGTAAGTGAGTGTCTTATTGTATCATCACTTGAAATCTGGGTTTGCTAGTATCACTGATGGCCCCATTTATGGGTTGGAAATGTATTGTACTCATAATATTTTGTTCACTTTTATATAGGGAGTAAACCACAGACTACGAGGGAGTTTGACAGCTGTTAAAACCAGGGCTCCGCAGCTGGGAGGTATGAAAGCAAAGTTTTTCTGTTAGTTTTCCAGACTTCCTGTTTGTCTGGGGTGAAGCTCTGTTTTTCCCTTCTGTTTTATTTTTATTTTTATTTTTATTTTTTGTATTTTTCTGAAGCTGGAAACGGGGAGAGACAGTCAGACAGACTCCCGCATGCACCCGACCGGGATCCACCCAGCATGCCCACCCCGGGGCGACGCTCTACCCCTCTGGGGCATCGCTCTGTTGCGACCAGAGCCACTCCAGCGCCTGGGGCAGAGGCCAAGGAGCCATCCCCAGCGCCCGGGCCATCTTTGCTCGAATGGAGACTCGCTGCAGGAGGGGAAGAGAGAGACAGAGAGGAAGGAGAGGGGGAGGGGTGGAGAAGCAGATGGGCGCTTCTCCTGTGTGCCCTGGCCGGGAATCGAACCCGGGACTTCTGCACGCCAGGCCAACTCTCTACCATTGAGCCAACCGGCCAGGGCTTCCCTTCTGTTTTAGATTATAGCTATTGCTGATGTTCTAAAAGTTTGTGACAAGTGAATATCTCTATAGGTTCTTCTTGATTTATGGTTTATTCAGGAATTAACTTGAATTGTTGCATCCGTATGAAAATCTTGTCCCTGCCCTTCAAATGCTCAGTAGTGTTTTTAGCTTTCTCCTCTTACCCAGAAGGGAGACAGTATGTTTAAGCTTGGGTTTGTGAGAGCCAGGAGCGACCGCTCCGGCGTTAACAAGGCCTAAGAGTATGTGGCAGAGGATTGGGGTTTCATAAGAGACCCTGATCTCCAAGGCTAGCTTTGGGACACTGCAGAGCTCATTGAAGAATGTGAAAAGATTATATTCATTACACTTTTTTTAAAAAAGATTTTATTTATTGGCCCTGGCCGGTTGGCTCAGCGGTAGAGCGTCGGCCTAGCGTGCGGAGGACCCGGGTTCGATTCCCGGCCAGGGCACACAGGAGAAGCGCCCATTTGCTTCTCCACCCCTCCGCCACGCTTTCCCTCTCTGTCTCTCTCTTCCCCTCCCGCAGCCAAGGCTCCATTGGAGCAAAGATGGCCCGGGCGCTGGGGATGGCTCTGTGGCCTCTGCCCCAGGCGCTAGAGTGGCTCTGGTCGCAACATGGCGACGCCCAGGATGGGCAGAGCATCGCCCCCTGGTGGGCAGAGCGTCGCCCCTGGTGGGCGTGCCGGGAGGATCCCGGTCGGGCGCATGTGGGAGTCTGTCTGACTGTCTCTCCCTGTTTCCAGCTTCAGAAAAATGAAAAAAAAAAAAAGAAGAAAAAAAAAAAAGATTTTATTTATTGATTTTAATTTATTTATTTTTTGTATTTTTCTGAAGTTGGAAACAGGGAGGCAGTCAGACATACTCCCGCATGCGCCCTGCTGGGATTCACCCAGCACACCCACCAGGGGGCGATGCTCTGCCCATCTGGGGCGTTGATCCATTGCAACCAGAGCCATTCTAGCACCTGAGGCAGAGGCCACAGAGCCATCCTCAGCGCCCAGGCCAACTTTGCTCCAATGGAGCCTTGGCTGCTGGATGGGAAGAGAGAGACAGAGAGGAAGGAGAGGGGGAGGGGTGGAGAAGCAGATGGGCGCTTCTCCTGTGTACCCTGGTCGGGAATTGAACCCGGGACTCCCGCACGCTAGGCCGACGCTCTACCACTGAGGCAACCGGCCAGGGCCTTATTTATTGATTTTAAAGGGAGGAAAGAGACAGAGAGAGAGAAAGGCAGAGGTTGGGGAGGGGAGCGGAAAGCATCAACTCATAGGAAGTTGCTCCCCGTATGTGCCTTGACTGGGCAGGCCTGGAGTTTCAAACCAGCAACCTCAGTATTCCAGGTTGATGCTTTATCCACTGCACCACCACAGGTCAGGCTCATTACACTTTTTTTTCCTAAGGCTCATTACACTTTTTTTTTTGTATTTTTTTTTAAATTATTCATTTTTAGAGAGGAGAGAGAGAAACAGAGAGAGAGAAGGGGGGAGGAGCTGGAAGCATCAACTCCCATATGTGCTTTGACCAGGCAAGCCCAGGGTTTCGAACTGGCGAGCTCAGCATTTCCAGGTCAACGCTTTATTCACTGCGCCACCACAGGTCAGGCATTTTTGTATTTTTCCGAAGCTGGAAATGGGGAGGCAGTCAGACAGACTCCCGCATGCGCCCGACTGGGATCCACCCAGCATGCCCACCAGGGTTCGATGCTCTGCCCATCTGGGGTGTTGCTCTGCTGTAACCAGAGCCACTCTAGCACCTAAGGCAGAGGCCATGGAACCATCCTCAGCGCCCAGGCCAACCTGCTCCAGTGGAGCCCCGGCTGCGGGAGGGGAAGAGAGAGACAGAGAGGAAGGAGAGGGGGAGGGGTGGAGAAGCAGATGGGTGCTTCTCCTGTGTGTCCTGGCCGGGAATCGAACCCGGGACTCCTGCATGCCAGGCCGATGCTCTACCACTGAGCCAACCGGCCAGGGCCTCATTACACTTTTTAAAGTGGGTTATTCAGAAGCTGGGAGGTTTTATTTACTTACAAAGAGACAGCCAAGCTGGAGAAAGGACTTAATACCTTCAGCTGTTCCGTAGTAGTTTTATGCATCAGAAAAAGTCATCTCTTTGTTTTCAGAGTATTTCCTTTAAGAGACAGGAGCAAATAGATGCTGTTTATTGAGGGCTTGCTGTGTGCCACACACCCTCCTGAGTGTTGTGCAGTGTTACGCAGTCCTCGCAGCCACAGCAGAGGAAGCACCATGGACCTCACTGTCCAGATGAGGAGTTGAGGCTCGGGGTTTTTGTTCCCTCTGTAATAACTGCACCTCAGAAAGTAAATAGTGACTACTTTGCCTTTATTTTAATGCAATGCTAAGTAGTATTAAAGTACACGCCAAGCCCTGAATCTCCCTGCGCTTGCGGAAGTCAGGCTTTGCAGGTTTCTATCACAGCATTTTCCGTGAATACAAAGCAGTCAGGTAGCTGTCCCGGCTGAGAGGGAGCCTAGGGAGACACGATGACTAAATGTAATATGGTTCCCAGAACGGGAAGCTCAGGGATTCCAAGTCCAGCATGGACTTTGGTGGATGGTGTGTCAGTAGTGAGCCGTTAGTCATGTAACAGACGCACCATGCGTATGTAAGGTGGTGGAGATTGGGGAACTCCGTCCTGCCCACAACTCTTCTGCAACTCTAATACAATTCTAACATTAAAGTTTTATCTAAAAAACCAGGGTGAAATAGAGGAAGAGTAAGTACATTATGGTATGAGGGAATTGGGATCATTTACATATTTTAAGTCCTTGGGATCCACCTTTTAAGAAAACTAGATTTTGTGTGTACCTGTATACTCATATGTATGGGTGTTTGTGTTTTATTTTACAGGTTGTCACTGTTTAGGAAGAGTCTGTAGTGATCTGATATAGGTTGTTTTTAGTGTGTCATGCTTGAGGAATCAAGGGTGGGAAGGTGAAAGGAGCAGTAATTTCTGTTCCCAAGATGCTTTGTAGTCCTCATTGTATCGCCTGCCATGCTGGCATGTGTTATGGGCTTACACATGGAATACGTCCTAGCAAAGCTGGTCTCCTGTGTTCCCGTTGTTGATTTTCATAGAGTGGGTACTCAGTGACACTCAGGAACAAAAGAAAAAGGGGTGGCAAGTGAGCCCTGAAGGAGAGGGGGCTAGGAAGCAACTCACTGCTCTAGGAGCCCAGACAGTTGTTCCAGGGGCAGAGGTGCCTTGCCTGACTCCCAGGCCCGGCTGATTGCTTTCCCGCTTTAAACCTCCCAGTGGAGGCCCTGGCCGGTTGACTCAGTGGTAGAGCGTCGGCCTGGTGTGCAGGAGTCCCAGGTTCGATTCCCGGCCAGGGCACACAGAAGCGCCCATCTGCTTCTCCACCCCTCTCCCTCTCCTTCCTCTCTGTCTCTCTCTTTCCCTCCCGCAGCCAAGGCTCCATTGGAGCAAAGTTGGCCCAGGCGCTGAGGATGGCCCCATGGCCTCTGCCTCAGGTGCTAGAATGGCCCTGGTTGCAACAGAGCAACGCCCCAGATGGGCAGAGCATCAGCCCCTGGTGGGCATGCCGAGTGGATCAGTCGGGCGCATGCGGGAGTCTGTCTGACTGCCTCCTCATTTCCAACTTCGAAAAGATACCAAAAAAAAAAAATCTCCCAGTGGATATCAACAACCTGGGTTTTATTCGAAAGATGAGTATTCTGACTTGTTCAGGGCTTATTTTGACTTGTGTTTGCATATGTTTGGCGTGTGAGCGTTTTAATAATAGTGTGAGTGTTATTTAAATGTATTTTTCATGATAACATTTTAAATGTAAGATGAAAAAGTAAAATTCATACATCATCTTGTTTTTAAATAAAACAGGCAGCTTTGCAGTCTGGGGAGGCCTGTTTTCCATGATCGACTGTAGCATGGTTCAGGTCAGAGGGAAGGAGGACCCCTGGAACTCCATCACGAGCGGGGCCTTGACGGGAGCCATCCTGGCTGCGAGAAGTAAGTGCTCACTGCAGACATGCTCCTGGACGCAGACTGCGGGAAACCCCATCGTAATTTATTGACATCTGAAATACGTGAAACGGATCGTTGCCTAACCTGGTGTAGCAAGAACATGTGGGATGATTTGGGGAAAAGTAGAGGATCTGTTGGCTTGTTTGAGAAAGAGCGTGGCGCGCTGACCTGTGCGCTGCTGTGGATAAGAGCCGCCCAGGTTCTAGTTCTGCCATTGACTAGCTGAGACCCAGGGCTCTCTGCAGACTTTCCATGCCGGGTCTCCCTCATAAGTTCTCTGGAACTGATAATAGTCCCTGTCACGTGGGGTTGTCATGGGGGAAGTGCATGAAGCCGTCTTCTGGATCTGTGGGACATGGCAGCCAGAAGTCCTTTGGGCTTAGTGGTTCAGTCTGGGCGTTGGCAGAATTTTTGTAAAGAGTCAGGCAGTAAATATTTTAGGCCTTGTGGGTCATGAGGTCTTTGTTAAAAACTGCTCAACTCAGTTATCATAGTACAAAAGCAGCCGTAGACATTAACAGAAGTGAGTGAGCACGTCTGGTCCAGTAAAGATTTGTTGACATAATCAGGCAGGAGCTAGATTTGACCTGTGGGCTGTAGTTTGTTGACCCCCCTGGTCTTGGCCAATGGGTAATGGGGGTGGGATTTAGCCACATGTGCAGCTCTTTCCTTTACTGCGTCTTGTATTAAACTATTTCTGTTAACACGATTGCTTTGTTACTCATGTATCCAGATGGACCAGTGGCCATGGTTGGGTCAGCCGCGATGGGTGGAATTCTCCTAGCGCTAATTGAAGGAGCTGGCATCTTGTTGACAAGATTTGCCTCTGCACAATTTCCCAATGGTGAGTCTTTTTTTGCTTAACACAATCACTCAAACATTGGAATGGTTTCTTGATGTTCAAAGGAAATGTTTTCTGGCTTTACATGGTTGTCTGTGGTGTACTGTGTATATAATGTGTCACGGGCTGTGGTAGGCTTGGCTCTGTTTGAAAAGCTGGATGTGGCTCAGTCAGTATCTAGCCACAGTCACCGGCACGCTCTAGTTAAGTAATCTGTGCAGAGTAGTGGGGCATGCTGAGCGTTATTTCCAGAGCTTGGACGAGACTTATATAGGTCATAGTTCCCAGTTTGATGGGATCCCCCGCCCCCGCCCCCCCCCCCCCCCCCCCCCCGTGCCCAGCGCGGGACTCTTATCTTGTGGGCAAGTTCCAGACGCGTTGCTCGTCAGGTGCCAGTGGGCCGGTGGCAACGTGGACCCCGCTGTGCTGGCCACTGCAGCGTGAGGGAAGCCATCCTGCACCAGATTCAGATGTTCTGTGGGGACTCAGCAGGCTTGCAGGGAGATGCAGGTCACAGCATTCATAGAGCTCACTGCTTTACTTTCTGAAGAGACTGACCTTTACGATATAATATTCCTGTGGTTTTCAAAGTTCTTTCCTCTTGCTCACAGGTCCCCAGTTTGCTGATGACTCCTCCCAGCTGCCTGCAGCCCCGCTGTCACCCTCCCCATTTGGAGACTACCGGCAGTACCAGTAGGACTTCTGTCTCGGAGGGAGCTACCTTTAAGAAAGGCTCTCAGAATATCAAGTTGCAGACTTTTTAAAACCATAAGTGGGACAGCTATGCCACGCAGGCTACAAAGAGACATTTAGCACTTTTTTCTATATAAAGGGACGTGGAAGTGGGGGGCACTGAAAGATAATCCATTTATTTATTCATCGTGGATTGCATTTGTGGTCAAAGTAAATGTCTGGTATCTTTAAAAGAGAACATTAAGTGCTGAGAAGAGGAAGGACTGCAGGGCAGACGGCAGTGAGACTTGCCCTCGTCCCTTTGGGGCGTCTGCCTGGTCTTATGTTCTGTCAGTCAAACAATAAAAACTCATGAGACTTCCTCCTTTTACAACAAGTTGTCCACTCTTCCTTTTCATTCTCAAACACTTCAGATAATGCAGAGCCTGGTGAAGGCGGTGTGGGCTATGGTCAGGCCCCATCTCCCTGGACGTGAGTTGTGTGTGAAGACCGTGCAGTCATGTACCCTTCCACAGTAAACACTTGATGGATTGACTGCGAAGGCCAAATACTCCCCTTTACGTGCGAAGGAAAACGTCCATTTCTCAGTTTTGAGGATGTCAGATCTTCAAAACTCTCTGCCTTGAGACTGAAACCTCCCAGAATCAGCTTTCTCTCAAAACCCTGTCTGTTTGAGGAGACTTTATGGGGGCCTGGTCGCCCTCGAGGTTTGGTGTTTATTGTTGTTGAAAATAAAATAGATGCTCTTTTGAATGTGTTCCAAGACCCCTGAAGCCAGTCTTTGTAAGGGGTGTGTTGGGGGGGGGCTGGTGGTACCTGGAAATTGGACAAGTGTTTCAGAATAGGCCAGTTTACAGATGGAATTGGAAATGATGTGTGGCCTTGCAGAAGTCACCATGTGATCAGCCCATCTGCCTGTATCCTTGAGAAGGAAGAACACATTTGTGGGCACAGCAACATCCGTGTGGCTGCTGTGAGCACACACTTAACTTTGGGCCTGGTACCATGCACATTGAGCATTTAATTACTCATTCTGGTTTGATCTTTTTATGTGTGTGGTAAAGTAGACATAATACTTTAGCCATTTGCCATGTACAATTCAGTGCCAGTTAAGTACAGTCAGAATGTTGTGTAACTCACCATTTGTCTACCCAGAACTCGCACCACTGACAAACCTTGCACCCATTGAACAGTAACATCCCATTTACCCCCTTAGCTCCTGGTGGCCACAGCCCTGCCTTATGTCTCTGAGTGAGTAGAATCTTCCAATATTTGCCCTTCTGTGTCTGTCTCATCTCATTGAGCATGTTTTTTTTTTTTTTTTTTCATTTTTCTGAAGCTGGAAACAGGGAGAGACAGTCAGACAGACTCCCGCATGCGCCCGACCGGGATCCACCCGGTACGCCCACCAGGGGCGACGCTCTCCCCACCAGGGGGCGATGCTCTGCCCATCCTGGGCGTCGCCATATTGCGACCAGAACCACTCTAGCGCCTGGGGCAGAGGCCAAGGAGCCATCCCCAGCGCCCGGGCCATCTTTGCTCCAATGGAGCCTTGGCTGCGGGAGGGGAAGAGAGAGACAGAGAGGAAAGTGCGGCGGAGGGGTGGAGAAGCAAATGGGCGCTTCTCCTGTGTGCCCTGGCCGGGAATCGAACCCGGGTCCTCCGCACGCTAGGCCGACGCTCTACCGCTTCATTGAGCATGTTTTAAGGTCTATCCAAATTGTGGCATGTACCAAAATTGTACTCCTTTTGATGGCTGGTTAATATTTCATTAAAGGAACACCACATTTTGTTCCTTAGCGTGTTGATGGAGACTCGGGTTGTTCCCACCATTTGACTGTGGTGGGTAATGCTGCTGTGAACACAGATGTACAGGTATCCTCAGGGTCCTAATCCCAGTTTCTCTGGTCAAACACAGGAACAGGTTTCCTGGGGCCGGTGGAAGTTCTGGAGTTAGATCCTGTCTCACAGCCGAAATGCCCTTTGGAAAAGTCCCATGTGCTTCTCTCTGTTTTTCTTGGTGTCTGAGCTGTGTGTGAACTTGTCAAGTAGTGAATTTCTGAGTCGGTTTGGAAGAAAGGGTCCAATTGTATCTGCCATTCAAAGTGCTTCTGTTTCCTTAGTGAGAAGTGTCTGCAGAGGGTGAAAGCATGGACATAGCTCCCCTTGTGGGTCATTGGTGTAAGTTAACTCATTGTCTCACAGGGTGGGTCAGCAGCCACAGGCAGCCTGTGTTAAGATGTTGCTAGAGAAGCTGCATCCATGCAGGCTCTGTGGGTCTGGCTTCTTTCTGGCTGCAGTAGCAGCCAGATTGAGGGCAAGTAGCAGGGAGAACTGGGTGGAGGCCTGGTTTCTCTCCTTTACCTGAGTGCCTCTAACCTGCTTCATGATGTATGTTCCAGCAGCGTGTTCCTTTCCATTGTTGAGTGGTGTTCTGTGGTACAGACACACCAATTTGTTTATCCATCCACCTGCTGAAGGACACGGGGTTTCCATTTTTTGGCAGCTATGAATAAAAGTGCCATAAACATTCACTTGCTGATTTTTGTGTGGACATGTTTTCATGTCTCTTGGTCAGCAAATCCCTAAGATTGCTGGGTCATAAGATAGGTATCTATTTAATTTGAGAAGAAATTGCCAAAGTGTTTTTTCGGCTGTTTGCATCTTCACCAGCACTGGGCAGTACCGGTTTTTGTCCTTATTTATTTATTTTTTTTTAATTTTATTTATTTATTTATTTTTTACAGAGACAGAGTGAATCAGAGAGAGGGATAGACAGGGACAGACAGGAATGGAGAGAGATGAGAAGCATCAATCATTAGTTTTTCATTGCGCGTTGCAACACCTAGTTGTTCATTGATTGCTTTCTCATACGTGCCTTGACCATGGGCCTTCAGCAGACCGAGTAACCCCTTGCTGGAGCCAGCAACCTTGGGTTCAAGCTGGTGGGCTTTTGCTCAAACCAGATGAGCCCGCCCTCAAGCTGGCGACCTCGGGGTCTCGAAACTGGGTCTTCTGCATCCCAGTCCGATGCTCTATCCACTGCGCCCCTGCCTGGTCAGGCTGTCCTTATTTTTTTGAAGTCAAACAGTTCTTGGTGCATAGTGGAATCTTGCAGTTTTAATTTGCATTTCTCTCATGACCAGTGATGTTCAACATCTTTTTATGTTTATTTGCCATCTTTACGTCTTGTTGTTAAAGTGTTTCCTTTCATCTATTTTTGTTTTTTCTTTGGTTTGTTTTGAGAGCTCTTTCATATATGTGGGTACTTTGTCAGACATGTGATTTGCAAGTATGTGGGTCTTATTTCTGGGTTCTCTCTGTTCTGTTCCATTGATCTATGTGTCTACCTTTCACTAGTCGGGTGGGTCTTCCAATTTTGTTCATCTCTTCCACAATTGTTGTGGCTCTTCAAGTTCTTTTGCCTGTCCCTATACATTTTACAGGAAGCTTGTTGGTATCTATAAGAAACCTGCTGGAATTTTAATTGGGGTTTTTTGTCAATGTTTCACCATTTTTAGCACAAATACTCTGCATATAATATTTTGTTAGATTTAAATCTAGGTATTTCATTTCTTTAATATAAAATAAATTTTTAATTGATTTTAGAAAGAAAAGAGAGGGAGAGAGAGAGAGAGAAACATCTATTTGTTGTTCCACGCATTTATGCATTCGCTGATTGATTCTTGTATGTCCCCTGACTGGGAATACAACCTATAACCTTGGTGTATCAGAACTATGCTCTAACCCAGTGGTCCCCAACCCCTGGGCCGTGGACCGGTACCGGTCCACAGAGAAAGAATAACTTACATTATTTTTGTTTTATTTATATTTAAGTCTGAACGATGTTTTATTTTTAAAGAATGACCAGATTCCCTCTGTTACATCCGTCTAAAACTCATTTGATCACGTGATACATTTATCCGTCCCACCCTAAAGGCCGGTCCGTGAAAATATTTTCTGACATTAAACTAGTCCGTGGCCCAAAAAAGGTTGGGGACTACTGCTCTAACCAACAGAGCTAACAGGCCAGGGCCTAGGTATTTCATTTTTGAGAGTGCTATTTAAATGGTATTGTTTTTCAGATTTCAAATTTTATTGTTTATTAAGCCCAGAAATACAGTCAATTTTTGTATATTGATCTGTAGCCTTGATGAACTCCTGCTCCTTGTCAATTCTGGAAGATTTCCAGCTGTTATTTTGAAATGTCACAGATGTGTTACATTCTCAGCATTCAAAAGTAAATAATAATGAAAACAATTTGGGGAAGAGATGGGTGGAAAAGAAGGTTTTCTTGACTACCCAGAGGTAAACCGGACACTCTTGAGAGCTCCACAGGAAGCAAGATGAGAATGCTGGCCAAGGCTACCTATGTTCCTAGAGGAAACTAACGCTAAAAGGAGAAACCTTTTAACTCCAACATGTTTTACCCTACAGCGAGGATACAGGGCCTTCCTGCAGCGCATTTAACTGGCGGGGTGATGCTGGGGGCCCGGGCCTGTGCTTCCATACCACTCAGTTCTTCCCAAGTCCCAGATCCCAGGCCAGTGCATAGCATATGGCTGTCAGGACTGGTTCCCAGACTTGCTAAAGTCGTGTTCTCAGCACCCCGGCTGCTGGCTGGTGCTTGGCAGGTGGTCAGCTAAAAGGCATTGCGTCCAAGAATGAACAGCTTCCAGACAGGGTTTTTTTTGACAGAGACAGACAAAGAGAGAGAGTCAGACAGGGACAGACAGACAGAAATGGAGAGCTGAGAAGCATTAATCATTAGTTTTTTGTTGCGCGTTGGGACTTCTTGGTTGTTCATTGATTGCTTTCTCCTATGTGCCTTTGACCGTTGGCCTTCAGCAGA
Source organism: Saccopteryx bilineata (assembly GCF_036850765.1). NCBI lineage: Eukaryota > Metazoa > Chordata > Mammalia > Chiroptera > Emballonuridae > Saccopteryx > Saccopteryx bilineata. Next base: position 240,775,592 of record NC_089490.1, read on the forward strand.
CTGAGTAACCTCTTGCTCGAGCCAGCGACCTTGGGTCCAAGCTGGTGAGCTTTTGCTCAAACCAGATGAGCCCGTGCTTAAGCTGGTGATCTCGGGGTCTCGAACCTGGGTCCTCTGCGTCCCAGTTCAACGCTCTATCCACTGCGCCACTGCCTGGTCAGGCCAGACAGGTTTTGAACGTCCACCAGGCACCAAGACCTGCGCTCAGTACCACAGAAATGGGGTTTCCCAGCTTTCTGATCTCACTCCCCAGTAAAGAAAGAAAGGGAAATTGATCTTATGTGGAATTTTTAAAGAATAAGTATTTCGCCTGACCTGTGGTGGCGCAGTGGATAAAGCGTCGACCTGGAATGCTGAGGTCGCCGGTTCAAAACCCTGGGCTCGCCTGGTCAAGGCACATATGGGAGTTGATGCTTCCTGTTCTCTCTCTATCTCTCCCTCTCTCTCTCTCCTCTCTCTCTCTAATAAAAATGAATAAATAAAAAAAATCAAAAAAAAAAAAAGTGAGCAAACTAAAAAAATACATTAAAAAAAAAAAGAATAAGTATTTCATAAAAGAAAGTTGTTTTTTTTTTTTACAGAGACAGAGTGAAGGATAGACAGGGAGATGAGAAGCATGAGAAGCATCAATCATTAGTTTTTTGTTGTGCATTGTGACACCTTAGTTGTTCATTGACTGCTTTCTCATATGTGCCTTGACCATGGGCCTTCAGCAGACCAGTAACTCCCTTGCTCAAGCCAGCGACCTTGAGTCCAAGCTGGTGAATTTTTGCTCAAACCAGACGAGCCCACGCTCAAGCCGGCGACCTCGGGGGTCTCAAACCTGGGTCCTTCCACATCCCAGTCTGACGCTCTATCCACTGCGCCACCGCCTGGTCAGGCTAAAAGAAGTTTTTTTTTTTTGTATTTTTCTGAAGCTGGAAACGGGGAGAGACAGTCAGACAGACTCCTGCATGCGCCCGACTGGGATCCACCTGGCACGCCCACCAGGGGCGATGCTCTGCCCCTCCGGGGTGTCGCTCTGCTGTGACCAGAGCCACTCTAGCGCCTGGGGCAGAGGCCAAGGAGCCATCCCCAGCGCCCGGGCCATCCTTGCTCCAATGGAGCCTTGGCTGCGGGAGGGGAAGAGAGAGAGGAAGAGAGAGAGGAAGGAGGGGAGGGGGGTGGAGAAGCAAATGGACGCTTCTCCTATGTGCCCTGGCCGGGAATCGAACCTGGGTGCCCCGCACGCCAGGCCGACGCTCTACCGCTGAGCCAACCGGCCAGGGCTAAAAGAAGTTTTAACACTAGAAAACACTTCCCTTACTAAAAACCTGGCCCCTGCTCAGATTTCTCGGGCGGGGCCTGTGGGGAGGCTCCACCCGGGGGCGGGGCTGGCGACGGCACAGAGTGCGCAGGGCGCGGCCTTGGGCGAGGGTTGGCCTCACGCGGGCGGGGCGTGGCCGGGCGCGTGGCGGGCGGGCGAGGCTTCCCGGCAGTCGGCGGCACCATGGCGAGCGGCCGGGCTCCGGGCGGCGGCGCGGTCCCGCGGGCGCTGCACTCGGCGCGGGCCGAAGACGTAGCCTCGGCGTCCAGCTTCCGGGACTTCGAGATGCTGCACCTGCACCTGGACCTGCGGGCCGAGTTCGCGAGCCGCACCCTGAGCGGCACGGCAGCCTTGGAGCTGCGCTGCCTGGTGCCCACTGGCGCGGCCGAGCTGCGGCTGGACTCGCACCCGAGCCTGGAGGTGACCGCGGCGGCGCTGCGTCGGGAGCCGTCCGGCCCCGAGGAGCCCGTGAGCTTACACACGCGGCCCTTCACGCGCTATGGCTGCGCGCTGTGCCTGAGCTTCTCGCAACCCCGGCCGGCGGGCGAGCGCTTCCAGGTGCTGCTCACCTACCGCGTCGGGGCGGGGCCCGCGGTGAGTGCGCTGCGGTCGCCCTGGCGCCCCCTGCGGAGGGGGTGGAGAGTCCTATCGCTTGGCCCCAGGCCGGGAGCCCCGTGCACCGTCCCCACTTCCTCCAGGAAGGCCGCCCAGGTTTCCCTCCTCAGGCTCCTGCCCGGTTCAGCCGCTGGGCTGGACACCGTTGTCCTCTGCACTCCTCCCGCCTCTCCCCCCGGGCACTTCCAGTAACCTCTCCAATTGTCCCTCCTTGGACGCCGAATGTCTAGTTTCCATTTCTGCCAGAGGAGGGAACCTTGCCCTCTGTGGCTTATGAACTCTTCAGAAATTGAATTTAATGCCTCGGGGCTTTGGGTCCCAAGTCCTGATAAAGGGTAATTAAGTTCTGCTTTATGGCCGCTGGTGAATTAGCCCAGATGCTGACTCAGGCCTTTGTGTGACCTTAAGTGCCTAGAGGTCACTAGGGCAAGACAATTCTGAACCCAGATAGTTACATTTGCTAACTTCTGTAAAGTTCTGCTTTTAATTAACCAAAGTATTTCAGTAAAAGTCAGGAGTGCAGTTAGAGTGTACTAGGCTTATTAATAACGTGGCCTTCTCACTGTTGAGTCCTAAATCTTAAAGGGGGAGGGGCAAATATGGGAAATAAGAGTTGGACAGTTTTGTGTCCAGCATGGCAAGAGTTAGAAAACCATGGACAGATCTTTCTGAGAGGTATGGGTTGTGAGTTTCACGGTAGACTGCTTGCCTGTGACTGAAGCAGGTTTATTTGGCTATCTGCCTTTTGCTCTTAGACCTGGCTCAAAGGACAGTTCTGTTTCCATCTGTCACCACTCAGGGAATAAATGAACCTTACAATAGAACTTGTTTTAAAAAATGAAATTCCAAAGCAGTGCAAACTGACCTCTAAGGCAAAGGAAAATCCCTGCCCCCCCTGCACCCCCCCCCAAGGATAACATCAAATTAAAATATGTTTGGTTCTATTATGTTTTAGTTCCTGGTTTCTGCCAGGGACCAGAAGTTAAACAGGAATACTGGAAAAATTAAGCCCCCCTCCCCAAATTTGCATACTGAAAGTGGCACCTGAAATTAAATACCAAAAAGAAATAGCTTTCATGTAAAACAGGGTTAGACACCTTTTTATACCTACCGCCCACTTTTGTATCTCTGTTAGTAGTTAAATTTTCTAACCGTCCACTGGTTCCACAGTAATGGTGATTTATAAAGTAGGGAAGTAACTTTATAAAATTTATAAAACAGAATTACAGCAAGTTAAAGCATATAATAATAATTACTTACCAAGTACTTTATGTCGATTTTCTCTAAGTTTGGCAGAATAAATTTTTATATAACTTACTATAGTTAAATCTATCTTTTTAATTTTTTAAAAAATTTTTATTTATTTTAGAAGAGAGAGAGAGAGAGAAAGGGGGGAGGAGCAGGAAGCATCAACTCCCATATGTGCCTTGACCAGGCAGGCTCAGGGTTTTGAACCGGTGACCTCAGCATTCCAGGTTGACGCTTTATCCATTGCCCCACCACAGGTCAGGCTTAAATCTATCTTTTTATTTATACTTTGGTTGCTCCGCATTGCCCACCATGAAAGCTGGAACGCCCACGAGTGGACAGTAGGGACCAGATTGACTACTACTGATGTAAAACATAATGAATGCCAGAGATCCATTCTTTGCGAAGAACTGTCCTTTGCACCAGGAAGGTCTCCATTGATCACCTGTGTCTTTGGGGGGGGGGGGGGTTATTTTGTATTTTTCCAAAGTGAGAAGCAGGGAAGCAGTCAGACAGACTTCCGCATGTGCCCGACTGGGATCCACCCAGCATGCTCACCAGGGGGCGATGCTCTGCCCATCTGGGGTGTTTCTTCCTTTGGGCTGGAGCCATTCTCTGGCCTGAGGCGGAGCCCATAGAGCCATCCTCAGCCCCCCCTGGACCAACTTTGCTCCAATGGAGCCTTGGTTGTGGGAGGGGAAGAGAGAGATAGAAAGGAAGGAGAAGTGGAAGGGTGGAGAAGCAGATGGGCACTTCTCCTATGTGCTCTGACTGGGAATTGAACCTAGGATTTCCACACACCGGGCCAATGCTCTACCACTGAGCCAACTGGCCAGGGCCTCACCTGTGTTTTTTATTCCTCCTTATTGCCACCGTCCCAGAGAGGGCTCTCACCTTAATCACGGAGGCTATGCCTCTCCTGGACTTAAGACTTTCTATAGTGTATGTACTGCCAGCTCCTTCATTCTCTTTTCTTCATGTCATTAAAAAACAAGCAGAGATGATAAGGAATTATGGCCAGTACTTGTAATGATGCACCAGGGACAAGTCTAGGTGCTCGACTGTGTTAGCCCTGGTGGTCAACTCTTTTACAATTTTTTTTCATTAAAAGGATTTGTTAAAACAACCACAATTTAGATTGACAGAAAAATTGAGCAGATAGTCCTTTCCATATATCCTCTCCACACAGTTTTGCCTATGAGCTTTTTATAAGTATGATACCTTTGTTACAATCAGTGCTCCAATACTGATACATTACTATTAGCTGACTTCCATAGTTTTTTTTTTCTTTTCAGATTTCCTAATTTTATACTTAGTGTCTTTTCCTGTTCTAGAAGCCCGGTTCCTGAACACCACAGTATGTTTAGCTGTTACATCTTAGCCTGCTCTTGCCTGTGACAATTTCCTAGACTTTGCTTATTCTTGGTGACCTAGACAGTTTTAAGGAGTATTGGTCAGGTGTATTGTAGGAGGCCCCTCTCCTGAGATTTGCCTGATGTGTTTGTCATAACTAGACTGGCGTTGTGGATTTTGTTTTAAAAAACAGACTTTATTTTTTAGAGTAGCTGTAGGTTGATGGCAGAACTGAGTGGACTTTCACCAGGTAAAGTGCCATTTTGTCCCATCATATTGAGAATACATAGCGTCGGCATGATCAGCGACTGTTTGGTGCTGATCCGATCACCGGGCTTAAGCAGAGCTGTCCAGTTTTTCTGCTGTGATGTTTTCTTTCCTCTTCCATCTCTACTGAACTCTTTGGAGGGAGACGTATTAAAATTATCATACATAGAGGCCCTGGCCAGTTAGCTCAGTGATAGAGCGTCGGCCTGGCGTGCAGGAGTCCCGGGTTCGATTTCCGGCCAGGGCACACAGGAGAAGCGCCCATCTGCTTCTCCACCCCTCCCCCTCTCCTTCCTCTCTGTCTCTCTCTTCCCCTCCCGCAGCCAAGGCTCCATTGGAGCAAAGTTGGCCCGGTCACTGGGGATGGCTCTATGGCCTCTGCCTCAGGCGCTAGAATGGTTCTGGTTGCAACAGAGCAACGCCCCAGATGGGCAGAGCATCGCCCCCTGGTGGGCATGCCGGGTGGATCCCGGTCGGGCGCATGCAGGAGTCTGTCTGACTGCCTCCCCATTTCCAACTTCAGAAAAATAAATAAATAAATAAATAAAAATAAAACTTTCACACACACCCACACACAACAAAAACTCAAGCGAAGAGAACCCCAGCCTTCCCATGTGGAGTCTTTGTGCCTCTACAACAGGTCCCCAGTGGCTCTGTGTTGAGAGCTCTTCATCCCACTTGCCCAGGCAGTGCCCACCCCACCAGAACCCACCTCCAGTTCCCAGAGCCCACGTCCACCCACACTCCTCCCCCTGTGCCACCCAGTGGCTGCTTCTCCCTCTCCAAGCCCTCAATCCTCCTTGCTTTGGAGACTGTGCTACAAAGCTTTGCTTCTATCAGACGTCCTGGAATTCAGCCCTTTCCCGAACTCTAAATGGCCTTTGGTGCTGATGTTTTCTCCCCCACCTTCCATGGTTTTGTCTGTGCTATATGTGAACTTTCTCTTGTCGGTGAACATTGGGTTTGTAGCAGTCCTGACCTGACCCAGGCGAAAGGTTAACGGAAAACAGTTAAGAATCGTAGTCAGTGCCTGTAGTGTACATGCGTTTATTCTGTTAGGGAACATTTCAGGTGGACAACACTGTGAATCACAGGCTCCTCACAGTAGGGTTATGCTTTCCATTGTCTCCTATCACAAGTTCAAATACAGCTGCTTTGCTCTTAGTTGTTAGTGAGAAATTACAACAGCGAGCTGGACACAGGAGGAAGGCAGGGTGACGGGGTCAGAGGCCCTGTCTGGAATCCTCAAGGTGACGCCGTGGGGTGCAGCGAGGGGTAGACCCGTTGAAGTGCCTGCCCTGTGAAGTGGACGCCGCACCTTGGCATGGACGGCAGGCTGGGTTGAACACACAGGAGGAGAGACCGTCCCAGTCAGAGCCAAACCAGTGGCACAGAGACTGTAGGGATGACCCAAAGCTCCCTCTGCCTGCCATGCCTCCCTGGTGGGGCTGAGCTTGCACTGGGGTGTCACTTCTGCAATGTCTGCCTCCTAGGTTTGCTGGTTGGCTCCCGAGCAGACAGCAGGAAAGGAGAAGCCCTTTGTCTACACCCAGGGGCAGGCAGTCCTGAACCGGGGCTTCTTCCCGTGCTTCGACACACCTGCTGTCAAGTGTACCTACTCGGCCCTGATCGAGGTAAGGGGTAGCGGTGGTACCTGCCCTTGGGTCCGGACATGTGACTTTCTGTTGATAAACTAGGACGTCCCATCAGTTTAATGCAAGTTTGGTTTCTTGAAGCATGCGGGGACAATGTGCACTCAGGGGTCACGGCTGTCACTGTGCAGGTGACAGTGGCCGTCCAGCTCATGGTCAGCAGAGTCTATCTGGGCAAGGCCTCCTCAGCTGTCTCTATTGCCAGGTCCCAGACGGGTTCACGGCTGTGATGAGCGCAGACAGCTGGGAGAGGAGAGGTCCAAACAGATTCTTCTTTCGCATGGGCCAGCCCATCCCCTCATACCTTGTTGCTTTGGCCATCGGAGACCTGGTGTCTGCGGAGGTAGGACCCAGGTAGGAAAGAAAGTCCCCTGCACTGGCAGGGTTGGCATGACCCCTGAGGCAAGGAGGCTTCTGTGCACTGTGGCTGCCGGGTGGAGCTTGGGCGACTGCGCCTGCTGTCTGCAGCGTCTGAGCGGCCTGAGCCAGCTGGAGGACATGCTCTGTCTCCTGCCAGTCTCCCTCCGTCCCATTGCAACTCATGTCTGCCGTGGGGTCACTGGCCCCACCAGTCATGGCTGCTGACCTGGGTCTCCTGAGATGGAGGCAGAGGCAGCGGGTCTGAGGATGGGTCTTTGTTAGTGTCTGTACATCCTAAATTCTCTCCTGGCAACTGTGCTTGCTTTTCTGTCTCTATGCTGAACCTCCCCACTTTCTCCAGCATGGGGTTCCTGGAAATAGACGATCTTGATTTCACAGGTTCCCTCTGGAGGGGGAAGAGCACCAGGGGCCACAGAGACCCCCGGGGAGTGAGATGGCTTAGGGGAGACAATGAGGACTTTGTGAGGTTTCCTGAGAATGTGAACAGGAACGGAGCTTCCTCCTGGCATGGGGTCAGGCTGGACTGCAGTGCTTGGACACCACTCCCGGCCTTGTCTGTATCTGCCTTTCCCCTGGCTCCTGTGAGGGTCCGAGTCTGTTCAGAGTCCCCCACTTCATCTCCCTGCCCACCCCAGCACAGCCACAGCCCTCTCAGGGGGCTCCTTCCCCTCAGCCCCGATGCACTCCCACCCCTCGTGTCTTTAAACCAAAAAGCAGACTCACGCCAGAGCCAAGGCCTCCACGTCCTCAGGCGTAGCCTCATCCTCCCTCTGTGGCCGGTATCTCACCTCAGTTCCCGCATGTACCCCACTTCTTTGTGTCTCCTGGCCCCACTGTCCCATTCGTTTGACTGAAACTAGCCTGAGGCCAGTTTTCTTCATATGGTCACAGCCCAGTGCAGGTTGATGAACAGCACCGTGCCTTCTCTTTGTGCCTGTCCCTAGGAGCCGGGTGTGGGCTGAGCCCTGTGTGATCAAAGACGCCAAGAAAGAGTATGACGGTGTGATAGAAGGATTCCTGGCGACGGGAGAGAAACTTTTTGGACCCTACGTTTGGGGAAGGTGAGATGCCCATTGACTGATGTCCCTGGTGTCCCAGTCCCCGCCTCTTGCCTCCCCCCCATCCCAGAGGTTGGGGGAGCAGCGGTGAGTCAGAACTGGTCCCTGGTTCTGGGGAGGGGACCTGTTGACAGTTATTGGAGTGATGAAAAGGGCCTAGTAGTGGTGGAGTTTGGAAGGCCGGGGCCTTTGCTGACCCTTCACTTTTGGTTTCTGGAAGCTGCCCCTCCCCCTAGGTTTCCTTTGGTGTCTTTGCTCTATAGACTCCTAGAGCCCTGGTTGGCAAACTGCAGCTCGCGAGCCATATGCGGCTCTTTGGCTCCTTGAGTGTGGCTCTTCCACAAAATACCACATGTGGGCACTATCTCAATAAGGAATGACCTACTTATATAGTTTGAGTTTAAAAAATTTGACTCTCGGCCCTGGCCGGTTGGCTCAGCGGTAGAGCGTCGGCCTGGCGTGCGGGGGACCCGGGTTCGATTCCTGGCCAGGGCACATAGGAGAAGCGCCCATTTGCTTCTCCACCCCCCCCTCCTTCCTCTCTGTCTCTCTCTTCCCCTCCCGCAGCCAAGGCTCCATTGGAGCAAAGATGGCCCGGGCACTGGGGATGGCTCCTTGGCCTCTGCCCCAGGCGCTAGAGTGGCTCTGGTTGCGGCAGAGCGACGCCCCGGAGGGGCAGAGCATCGCCCCCTGGTGGGCAGAGCGTCGCCCCTGGTGGGCGTGCCAGGTGGATCCCAGTCGGGCACATGCGGGAGTCTGTCTGACTGTCTCTCCCCGTTTCCAGCTAAAGAAAGAAAAAAAAAATTTGACTCTCAAAAGAAATTTCAATTGTTGTACTGTTGATATTTGGCTCTGCTGACTAATGAGTTTGCTGATCACTGCCTTAGAGAAAAGGCTTCGTTAGGTGTTTGTGACCCCCAAGTGGCCAGCGGTGAGCTCAGGGGTGCTGCTTGGGAGCTGGACGGGCTTCAGAGATTTTGAAGAGCATGGCTGGGGAAGGGAGCCCAGCATCCTCAGCACCAGCCCGGTCGTTTGCAGTCTGTCTCCTGTCTACGTCTCAGGGCAGGGAGCAAGGCGGGGTCTGCCCAGAGCTGGGCTCCTGACTGCCGCCCCCGCCCCCTGTTCTGCTCAGGTATGACGTGCTCTTTATGCCGCCATCCTTCCCATTTGGAGGGATGGAGAATCCCTGCCTGACCTTTGTCACTCCCTGCCTGCTGGCTGGGGACCGCTCCTTAGCCGACGTCATCATCCACGAGATCTCGCACAGTTGGTTTGGGAACCTGGTCACTAACGCCAACTGGAGTGAGTTCTGGCTCAACGAGGGCTTCACCATGTATGCCCAGAGGAGGATCTCCACCCTCCTCTTCGGTGAGCCGGCTCGGCCTGCGAGGCCAACATGACCTCCCGCAGTTTTGGGGACCACAGGGCATGAAGGGGGCAGGCGGTGGTGCCAAGAGGGGTCTCAGAGATAGATGCTGACCAGATGAGCTCACCTGAGCTGGAGCCACATCTGCTGCTCTGGGGGAGAGGTGCCCAGGGTTGTTCAGCCAGGAGGCCAGTCTGTTTTCCAAGTGAATCATTGATCATCACTGTCGTTGACTTCACCTGCGCACTTACACACCAGCCTCATACTGGGCACGTCGGGGGGAAAAAACGCATCCTTTAGCAGCTTGGCAGCAGCCCGTTTGATATGTGGGTCACTCTGATTTATAATGAAAGCATGCCCTGGCCACCTAGCCGGTGAGGCGGACCTCGGGACCGAGCCCAGGCATACGCTTAGAATGCTTTCTCAGCAGTTTCCTTACAGAAAACCCCCTGTGTGTCAGATGCTTAAAAAACGTAACTTTATTAGTTTCTCATTGCTCTGACCAAAAGCTGTTTTGGCGTCTATGGAAAAGCACAAGAAGTATTGACCTGTAATCTCACTGTTCAGAGACAGTCAGTGTGACCCTTCTGAACTATTCATCCAGGGGTTAGATACTTTGTTTCCATTTCCCCCATGAAATAGCATTTTGACCAACACCTTTACATAGAAACATTAGAGCACATGTCAGATGATTCAGATAAAGGTAAATTCCTGGAAACAGGACTTCTGGATTGGAATGTTTTAAAGGGTTTTTGCACATTCTACCGATTGCCTCCCAGAAAGTTTGTACAGGTTGACATTTCCATTCAGACTGTGTAGAGCAAAAGCCTGTTAGTGAATCTTAACTGGCCACCCAAGAATCCCACCAGCACACTCTTGTCACCCCATTGCACAGCTGAGAAACTGAGGCTGGGAAGGGTTAGGAACTTTCCAAGAGTCAATACCTGGCCATCTCTCCTTCCATCTTTCCCACAATCACTTTTAGGGTCATAAGGGGACATTGACACCCTTAGAAAAAATTTGGGTGATATTTATTAAACTGATAAGAACAGATACTACACTTGATCTTAGCCAAAAGGCCGAGAAGCGATTGGGTGATATTTAAAATACTCTGTTTATAAGATCAAATTACTCTCTCTGAAACTAAAAATGCATTGGCAGGGAAAGGTGCCTATCAGAGTACAAGGTGTGATTCCCCACCCTGAGCTGACCTGGCCCCTCTGCCCAGAGCTGCAGGTTCTGACCTGAGATTCCTGGTCCACTTCTGTTCTGGGGTTCCCGGGAGGGTGGGCATTGAGCTCAGGTGACTGTCATCATTCTTCTGGTGGCCACCAGGGGGCAGCACAGCCTCCTGGTAGGACAGTCGACTTGAGGTGCCGACTATTCTTTCTGGAGGCCTCTGTTTCCTCCTGCCCAGGCGCTGCCTACACCTGCCTAGAAGCAGCCACTGGACGGGCACTGCTCCGCCAGCACATGGACATCACCGGCGAGGAAAACCCCCTCAACAAGCTCCATGTGAAGATTGAGCCAGGTCCTGGAGGCCCCTCTGTGACACCCCTCCCCTAGATGTGTGTGGGTCGGGGGCTCCGAGGACACTTTCCTGGGGGCAGAGCCAAGCTGTCCAGCCAGACTGTAGCTCCATCTGGTTCTGTGGGCCCTCGGTGGCTGTACCCCTGCTCTGGTCTGGTGGGGGCAGATGTGCCCGAGGGTCCCCTAGATGGAGTTTTGGCCTCACCTTACGGGGGTGAGGCTGAGTGCTGACCACTCAGGGATGTGTTCAGGCCCTGCATTTTCATGTAAACCCGTCCTATGGAATTGAAGTTCACAGTCTATGATGCCACGGACTGTGAGAATGAACTTCTTGTGGTGTCGGGGTTTGTTTTAGGCTGAACAATCATAGAACAGTCTTTGTGTTGGGAGGGGACAGGAGGTAGGAGGGGACCCATAGGGCTGGAAGGGCCCTGAGACCTGCACCCAAGCAAGGGGCCCCAAGAGTAGGGAGACTGGAAGGCTGGTGTTGTTTTCCTCCTGTTGGGTCCATAGTTAATGGCCCTTGTTGGTCCCCTTGGTGGTACTGTGAGGGAGGCCAGTGTGGGCAGAGGGAGGCAGTTGCGATGCTGAGACCTCTGCTTTCTTCCGCCAGGCGTTGACCCGGACGACACCTACAATGAGACCCCCTACGAGAAAGGCTTCTGCTTTGTCTCCTACCTGGCCCACCTGGTGGGCAATCAGAATCAGTTTGACACGTTCCTCAAGGTAGCGTCCACTCAGCAAGGTTGGTTGGGAGGGGCAGACGGGTGGCCTGGGCCAGAGCCCCGGGCAGGAGCCGGGTCAGGGCACCCAGACAACTGAGAAACCTCCCTCCTTACAGGCCTACATCAATGAGTTTAAATTCCAGAGTATCTTAGCAGACGACTTCCTAGACTTCTACCTGGAGTACTTCCCTGAGCTGAAGCAAAAGGGAGTGGACTCCATTCCCGGTGAGTGGAGGGGCTGGCCGGCAGGCTGGAAAAGACGGACAGTTTCCTCCAGGTTTGTGTCTGGATGGATAGGCAGGTTGGAGGATGCTGTATCCAAGTTGTCCAGCAAGTGGCTCTGGGGAGCAGACCCAGATCCCAGGCTCCTCCCTCCTTGTTTTCCTTGAACCTAGGCCACAGGCTCTCACCCTCTGCTCCTCCCTGGAGGCCACAGAGGGCAGCAGTGCCACAGCCCTGCCCAGGAGCTTGGAGTCACCTCCTGTGGCCTCTTGAACAAAGGCAAGTCCCAGTGCTGCCTGAGTGGAGATCGGCCTGTCACGGACAAGAGGCCCCCTCGCTCTGTGAGCCCTGAGTCACCCCATTGTGGTGGTGTCAGTGTCCCTGACAACTGATAGCTCAGACTTGTCCCCCACTCTCCGCTTGCAGGCCCGTGTTTCAAGGTCACAGTTGTCTGGCTAGTAAGAGTTAATAATAGTGGTGTGATTGCTCTGCCTGCCGCCTGCTGAGCACCCCGTGTGTTTCTGTGTTTAGTCCTTATCACTGACATCTGAGGCACAGCCTATCTCCCACTTGACATAAAACTAGGTGCAGAGAGGGGAACGGATGTGCCCTGGCCTCCAGCTGGTGGGCGGCAGAGCTGGAATGGAACGGCAGGAGCCTGGGCCCAGAGCCCACAAGTCTCAGCTGTGGTCATGGAGGGGGAAGGGTGGACACACCCGTGCACACAGCTCAAACGGCACACTGTTAACTTGGAGTGAGCAACATAGTAGAAATAGGTGTACTCCCATCTGACATGGCAGGCCCCTGTGTCATTACTACGGGGGCCCTGCTGGAGCCCAGAGCCTCGTGCAGGAGTGATGGGCAGCAGCAGAGGAGGCATGTAGCACGCAGAGGGGCAGCCAGCGTGAGGTCCCTGGGAGCTCTGAGCTCACTGGCCGGGACAGGGGCAGAGGCTCTGACGGTGGCTTCTCTCCAGGCTTTGAGTTTGACCGATGGCTGAACACCCCAGGCTGGCCACCGTACCTCCCTGACCTCTCCCCTGGGGATTCACTTATGAAGCCTGCTGAGCAGCTGGCCCAGCTGTGGGGGACCAAGGAGCTGGACATAAAGGCCATTGAGGCTGTGGCCATCTCCACCTGGAAGACCTACCAGCTGGTGTACTTTCTGGACAAGATCCTGCAGAAATCCCCTCTGCCCCCTGGTGAGAAGCTGTGTGACACCTGTGTGCAGGCCAGAGGGAGATGCAGAGGAAGAAGTTGGGACGCTTGTCCCTGGGGGACGGCCAGGTGTCAGAGTGGGGTGGCAGGTGGACACAGCACTTTGCAGGGAATGTAGATTATACACAGGGTGCCGTGGGAACAGAACAGTGAGCCCGACATTCGTCCAGTCCTCAGGTCCTGGCATCTGTGAGGCCCCTGGTCCTGGTGACTCTTCTGTGAGTGGGTGCCATGACTCTAATCCCCAGGTGACGGAGAGGGAGCAGCAGGCACAGAGGGGACAGCCGGGAGGTGGTGGAGCTGATGTTGACCCGGTGGGCGAAGCTATAAACCCTTCATGCTGGTGCTGCTCAGCCAGGGGTCATGGGCACCCAGGGCGTCAAGCAGAAAAGTGGAGACCACAGCAACTCAGGCCAGGGAGGAAGCAGGTGTTTCAGGCGGGAAATGGGGCGACTACAGGAAGTCCGGGACGCCGTCAGGGACGTTTGCTAAAAGAGCCTCAGGGATTCAGGCGACTGTGAGCCTAGGACACTGTCATCGTCTTGGGGCATCGAGTGGGCAGGGTGAACACTGGAGCCACCCTGGTCCCCGGGGTTGCCACGCGCCCCAGGACAGGCCCACAGCTCTCTGCAGGCAGAGTCCCAGACAACCATTTCTGATTTCTGAACAAGACTGACTGGGGTCTACTCTGTGAGGTACTGCCTCATCACCACCTTGTACCTGAAAGCAAGCTAATGGATGTCAGGTGTCATTGAAAAATAATTCTTGAGAGGAACAACCCGTTTCTTTTTCCAGGGAACATGAAGAAACTGGCAGAGATGTACCCCAAGATCTCAGGTGCCCGCAACGCGGAGCTGCGGCTGCGATGGAGTCAAATCGTCCTGAAGAACGACCACCAGGAGGACTTCTGGAAAGTGAAGGACTTCCTGCAGAGCCAGGTGGGGGTCCCTCCGCAGCCCCAGCCTGCGTGGCCTGCTCAGTGCATGCTCAGTGCTCCTGTGGACTCAGCCTCAGCACCTCTTCTGAGCAGGGTGGGGGGGTTAAGGGAGGGGGATCTGCTGGCAGCCCCCTTCTGAAGTGTGGCTGGGCTGGGGCCATGCTGCCCTGTCGAGGAGAAGCCAGGCAGAGCGCATCCCAACCTGAGAAGGGGTGATGTGGGCCCCTGGGGGCGTGACTGTGAGGTCCCTCACACCCCAGATAGCTTGGGACAGTTCAGACACCAGCTGCAGCTCCGGTCACCTGGGGAAGCTGCCCAGCTGGGGATGTGCCAGGGGCTCTTAGGTGACCAGGCTCCATTCCAGAGCAGGTGGGGGGCCAGAGGCAGAGCCTTGTGCAGGACCCTCAACCCTGTGGTGGCAGCTGAGCCCCTGCCTGGATGTCCCAGCCCCGCAGGGACTCTGCCAGGTGTCTGGGTTGCAGGGGCTTGGAAACCTGTGTTGGCTGTCTGTGTCCTGGGTGTTCTGTGCAGCAGCCGCTGGACCTTCCATGTCCTCAGCTTTGCACTGAGCCTCTGGTGTGTGTGGTCAGCGTGATGACCAACCACTGACTGCTCTCTGAGTGTGTGGACCCACCATTTCATTGAGTGTGGGCGTCCCTGTTCCGTCCTGCATCAGGGTGAATACTGACCTCTGTATGTGGTCGTTGGGCACCTGCCCACAACCACTGGGACGGGTCCCTGAGGCAGTTCCAGCCGGGGCTGGGCAGACTGATGCAGGCTGTGTAGCCATGTGTGTGTTTCCTGCAGGGGAAGCAGAAGTACACGCTCCCTCTGTACTACGCCATGATGGCTGGCAGCGAGGCAGCCCGCACCCTCGCCAGGGAGACCTTCACAGCCACCGCCCCCCAGCTCCACAGCAATGTAGTCAACTACGTCCAGCAGATCTTGGCGCCCAAGGGCAGCTAGAGGCCCGTCCGTGTGCATGGCCGCTGCCCCTCCATGCTGTGGGCTGTCGGACCAACTGATCCCAGATTCTAGTCCTCCAGCCAATGCCCAGAGCTTGTGTCCCTGACAGTCTGTCCTCTGGGCTTGGTGTCCGTGACTCTGGGACCCTCTGGACTCTAAGACTGGAGACCCCTTGGCCTTCAGTGTGGACACTGCCTCCTGGGGCAAGCCCCTCCCACCTGAGCGTCTGGGACAGAGCAGAGCAACCTTTTCCTTTTGGATGATTCTTGAAGTATTATGCAAATGACTGCATTCATGTAATTCTTTCTTCAGGTTTAATCTTTATTTTAATAAATCTTTTTAAGCGAAAAATACGTAAGCTGGAGTTGTGGATTGAGGGACTGTGGAACTTCCCCCCAGGTGTCCCCCCTGTGTGCAAGCGCGCCCTGAGATGGTCACTGGGGGAGACCAGAGAACGGCAGTGTCCCTTGTCCTTAGGGAGCTCCTGGTGCAGGAGGGGTGGGTTCCATAGGCGCATGAAGAACAGGTAGGATGGGACTCTTGTGTCCAGGAATGATGTGCACAGAGTGGCACCTGGTTCCCTGCCCGCCTGCCCTGTGCTCCTTGTCCTTCCCGGCTACAGTGCAAATGTGCGTTTGATGTCTTTCCGGGGCCTTCTCACCAGCCCTGGGGCCTCGCCTGCCTCTGAGCCTGGGTCAGCTTATGGCGTGCTCAGAGCGTGGCTCTAGGTCCTCTCTGGCTTCCCCGTGGGGACCTCAGCAGTTAGTAAGTTAGATGTGGGGTCTGGGGTGTGGGATGAGGAGAGGGTGGCAGAGAAACACTTAAGAGCATGTCTGTTGGCTTTCTCACAGATAGGGCACCTGTGCCCGCGCCATCTGCTGCTGTGGTTCTGCCCTTGGCTTAGGTTATCAGCACAGCCTCCTCCTCCCCTTCCTACACAGGGTGTGGGGGGAGCACAGCACAGCAGAAATAGACTTTTGTCACTCTTGGTGGAAGCAGAATTTTGTGACCACATGACAGGCTGGCGACTGCCTCTGTCCCTCGCACGGAGCTTCACCAGCAAAGGGGGAACCGCGGCACTCAGGCAAAGGCTATTTCAGGGTTATCCGGACACCTCCCTGCTTCCCAACCTGCTGTTCTGCTTATTGGCCCTGAAACAGTGGCTCTTTTCTTCGTTTGTGCTCCCTTGGGGAGCCCCCTAATAGGATCACTGTGGGAGCTCTTTCTCCAACAGCCTCAAGGACTCCACAAACTTTCGGAGTCCACATTTCACGGCTTGGGGACTGTCATGGCACCTGTGCCCTCACTGCCTTCGCCGCCCGGCTTCTGGCCGTGCTGTCCTCTCACAGAAACAGTGTCTGTGACCGTCCCGTCCCACAGCTCCTCTGACCACTGTTCTGGAAGCTTCTCCCTACCCTCTAGGGCACTGACCTCAAGCCTAAGTCTTCCCTATGCATTTCCATAATGTCAGGGGCTACTGACAGCATTGACAAATGTACTGCTCACAGAAATTAGGGGACATTTCAAAAATGAATATGAACTGATAAAAAAAAAGCATTTGAGGCCCTGGCCGGTTGGCTCAGCGGTAGAGCGTCGGCCTAGCGTGCGGCGGACCCGGGTTCGATTCCCGGCCAGGGCACATAGGAGAAGCGCCCATTTGCTTCTCCACCCCTCCGCCGCGCCTTCCTCTCTGTCTCTCTCTTCCCCTCCCGCAGCCAGGGCTCCATTGGAGCAAGGATGGCCCGGGCGCTGGGGATGGCTCTGTGGCCTCTGCCCCAGGCGCTGGAGTGGCTCTGGTCGCAACATGGCGACACCCAGGAGGGTCGCAACATGGCGACGCCCAGGATGGGCATAGCATCGCCCCCTGGTGGACAGAGCGTCGCCCCTGGTGGGCGTGCCGGGTGGATCCCGGTCGGGCGCATGCGGGAGTATGTCTGACTGTCTCTCCCTGTTTCTAGCTTCAGAAAAATGCAAAAAAAAAAAAAAAAAAGCATTTGATTTTTTATTAAACAAGAACATCAGAAAAGCAAACAAGTCAAAGAAAGTTGTTTGATTATGCAAATGAGATGCAAAACCAACTTGTATTTCATTGGTGAAAATGCACTATACAAAAGGCTGCAAGTACTGGAATACCTGTGTGTTCCTCATCCCCTAATTTTTGTGAGCAGTATACTTGGAAGGGAAGTGCCTCTGGGGAGTCCTTTAGCCAGCCCCATTTCTCCTGTGAAGCCACCTGAAGACAAGGGGGTTGACATCCTTTGTCTCCTCTCCTCCTGGTCCCACCTCAGCTCAGTGTCCTCTGTGCACATGAGCAGTGCTGGGCTAGAAGCCAGTTCTCCTGCATTCCAGGGTGAGTGACTGGGTGGAGGGTGTGCTCGCCTCAGGCCCCACGGGGGGAAGGAGGGGAGGCCCCCTGAGGGGCTGGGAAAATCCACAGCCCCGGAACTTGACCCCCTCCTCTCCTGGGCACCGGTGGCTTCAAACACAAGGAAGGTGAGAAGCACATTCTCTGGGCTGGACTTAGAGGACGCAGAGGAAAGAGGATAGCTCTGGAGGTGGTGTCACCTTCCCTTTGAGAACCCACTTCAGCCCTGGAGGCTGCACATGGCCACGAGCCACCCAGGGCTGTGGCACCGATGAAGGAAGAGGAGAGAGTGATACTTGGAGTGACATCACAGATGCCTAGCCAGCCAGATGGGGTTGTATGTGTGTGTGTGGGGGGGGAACCTCAGGGATGATTAAGTTTAAACCACCTTGCTTTTAGAGATGGGAAACCAAGGTGCAGAATGTCATAGTTGGGGAGAAACCAGAAAACTCCCCTCCCCTTTCTGTCCTAGCACCTTATGCTGCCCACGCTCAGGGCCGCTGTGTTTGGGGCTGAGTTCCTAGAGGGAACCACGGGCATGAGGCAGTCACTGCCCCAGCGCTGAGCAGAGGACCCTAAAGCCAGGAGATGGGCAGGGCCGGAGCACCAGGCCGTGCCTTTAACTCCCAGCCCCACCACTTTACCAGCTCCGTGTGGCCTAGGCTCCAAGCTGCAATCTCTTCTGTGCAGTGGGGAATCACCACACCTGCTCACAGGGCTTTGTGGGGATTAACCAGGACTACGTGGAATGGTCCGCAGATGGGAAGCATCCTGTTCTTGTTTGAATGACAGGACGTAGGTAGGCAGGATTTGACCACTAGGAGGCAGCAGGTGGCGCCCGTGAGCAGCCGAGGAGCCGGGAGGTGAGAGACCAGGTGGAGGGACGGGTTCCTGCGTGGCCAGCGGCGCGCAGGGCTGTGGACGTGCTGCGCGTAGGAGCCGGGTCTGTCCGGAGTGGCCGCAGCAGCCCTGATGCAGACGATGCCGAAAGACAGAGTGGATGACAGCCCGGGCTGTTAGGGGGGGGGGGGGTCCCTGGGGACGCGGGCCGTCCCCACCCCGGCCCGAAGAATGTTGCCTGGAGAGCCTTCCCGCCTGCATCCTGGGTGCGGAAGCCTGGGGGGGGGGGGAGCTTATCTCTCTCCATTGGGCCCCTTTGTCCTCAGCTTTCCAGACGCTTGGGGCTAGCAGCCTCTGGGACCCAGTTCCCCAGAGGCTCAAGGCCCCTCCCTGAACTGTCCCCACCCACTCGAGGAATTTTCTGAGCCTGAGGGTGGCTGAAAGTACAGAGCGCCCCCCCCCCAACCCCCCGCGACCCTCCCGCCACCCGCCCAGGCCAGTGCCCTGTGCCCAACCCCAGAGGGTGCGGGACGTCTGACAATCATTAAACCAGCTAGGCCTGATTTCCCCGCACCCCATGTCGGACCCGGGCCAAGTGGCAGAAAATATGCAAATCACCTAGGGCCAGGAGCCCAGTCTAAAGGCCAGGAAATCCCCTCTGTCCAATGAGCCACCGGCTCAGGTTACGCGGCTATAAAGACCTGGCAGGGAGGAGCTCCCAGGTCTATTTAGCGCGGGCGGGGCAGCCTCCGGACACACTACTGGGCCGAGCTTTTGCCTCTTGGATTTCTGGCGCCCACTGCCTCCCAGCCGTGCCTGCCCGCTGCCACACCTGCACTGCCACCTTGGTAGGTGCCTGCCTGCCGTGCTCCCCAGCCTGGGAAATGCGGGGTTTGCAGTTTTGGGGTCCTCAGCAGGAGTGTGGGGCGAAGGGGTGTCCTGAGGTTCTGAGAGCTGAGGAACTATCCCTGGATGACACGGGGTGGCCACGCCTCAGCCAGCCCCACTTGAGGACCCGAGGACCCGGGCGACTGAGAAGGGAGTCCTGCAGGAGGCCAGGCGCCCCCACCGGGGTCTGAAATCATGGGGCACGTCTTAAAGACAAGGTGTCCAGAGATTTGCCGACCTCTGCGCACCGGGCCACGCCTGCCCAGGTCTTGCTGGGACAGAGTTGCCGCAGGGAACAGGGAGGGGGAGACCCCGGCCCTTCACCAGCTCCTCTCCCCCCCAGGGAGCTCATGGCCGCAACCTGTGAGATTAGCAACGTTTTCAGCAACTATTTCAGCACCATGTACAGCCCCGAGGACCCCACTCTGGCCTCCACTCCCCCCGCTGCCTCTTTTGGGGCTGATGACCTCGTGTTGTCCTTGAGCAACCCCCAGATGCCACTGGAGGGCCCAGGTGGGTCTCACAGGGAGGGGTGGGATTGGGCAGCAGGGTGTCCATCTAAGAGGTTGGGTAGATAGGGAGTCAGGCGGGAGAAAGGACTCTGAGCAGACTGCTTCAGAGCCCTGCGGGAGGGATTTATGGTAGGCTGGGGTGCTGGGGCAGGATGGTCTCTGGTGGCTGGGCTGACCCCCCGCTGTGCCGGGGCCCTTCCAGAGAAGGCCAGCTGGTCACGGGAGCAGCCCCAGTTCTGGTCGAAGGCCCAGGTCCTGGACTGGATCAGCTACCAGGTGGAGAAAAACAAGTTTGACGCCAGCACCATCGACTTCTCACGGTGCGACATGGACGGGGCCACGCTCTGCAGCTGTGCCCCCGAGGAGCTGCGGCTGGTATTCGGGCCACTAGGCGACCAGCTTTATGCGCAACTGTGGGACCTCAGTGAGTGCAGCCCCTGTGCTGGGGCTTCTGTCAGTCAGGGAGGCTGGTCCGGGCCTGGCCCCATGTCCCGGGTCAGGTTAGCACGTTGAGGGAAGGACGGAGAACCCCAGGCCAGGCGGTAGGCTGAGCACCCCTGAGGGTGAGGGGTGGGGAAGCCTGCGCTCTGACTCCCTTTCCTCTCAGCTTCCAGCTTTCCTGACGAGCTCAGCTGGATCATTGACCTGCTGGAGCAGGACAGCATGTCCTTCCAGGAGACCCTGGGGGACCCAGGCCCCTTAGGTGAGCACCCGTGTTCCCTCTGCCCCTCCCCACACCTGTCTTCCGAGCTAGAAAGGTCAGTAGGTCTTCCAACACACGTCTGAGTGGCCTCACCTGTCCCTGCCCAGTTCTCAGAGCCCTGGCTGAACACCCACTTCCTCTTCCAGACCAGGGAAGCCCCTTTGGCCAGGAGATGCTGGAGGACCCCCGGCAGCCCAGCCCCTACAACCCAGGCAGCTATGGTGCAGGGGCCCCATCCCCGGGAAGCTCCGACGTCTCCACGGCAGGTGAGGGCTCGTCAGGCCACAGCCTTTTTCAATCCCCAAATGCCCCCAAACCCTTGGCTTTCAGTTCTCTGGGAGGACAGAGCTGGCTGGGTGGTGTGCCCGCCTGCAGAAGGTGGGCCGGATGGGACTCACTGGACCCGACTCCCTAGGGACTGGAGCTTCTCAGAGCTCCCACTCCTCAGACTCCGGTGGAAGTGACGTGGACCTCGACCCCAGCGACAGCAAGGTCTTCTCCAGGGGTGAGTGGAGGGTGTCCCTGCAGGGGGGCTTCCCCCCACCCCCACCCCCTCCGTTGCTCTCCTGACCTTCCAACTCCCCACAGATGGCTTCCCCGACTACAAGAAGGGGGACCCTAAGCATGGGAAGCGGAAACGGGGCCGGCCCCGAAAGCTGAGCCGAGACTCTCGGGACAGCTTGGACAGCAGGAAGAGCAAGCATGGTGGGTACAGGGCCCTGAGGCTGGGTGGGCACAGGACAGGCACGGGTGGGGGGGGCACTGGTCACTGGCTCCTGGGGAGGAGGGGAGCCCAAGGTCCTGGAGGAAGGTCTTGCCTGCTGTGACACCTTCGGTGGTGTGAGGATGTGGCTGGTGGGTGTGGGGAGGGCCGAGAGAGCCACCATGGTGGACGATGCCTCTGCTGTTGGACTCCCAGCCCACAGAAGACATCTGTACTGTGGGCTCCAGTCAGTGAGCCTGGGAGATTGCTCAGGGCTCCCTTACACAGTCCCCACATTGGGCTGGCTGTTTGCTTCCAGTCCTCAGGGGTTACGGTTCCCAGGAAGCTGGTCCCTGATCCAATTGTGGCCCTGCTGGCCAGTAGCCTAACAGGCACTCTTGTACCCCCGTATTTGAGTGGTAAAACGTCTCTGCTGTGAGCTGGCCCTCCTGGGCTCCTGTCCTGGCCATAGCATATGACGTTCACAGGTCCAGCTGGCCGCAGGGGGGGCCCCTGGCTGCTGCTGACCTGTTGGCCTTGCAGCCCCCAGAGGCACCCACCTGTGGGAGTTTATCCGGGACATCCTCATCCACCCGGAGCTGAACGAGGGCCTGATGAAGTGGGAGAACCGGCAGGAGGGCGTGTTCAAGTTCCTGCGCTCCGAGGCCGTGGCCCAGCTCTGGGGCCAGAAAAAGAAAAACAGCAGCATGACCTACGAGAAGCTGAGCCGAGCCATGAGGTGAGCGCCCACCTGATTCCTGGAGGGTGTGGTGGCCCGGGGGCAGCAGGAGGCTGCACAGAGGGGCACAGGGACTGGACACATCCCAGGAGGCTCTCAGTGGTCAAAGACCATTTACTTTTTTATTTTTTATTTTATTTTATCCAAGTGAGAGAAGGGGAGATAGACAGACTCCCGCATGCACCCAACAAGGATCCACACAGCAGCCCTCAATGCTCTGCTCATCTGGGGCCATGCTCACAACCAAACTATTTTTTTGTTTGTTTGTTTGTTTGTTTTTGTTTTGTTTTTACAGAGACAGAGAGAGGGATAGACAGGGACAGACAGACAGGAACAGAGAGAGATGAGAAGCATCAATCATTAGTTTTTCTTTCTTTTTTTTTTTTAAATCTTTATTTTTTTATTTTTATTTTTTTATTTTTTATGTATTCATTTTAGAGAGGAGAGGGAAAGACAGAGAGGAGAGACAGAGAGAGAGAAGGGGGGGAGGAGCTGGAAGCATCAACTCCCATATGTGCCTTGACCAGGCAAACCCAGGGTTTCGAACCGGCAACCTCAGCATTTCCAGGTCGACGCTTTATCCACTGCGCCACCACAGGTCAGGCAATCATTAGTTTTTCATTGCAAATTGCGACACCTTAGTTGTTTGTTGATTGCTTTCTCATATATGCCTTGACCACGGGCCTTCAGCAGACCGAGTAACCCCATGCTCGAGCCAGTGACCTTGGGTCCAAGATGGTGAGCTTTGCTCAAACCAGATGAGCCCGCGCTCAAGCTGGCAACCTCAGGGTCTCGAACCTAGGTCCTCGGCATCCCAGTTTGACGCTCTATCCACTGCGCCATCGCCTGGTCAGGCACAGGCCAAGCTATTTTTAGCACATGAGGGCGAAGCTCCACAGAGCTATCCTTAGCACCTGGGACCAGTGAGCTCAAACCAATTGAGCCATGGCTCTGGGAAACAAAGAGAGAGGAGAGCGAGAGAGAAGCGAGAGGGGTAGGGTGGAGAAGCAGATGGTCGATTCTCTTGTGTGCCCTGACTGGGAATCGAACCCAGGACATCCACACACTGGGTCGACACTCTACCGCTGAGCCAGAGTCCAAAGACCATTTATTAGCACGCCCCATGCCTCTGTCAAAACAATCAAGTTGCTTGTCCCATAGCCTCGGTTTCCCTTTAGATCACTGCTAAGGTCCCTTCCAGCCCTGAACTCGTGTGGTTTCAGGACAAGCCCCTGGGCACAGCCATAGGTACAAAGAAGTGACTCTAGGCCAGAGAGTGCTGCAGGCTCAGGCGCTGGAACCTAGTGGGGACAGGTCAACTGCGGATGGATCACGGGGCAGGAGAGGGCTTGGCAGTGGGTGTGCCTCCTGCCCGGGACTCCGTGACTCCCTTGTCCATTCAGGTACTACTACAAACGGGAGATCCTGGAGCGGGTGGACGGCCGGCGGCTCGTCTACAAGTTTGGCAAAAACTCCAGTGGCTGGAAGGAGGAGGAGGTGGTCAGAAGTCAAAACTGAGGGTCTGAGTGGACCCGAGACAGACGCATGGACTTGAGGCCAGAGGCCCCTGTCAAGAGGACCGCTGTGCTCTGGAGGACACAGAAACTCTGGGGTCTCCTCGGCTGCCTCCTCGTGGAATCACAAGCCCAGGGTGTGACTTGACCTATCTTCACATGTGGCTCCTTCAGTGCCTCCTGACGCCCACCCTAGACCCCGGCTGTGGACATTGTCTTCCTCCTGCAGGTGTCTGGACAGAGGCCAGGAGGCGGGGAGGCCGGGGCACCATAAGCGACGGGACAGGGCCCTGCCCTTTCTCTGGACTGGCTCCTGCCCCCTCCTAGTGCTCGGGCTCCGCGGGCGAGGGTCAGAGCACTCTCTAATTTATGTGCTACAAACTACGTCGGATGTACATAGAGATCTATTTTTTCTAAGACATTCCCCTAACTGTCCTTGGCCCTGGGCTGGGGTACCAGAAGCTCAGGGCAGGGCTCCGACCCCCTTCTCCTGCGTGGAGGCAGAGACCTCCAATAAAGTGCCCTCTGGGCTTTTTGTAACCTGGTCTTAGCTCCCTGTGCACTGACACGTGGACCTCTGGATCGGACTCGGTCAGGAGAGGCAGGGTCTGCGGGTCAAAGGGGAAGGTGGAGGCAGGTGGCAGGTGTGTGGGGTGGGGACCCAGGAGCCAAGAGGGCTGGGGGCTGGGAGGAGAGGAAATGGGACCCTGTTCAGGACTGGAGAGGGCACACGGCTCCACATCAGCAGGGACGTGAGTGTAGCAGGCTGGGCTCTGGCCGGTGTCTGTGAGAGCTTGGAAGTCACATCTGGCCTCGGCGTTCCAGCCACACTGGCTGCGAGCTCAGTGATAAGGATCCCACGGTGTCACCTGACGTGGAGTCAGACTAACAGTCTTGTGGAGGAAACAAGCAAAATGGAGATGAGACGTGACGAGAAGGCTGGGAGGGGATGGCCTGGTGGAAGCCTCGTGCACCCCAGGGCCCCATGTCATCCCACCTGAGAAGAGACAAGGGACTTGTCATGCCCACGTCACAGAGGCAGAAGGTGAGCTCAGTGTGCCAGGGACAGGGTGGAGGCCATGCAGGCTGCACCTCGGGCCTCCCACACATCCCCAGGGACCGCTCCAGGGCTCAGCCCTCGTGACCTAATGCTCAGAAGGTCCCTGACGATGTCACTCCCTCTGCACGGTGACAGTGCCTCTAGGTTGCATGAGGGACACTTCCCTGCATGCAGGGTTCCTTGCTAAGAATGGCTTCCCGTGGAAAGTTCCTGAAGTTTGAGGCATCAGTTTCCATAGAGCCCACCGTAAACCCATTTTGGGAAGTCAGAACTGCTGCTTAGTCATTTTAGAAATACCAGAGCATTCGCTGGAGGGATATGGGAAAGGAAGGGCTCTGAGGGGAACCTGTGTGTGTGTGTGTCTGTATGTCTGTAGCAGGGGTGGGGGGGCTTGCGCTGCAGAAACAGGATCAGGCAGGACAGTGGGGAAGCTGGCTGGACAGAGCAGTGGCGTCATGGAAGACCCTAGAGTCCCCTGCAGCCATTGGGAACTTGTGTCCCTCTAACATGTGCAGGTGGCCCCAGGGGTGATGGGTGAGAAGGGCACAGGGCTTTGCCCCAGACACACCCGGGGGGCTCCTTCGGCAAGATGGCCTGGTAGAACCATCATCCCATGGAACCCCACCTGCTGGCACTGGGCTGAGTTGTGCAAACGCGTCATAGTGGGGACCCTGCAGAGGTCATCCTTGTGGCCAAGACTGGAGGAAGTTCCTCAGGTACGCAGGGACCCAGGGCACAGCCACTCTGCCCACCTCCATCTCATGTCTTCTGTTTTAAGGGCACCTGCTGTGAGGCCGGGCAGTGCACAGGAGAGGTAGGGCCAGCCCCTTTGTTGGCGGCCAAAGGCAGGTGCCACCCAGCCCCCCCACTCCGACCTTTGTCCTGTTTCGGTTTATGAGGCGATTTCTCCTCATCCCATTATCGCACTCTGTCGGCACCACAGCCTTCTGAGGAGATGGGGCTGGGCCAAGGTCACTGGCTGGATGAAGAGGGGACCAGACTCTGGGCTCCAGGTGGGAGCCGAGGGGCAGCGCCCTGCTGTGGTTCCGTGAGGGTTGACGGGGGGGGGGGGGGGGGGGGGGGGCACCTGGGCAGCCCTGGGAAGGGCAAGAGGGGTCCTTGGCGCCCCCTACAGGGACATGCTTCTTGCCTATGATGTCTTTGCCCAACGTTGCTCTCCACCTTCTTGTCCCCCAGAACCCTGCAGAGCCAGGCACACACCCTGGGGCTGGCCTTTCTCACCCCATCCTGGGTGCCCTCTGTCAGGTGTCGGCCACCCTCACTCCCAAGTGTTCCCAGCTCAGGAGCCAATGCAGGGTGGCCCCCAGCGGCCCCTGTGCCAGGCGGCCTCTCCCTGGGTGTGGCCAGGCTGTTTCGATCCTGCCCTCAGCATCTGGTCACCTCTTATCTGCTGCTGTAGGATCAGGGAGCCGCTTGGCAGGTCAGAAGGAGGTCACCCCTCCCCAGTCTGGGTGTGCCTGCCCGCCGGCCTCCCGGACCTGACCGTTCCCGGATTCTCCCCTGGCCCGGCCCTCCACCCAATTCAGGGGAAACTCGCCTCACCTGCTCTCCTGGGTGAGGACGGTCAAGGGGTTGTGCTTGTGTGCGTTTATTTCAACCCACCTCTTTATTCCACTTGCCTGCTTACACAGCCTTCTCCCGGACCAGCTGTCCGTGTCCCTGGTCCCTGGGCAAGGACGGGGCTCCCTTGTCTCAGCCCCCACCCAGCACCTGGCACAGAGCGGGCGCTTGATAAGTATTTGCTAAACAGCCTGTGACTCTGTCCTGGCCACCACCTCCCCTATGCACACACACACATACACACATATCACACACACATACACAATCACATATATCACAGTCTCTCTCACACACACAGCCTCCTCCTCCACAGGCCGCTGGCCCCAGCCCTTTATTGACTCTGCTCATCTCCTTCCTGGGGCCCAACTGATCCCCATGAAGTGTTTGCCGGCCCTCTCCTACTGCCAGGACTGGTTGTGTGAATGTGAATTGCAGGACACAGTGCAAAACAAAACTCCCCTCTGTCCTGTCCTCCTGTGCCCCCTCCTCTCCCTCTCTTCCTCTCTCCTTTCCCCTCCTTGCGCCCCCCCCCCCCGTCTCGGCCTGCTACGTGCAGGGATGGGCCAGGGCAGCAGCCGCAATTAGCCCAGCTCAGCCACCCGTTACTGGAACCTTCGTGTCAACTCTGGAGCCCGTCCAAAAAGCCCCGCCCAGTACCGGGCATGACTCAGCCTCATCTGCCCCTTCCACACCTGCCACCCAGGTGCCCCATGGTTGGGGAAAGTCCCAGCATCCTTTGTCTGCCCTCCTCTACCTGATACATCTGCAAAGCATGCTGGGATCCAGGGCTGGTCCCTGCTGGTTTTCAGCCTAGAGGGGGAAGCTGCAGGCTGGCGACAGCTGGGTTCGGGGACACTGAGTCTCGAAGGAGTATGGCCTGACAGGCCAGCCACTCTGACCTCAGGAGGCACGGACCTGCATACATCAAGCTGACAACTGAGTAAGTCCAGAGCTGGGAGGACACGAAGGAGTCTAGGTGTGCGTCAGGAGACCCCTTCTCAAGAATAATCCAACACATTGTTTAACAGCCTTAAACAGTACCTGGGCCTTTTTACATAGCAATTCCACATCTGAGAAACTTTCCCAAAGAAAATTATAGGATAGGGGCCTAAAGGCCCCCATGCTGGCACTCTTGGTGTAGGGGTGCACAATGCAGACAAGCAGCAGCCCCTGGTGATAGGAACTGCAGCAGAAGCTCTGCTGGCAGCTGAGGGGCCCTCAACTGATGCTGTGTATACTGTAGAGTCACCCCCGATACATTGTTACCTGGGGGAGAAAGTAGCTTCGCTGCCTTCCTGGTGCACAGATGATCCAGCTGCTCTCAGACGTTAGTGGTGACCACTGGGCAGCATCATGAAAAATAGCACCCTATTTTTTAGGGGGGAAACATAGATGGTGTTTCTATTACCAGGAAAAAAAACTAACCCATTTCCCATTTTGGAAAAAAAAAAAAAGGGTAGCAACATGATTAGAAAACACTCTGTTTATCTCCCGTAATTTCTTTAAAAAATGCCTGCAGGGGCTCGCCAGCTCAAGCATGGGGTAGGGTGGGGGTGTCGCTGGCTTGAGTGTGGGATCATCTACATGATCCCATGGTCGCTGGCTTGAGCCCAAAGGTTGCTGGCTTGAGCAAGGGGTCACTGGCTCAGGTGGAGCCCCCCATGGTCAAGGCATGTGTGAGAAAGCAATCCATAAACAACTAAAGTGATGCAACTATGAGTTGATGCTTCTTCTTTCCTCTTTTCTCCCTTTCTCTCTCTCATAAAAATAAAATAATAAATATATAAATAAATGAATAAATAAAGTCTGCACGGTGTCTCTTTCAGTCACTCAGAGGCAAGAATTATTCCTTTCAGTCTGGTGAGAAGCCTTTGGCTCTGAGAGAGGAAGACCCTGTTCTAAGATTCATAGTCAATTAGGGCATTTGTTGATCTATTCCTCCTTTCCTTGGCTGCGGCAGGTCTCCTGAGGAGCCTGCTGAAACCATTCATCGTGTCTTTTAGTTCCGAGCTGCTCTGCTCCGTGGCTTGGACAGTGCTGTCCCTCTGCTGACACGCCCCCTCTGTTTCAGCAGGTCCTTCACCTTCTCCATGATCACCTTGAACTTGAACATGTGGGTTCCTGTGGATCTGGTTCTGTTGGTTACTTTGTTTCTTGACAGTAGGATGTTTTTTGTTTATTTGATTTTGTGTGTGTGTCTTGTAATTTTTTATTAAATGCGGGACATCTGTGTGGAACAGTAAAGATTGAGATAAGAAGTACAGGTGGCTGGAAATGGGTATGCTTCCTCTGCTTGGCTGTCGGTGCATGCGTGTGCATGGGGTGGGGAGGCCTGGAGTTAGCCCGGTCAGAGCTTAGTCCAGGTCAGGCTTTGCTGTGCTCTGGTTGTTGCTGTCTGGCTTTGTGTTTCCCCAGTATCACTAGCTGCTGGGTTTTCTCCATGCTCCTGCTCTCTCGCCTTTGGTCCTCCTCCTTGTGCCCTGAGCCCTGTGCCCTGAGCCCTGTGCCCTGTGCCCAGATGGGCTCTCTCTCACTCTCCTCCCTCCCCCAGAGACAGACTGTGGCTGCTTGTTACTCGGTGCTTGCTAGCCTGGTGGCTCAGGATGACAGGTCCGGAGGGTTCTATGACCCTGACCCAGGCTCTGTCTTAGGCAGGGTGTGTGCCTGGGTCTTAGAGTGGGGATATTTTAACAGCCACAGGCCTCTTTCCTGTGACTCCTTTCTGCCTGAGTCTGCGGCTGGTCCTGTGTGGGGCAGAGCTCCTGCTGTCCTCCAGCCTGCAGACCTGCAGCACAGAGTATCTCGGCCCCCTCCCCATGATCCACATTGGGGCTGGGTCACACTCTGTGATGGCGGCTGTCCCAGGCATCGCAGATGCTCTGTGGCATCTCCGGCCTCTGCCCACCAAATGTCCAGAACACATCCCTCCCCTTGTGGGGACAACCAAATATGTCTCTAGACATCCACAGATGTCCCCTGAAGGGCAAAACTTCCTGCCCCCAGAACCACTGCTCTAACAGGGGCCTGGGCCTATAACTGCTTCCTGCCCAACTGCAGGGGCAACAGCTTTTTCTTCCCCTGCCTCTGCTGCACTCATGGGGCCGCAGAATGGGCTGCACCTGCCCCCACAGCTGAAAGTCCTTCCCACGTCCTCCGCCTTTCCTGCTTCTTCTGGGGGAAGGTCTAGGTGTGGCTTCCTGCCTTCCATTGGCAGGGCCTTCTCCCACTCCAAGGGAGGCTCTCTCCAATCTCCCTTCTGGGCCCCTGTGAGGTCTGTGGGGAGGAGTCCACAAGGGCCGCCAGGACCCTCTCCTGTCCTGCTACCCCTCACTCAGCCTCCGAGGATTTGTTAAAAACAGCAGCACAAGGCTTCTCGCCTGCTTAGCTGGCCCTTCTCCCCGTATTCTGAGTCAGGTGAGTCTCCATGTCCCAGCTCTCCTCCAAAGGGCCTGGCTTTCCTTCCTGGGGGTCTAGGTCACCTGGCTGCTCTGTCAGCCCAGCTCTCTGACGGGTTCAAGACAAGTTGTGATTTTGTAGTTTATTTGATGTTTCTGTTATTCGGTGGGAGCGATGCCCTGCCCCCAGCCTGTTGCATGGGTGCACATTAGGTCTCCGGGGGCTTCTAGACCTCTCAGATAGTCGTAAGAAAATAATCTTCTTGTCCCACCCCCAACATGCATTTAATTCTGCCCATAATTTTTGTTTTGTATTTTTCTAAAGTTAGAAGCAGAGAGGCAGTCAGAGAGACTCCTGCATGCGCCCGACCGGGATCTACCCAGCATGCCCACCAGGGGTGATGCTCTGCCCATCTGGGACATTGCTATGCTGCAATCTGAGCCATTCTAGTGCCTGAGGCAGATGCCATGGAGCCATCCTCAGCGCCCCGGCCAACTTCGCTCCAATGGAGCCT
Source organism: Saccopteryx bilineata (assembly GCF_036850765.1). NCBI lineage: Eukaryota > Metazoa > Chordata > Mammalia > Chiroptera > Emballonuridae > Saccopteryx > Saccopteryx bilineata. Next base: position 240,805,250 of record NC_089490.1, read on the forward strand.
TGGCTGTGGGAGGGGAAGAGAGAGATAGAGAGAAAGAAGAGGGGGAAGTGTGGAGAAGCAGATGGGCGCTTCTCCTGTGTGCCCTGGCTGGGAATCGAATTTGGGACTTCCACACGCTGGGCCAATGCTCTACTGCTGAGCCAACCAGCCAGGGCTTGCCCATAATTTTGTTTGTTGATGGTTTCTTCTCTGGGTGTCCAGAAATGTCATTTTTCAGGGTTGTGGTGAACTTGCTTGTTGGTGTAAAAATAATCATTGCAGCATTTTTTCCTCCTGGAAAATAATAAAATACTGGAAACAAATTAAAAACAAATAATTCCCTTCATGGAGAGGTTCTCTTATGCCAGGTGTCACAGTATTTCACAGGGGCAGATGCTGAGCCTCACAGCCCCCTGCTCAGGCCAATCTGTAACGTCCATGTTTTATTGGTGAGAAAAAACCAGAGCCCAGAGGACAGAGGCCCTGTGGCTCCGGGTTTCAGAACTGGTACATTCTGAAATCAGAATTCAATGTTTGGCCTTGTAAGAAATACCTGTTTCTGACCCAACAGTTCAACGTTGAGGAATGCATTTTAAGCACATGATCAGAAATGTATACAAAGATGCGTCCACAAGGAGGTTCCTGGAGTCTTGATAATGTCCTGGGGAGGGGGGATTTGTTAGCGAAGGCGTCCTGCGGGTCCAGGGAAACTGGAATCACTAAGGAGGACGTATGCATATTAAATGACGTGAGGTGTGGCTTGTGAAATGAGGGGGCTGGTTCCACAGCAGGATAGACGTGTGTCTCAATACTGGATGTTACTTGCAGGAATGACTAGTGGTGTGTGTGCACGCAGAAAACGTCCTGCAAAAAATGTGGCAAGGAAGGCCATCTTTGGGTGGTGGGATCAGGCTGTGGTCTGTTTTCATGCCTTTCTGTGTGGCCCAAACATTTCTTTGACAATGAGCCCACGTTGCTCATAGAACAACAACAACAAAAAGAAGAAGACAAATGCTTCTTTTTCCATTTTGAGAAAGACACATTAGTCATTTGAAAAAAGTGAGACAAACATTGCGTCTAAGGCAGGGGTCTCAAACTCAACTCAGCATGTGGGCCGCAGAGCAAGATCATAGCCCGTTCGGCGGGCCGCACTAGGTCTACAAAAGGCAACTGTTACGCAACACTTTTCTCACTGCAGTTGAAAACAAAAAAAAATCAGTACAACAAGCACAATCGTACATGCAGTTTACTCAGTGTCACAAAACGACCAGAAACTGTAGTTCGCATCACAACTGCTGTTAACTAAGCTAATATCTAGCTAGGATGCTAGAGAAATGAAAAATACAAGTAGGCCCCTAAGCCTACTTAATTTTATCCAAAATATTTTGAACTTCGTGGATTAGTCTGCGGGCCGCACAAAATTGTTCGGCGGGCCACATGCGGCCCACGGGCCACGAGTTTGAGACCCCTGGTCTAAGGTATGGGATGCATTAACCAAAGTATGAGTCACCTCCGCAGAACCTGGGACGATCTCTGTGCCCAGCATCATTGGTATGAGGGCTCTCCCCTTGGGAACTCCTGTCAATGAGCAGACATTGACCACACATTGGAATTAATTATGCAAGGAAAGTGTTTGCTGATTCTGAAACCAGAAAGCAGAGCACAGACTCTGGCACCTGGTGTGGGAGGGGTTGGGGAAGAGATGGGTGTCATCTGGGCAGGAGGAGCATCAGTATAAAGGTGAAGAGGCAGGAACTAACCCCATTTGTCCAGAGGACAGTGAGGAATCGGCTGGGACTGGACCTCACCATTCCAGGCAGAGGCAACAAAGGAAGCTGACAGGTTGAGAGGCCATGAAATGCTCTGTGGAGTCCCAAGGGGGACGGCCACCGCTGAGGGGGTTAGGGTGCTTGTAACGGGGTGCCAGAGCCAGGGCTGCTTTCTGGGAATACCCCGCAGATGAGTGGGTGGGACAGTCCTGAGGACGAGGCCACGTGCCAGAGGGCTGTATGATTCCCAGGAAGGAAGTTTCCAGGTGATTTGGCCCCAGCCGCCATCTAACTGCCGCTGTAGGAGAGACCCCCATGTGGGGGCCACCAATCTGAACCCAGGGAACCCTAAGAACCATGGACAATAATAAGACGTGACATTGTTAAATCACTAGCTGTGGGATAGAGCAGGGGTGTGGTCCTGCCATGAAGACAGATAGGCAGCACCCCTGAAACACGGGGCATGGGCTTCAGGACCACGTGGTGGGTAGCTGGTGACAGGATGCTGAGGAGACTGTCCACGAAAGTCGACAGGGTCTTAAAGGAACTGTCACTGAAGACACCGGAGTCCTGGAGGCTCTGTCTATGGGACGTAAAGAGAGGGAGAGGAACAGCAGCGGCAGCTGCAGGGGTATGGGAAATAGAAAATGCACCTAGTGAGGGAGCGAATGCAGCCACCTTGTGCTTTGTGGAGACCTCAGTGGCTGTAGGTGTCACCTTTGACCTCACTGGTGACCTCTGCCCAGGCCATGGGCCCTCCGCTCTATCAAGGGGAGAAGCTGGCACCTTAGGCTGGCTGTGAACCAGCTGGTCACGGGCTTTGCTCTCTGAGACCTGACTGGGACCGGGGATTGCAGGGACAGGTATGAAAGCAGAGGGAGGATGGGGAGGGTGCAGGATGCCAGGCTGGAGGACAGGTCCAAGGGCAGGACACCTGGGGTCAGCAGGCATGGTGGCCTGGAGGCTCAGTACTGGGTCCTCAGTCCTTTAGTGCTGGGCACTGGATGCCGGGGGCAGGGGCTTCTGGCTCTACTCCTTGGCTTCCTGTGCAGACAGTGTGGCAGAAACACAATGCTAAAAGCATAGAAAGCCACCCACATTTATAAAGGGGTCCCCTCCATGATTGGTCCTGCCCTGAGTGTGACTTCCCCTACTGACTCAGATCCCTGAGATGTGGGTCAGCCAGCCATAGGCTCCCAGTGGCTGCTGGGACGTATCTGGGTCAGCAGTAGTCTGAAGTCTCTGGTGCCTTTGCTCGGGCCCTGCCCAGTCGGACAGGTAGGAGAAAATGGCAGCAGGAGGCTTGGCGAGGGGCCAGGACACTGGCTGACAGAGCCACCTTGCCCATCAGGTGCTCACCAAGGGGATGGTCAGCCCTGCACCAAGGGTAGAGCCGGGAGTCCAAAGTCTCCCGGGAGCCCAGAGACACCTGCTTGCTCTTGGGGGAGGAGCTTACACTTGACCCCGCCTACCCCTTCATCTTCTGTAGACAGGACAGGACTCCTGCATCTTGGGCGACTTGGAGCTCTGGGCCTGTTCTCTGCTCCTCCCCCCCACAACTGTGTGGGGTTTCTCGTTAGTCACTTGGTCTACTGCGTCATCCGCAGATCCTCTACATGGTGATTTATTCTAATGTGCTCAATGCCACTGAACTGTGCACTTAAAAATGGTGAAAATGCGATTCCCGGCCAGGGCACACAGGAGAAGCGCCCATCTGCTTCTCCACCCCTCCCCCTCTCCTTCCTCTCTGTCTCTCTCTTCCCCTCCTGCAGCCAAGGCTCCATTGGAGCAAAGATGGCCCGGGTGCTGGGGATGGCTCCAAGGCCTCTGCCTCAGGTGCTAGAGTGGCTCTGGATGCAACAGAGCATCTCCCCCTAGTGGGCATGCCGGGTGGATCCTGGTCAGGTGCATGCGGGAGTCTGTCTGACTGCCTCCCTGTTCCAACTTCAGAAAAATACAAAAAATAATAAATAAATAAATAAAATCTTTTAAAAAATGGTGAAAATGGTAAATTTGATTTATATATATTGTACCACAATTTGAAAAAAAAGAAAGAAAACTAATAGTTAACCTTTAATAGTAATATATTAATATTATGTAATATGGATAGTCTCCTACCCCAGCAGCCTCAGAGGCCCAGGTGACCCTAAGTCAGTGCCTGGCTGTCCTGCTCTCAGAACCCTGCCCACAGAGCCCCTCCAGGACCCTGCCTGGTGACCACCCCCACTTTGCCAGGGAGGCCGCTGCCTTGGAGACCCTTCCCACCCCTCTATTATATCCTTTCCTCGGAGCCCTCTACAATCTAATTGTCCGTGGTCCCTCTCCCAGGAGGAGTGCGTGAGCAGGCAGGGTCTTTGTTCACTGATAAGTCTGGCCCCTGTTATTGGTGCAGAGCAGGCAGAGCTACTGAAATTTGCAGAACGCATAAATTCCTCAGGTCTCCTGTGGCCCAAGGACTCATAAGCATCTTAAATGCATTCACTCTGAGAGGCAGGGAGGTTCCCAGGTGACTGTGGCTGAAGCCCTTGGATACCCTGGGCCTTCTGTCCTCCACCTTCCCTCAGCTCCTTGGAAAAGAAAAGGAAACCTAAAAACCTAAAGTACCTCCTCTCCTGTGAGCAGGCACAGGCCACACTCTGGCCAATGACTAAGCACCTGTCCCTGTCTAACTGTCTTGGCCATCCGTTGAGCCAGGGGACCTCACCTGGGGCTGAGACTGTGGCTGGGAGGGAGGAGAGATGAGCCAGGCAGCCCCAGGAGAGCTGAAAGGGGGGCCATGGTAGGGTACAAATGAGACAGCTTGTGGCAATGTGTGCTGCACCTCGGTGAGCAGATCCTGGCCCCTGGAAGCTAGCTCCCAGGGTATTCTGTGAGCAGCTCGGACTGAGGAGGTGCAGACAAAGGCCCAGCTACCTTTGTCCTCCACCTGCCCCTTGTCCTCTGTTTACATCCTTCCTTCCCGTAAGGGAGTTGGGCGCTGGGCCCTGGTGGCTCTGAGCCAGGCACACCTGCCAAACAGGTTGGGCAGAGCCTTGGGGGGTGGGGAGCAGGTGATTCTGGCCCTTGGGGAGCAAGTGCTGGTCCTTCTGTGCCAGGCAGCAGAAGAGGCAATGCCTTCAGGGGGCCAGCAGGCTGGGGAGTGATGTCCCAGTTGCCAGAGGCAGGTGGGCCAAGGCTCCTTGTCCTCAGGAGGCCTTTCCTGGCGGGAGACTAAGGTCTAGGCCGTAGGGGTCCCCAAACTTTTTACACAAGGGGCCAGTTTACTGTCCCTCAGTCGGTTGGAGGGCCGCCACATACAGTGCTCCTCTCACTGACCACCAATGAAAGAGGTGCCCCTTCTGGAAGTGCGGTGGGGGGCCGGATAAGTGGCCTCAGGGGGCCACATGCGGCCCGCAGGCCGTAGTTTGGGGATGCCTGGCTAGGGAGAGACACGGAAGGGTAGGTTCTACATTTAAGCCACTGGTCCCCCTGAGAGACCCCATGCAACATGGTGGCTGGGCAGGGTGGCTGTGCCAGGGCTGGGCTCAATCCTGCCTGGAGCCAGGGGGCTCTGTCCCTCTCTGGGCTTTGCTCCGTAGCCGGGGCAGGGCTGGTGACAGTGGCTGTGCAGGGGGCAGCTGTGCAGGGAACCAGGAGAGAAGGTGACATGGGGAAGAATCAGGAGGAAGGACTTCTCTGTTGGCCCCTGTTCCTGCAGGTCTAGGGGGAGCCAGACCCTGGGTCGGTCTGACTCAGTGGGAAGAAGATGTGTCTTCCTCCCCATGGGATTAACAACCAAGTTCATGTGAGATGTGTCTCCAACGGTCCTCCTGTCCTCTGCATGGTGAGGACCAGACACCCTTTCACCAAGGCTGTGCCGACTGCCCGCTGCACCCCAGCCCTTCCCTGGTGACCAGACCATGCTCTGTTCACTGCTGTATCTGCCACGGGCTCCTTCCCCCCCATTTCCTTCTCCGCCCTCACTTTCGCCCCTCAGATCCTCCCTCCCTCTCTCAGGATCCACGCAGTGGGCTGTGATGCTGTGGATGGGGTATGTGAGGCTCCACGTGGTACAGGGAAGGCTGTTCAGGACGGAGGTGACAGCCAAGCCTCTGTGATGTGAAACCAATTTACATCAGTCACCGTGGACCCTGGCAGCACGAGAGCTGCCCAGATCAGTAAGACCACAGAACCCCATTCTCCACGGTCCAACCTGGACATGACCCTTAGCCAACCTTCAGTCTAGATGCTGTCCTCTGTTAGCCCAGGTTCCCAAGGGCCCATGTCCTGATCTTCAGATGTCTCCATCTCAACAAAGGCTAACAGGGACTGCCCGCCCATCTGTCCACTTATTTGTGTACAGAGAAATGGGTGATGAAGACTAACCCATACTGGGTTGCCAGCCCTTATCTCTGGGGGAGCAATAGAAAAAGACTGTTCATTTCTTCTTTTTACTTTCTCGGCATGGTTTGAATCTTATAATAACTGTGTACCGCTTTAAAAAAAATAATAACAGCCTTATTGAGATTTAATTCACACACCATCACTTTCGCCCTTTAAAGCCTGTGGGGCAGTGTTATTTCCTGTATCCATGGAGCTGTGCAGCCCTTCAGACCCTTGTCAGTACCCCACAAATGACCCATTACTGTAAACAGCCCCCCCACCTGTCAAACCCTGATCTGCTTCTGTCCCTGTGGAGCCGGGCATTGCACATCCAATGATGTCATGCACAGGTGGCCTTCTGTGTTGTGTTTCTGTCATTCAGCAAAACATTATCACAGTCTGTCCACAGGGTAGCACATACTCCGTTCCCTTTTGTGGCTGAATGTCTCAACCATGTGTTACCCTTTCTGGTGCTTCACAAAGACCGGGTCGGCCTTGGGTCCGGCGGAGGGGAATTGCAGCTGAGCTGTCTGCATCACTCATTCCTCAAAAATGTTGTTGTGGAGTGCTGACAGTTTGACGTGCGGGAGGCACACATGTGATCGTGACAGAGAAGGTCTGTGCCCTCGGGTGCCTTGTATTCCCATCAGCAGAGGACAGATAACCGGACAACAGGTGAAGCTACGTGCTTGGAGGAGCAGGTGACAAGGGGACGTGCTCAGGGCAGCGTCCGCAAGGGTCTGTTTTTGGAAGGACAGTGATGGCAACCCCTGAATGTGTGAGGCGTGAGCGAGGGCCTGTCTGAGGGAACCTGGGCAGAGGGGCCTGGACACGAAGACGCTGGAGTTTCTGAGAATCTGGAAAGCTGGAAGCTACAGCCAGCAGGTGGGCGCATGTGGTGGGCCCAGATGAGATGGTCCGGGTAGATGGGGCCCAGGTGGACAGGGCCCAGGGGACGGGGGTTAAGAGTGGACTGAAGTAACAATGTGACATTCGTTTTCAGTCTGGTGATCCCATGGAGAGAGCACATGGAGCAGGCGTGGGGGGTGGACACCAGGCAGCCGGCCATGTAGTGGCTGCAGTGGGGATGGTGGGCCAGACCAGGGATGGAGGTGTCTGGTGTTTGCTCTGAGGATGATGATGCCACAGCGGGCCAGGCCCAGGTAAAAAATGACCACTGCCATGATTTCTGATGCTTTTTTCCCAAGCTTGTGGGGTCGGCAGAGGGAAGGGCGAGTCTGGCCTTAGGTGCGCAGAGCAAATGTGGACAAGCCCAGAGCGGCTTGATGGGGTGCCTGGCGGTGGATAGGGGGTGGCAGGCTGCCCCGAGATTGTGGCACCTGTAACAACCAAGGCCACTGCATGCCCCACCTGATCCCTGAAACCTCATGGCTACGCTCCTTCCCTCATCCCTCCTGCACCTAAGCTTCCTGGGGGCTGGGACGGCCTGCCCACCCTGGCTCTGTAACCATGGACACACTGGTGTAACCTGAGCTGGCCTCCTGTGTGTGGGCGGGTGTGGTGCTGTGGGCACTGGGCCAGAGAAGCAGGCAGCACATCAGCTCTGGCCAGAGGAGTTGGCTGAGAGCACTCTGCTAACAGACCGGAGTCACGAACTCAACAAAGCCCTTAGCTGGGGGGTCACCTTGTCGCAACACCTAGGGCAGCTGTCACTGTGGAGGGTGAGGCTGCTAACACTGCCTGACTAGCTGTCCCTGTTCTGGACTGGTCCGGGTCATCCTAGGCAACAGGGTCCCTGGAGGGAACACTGACAAGATTAGTGTGAGTGGCCTGGGGACCGTGACCCTCAGGGAAACACATCCTGGGAATGCAGGCAGGTAAGCTGCTTTTTCCAGTTTCCTTCCCCAGAGGAAGGACAGACAGGCTGTGCTCACCCTGCAGAGGTTTATCTGGAACGGTGAGTGGGGATGGGCCAGGCCGAACAGGAGCTTCTGATGCACCAGTACACAGCAGGGGACAAGTTTCTATCCATTCCACAGACCCCTGGCAGCGCTTATGCCTCAGACAAGGCTAAGCCGGGCCTGGTTCTGACTTCAGGGAGCTCAGAGTCCAGAAACTGGGCCACAGATGCACATCTCTCAGCAGCTCACACTCCCCTCTCTCCCTCTCTCTTTCTCCCTTGATCCAGATACTTATTCATCTATCTATTTTTCCATCCATCCATCTGTTTGTCCATCTCTTCCTCCCTTCTTCCCTCCCTCCCTCTCTCCCTCCATTCATCCATCCATCCATCCATCCATCCATCCATTCGTTCGTCCGTCTGTCCGTCCATCCATCCGTCTATCCATCTGTCCATCCATCCCCTCCATCCATTCATCTATCTATCCATCTATCCATTCATCCATACATCCAGCCATTCGTCTGTCTGTCCATCTGTCAAAACCCTTACCATGCTACGTCCCTGTTGATTGAGGCACCAAAAGGAATCAGAGCTTGTGTCTTGGGCACTACTGTGCGCTCAGCACTTAGTGGTGCTCAGTAAAACTTTGTTAAATGAATCAAGACATACGTAATTGACCACAATACAACCTGGGGTAAGGGCCCTAACAGAGGTTTTGTGTCTCTATTACTCACCACTAAATCTCAGTGTCTGGGTACTCAATAAATGTTATTTTAAAAAATAAAATAAAGCCTGACCAGGCAGTGGCACAGTGGATAGAGTGTCAGACTGGGATGCAGAGGACCCAGGTTCGAGACTCCGATGTCGCCAGCTTGAGCGCGGGCTCATCTGGCTTGAGCAAAAAAAAGTTCACCAGCTTGGACTCAAGGTCACTGGCTCAAGCAAGGGGTTACTCGGTCTGCTGTAGCCCCACAGTCAAGGCACGTATGAGAAAGCAATCAATGAACAACTAAGGTGTCGCAACGAAAAACTGATGATTGATGCTTCTCATCTCTCTGCGTTCCTGTCTGTCTGTCCCTATCTATCCCTCTCTCTGACTCTCTGTCCCTGTAAAAAATTTAAAAAAAATAAAAAATAAATAAAATAAAAAATATTTTTAAAAAATGCCGACCAGGTGGTGGCACAGTGGATAGAGCATCAGATTGGGATGCAGAGGACCCAGATTCAAGACCCCAAGATTTCCAGCTTGAGCGGGAGCTCATCTGGTTTGAGCAAGGCTCACCAGCTTAGTCTCAAGGTCGTTGGCTTGAGCAAGGGGTCACTCGGTCTGCTGGAACCCCACGGTCAAGGCACATATGAGAAAGCAATCAATGAACAACTAAGGTGCCGCAACGAAGAATTGATACTAATCTCTCTCATTCCTGTCTGTCTGTCCCTCTCTCTGTCTCTCTCTGTCTCTGACACACACACAAAATAAAAATAAACAAGTAAATGAATGAATGAAGCTTTGGAAGTTCAAAGAAGGGAACAATTCGGTCTCCTGAGAGAAAGGAGCATAGAACAGAGAAGAAAGACTGGTAGCTGAGAAGGCTTTCTACGCTGGGTCATCCCACCAACCCTGGGAACACTTTTGGGGGACAGAGAAGCTTCAAGAAGAAAATCCCATGTACAGACCTGTGGACCTGTCTTTAGGTTGTGGGGTTCTTGCAATGGGGTCACCAGGGAAAAAGCCTCAAATGCTTGAAGCAAAGAAGCATCAAAACAGGGAAAAACCTGAGAAACTGTCACAGCTACAAGAAACCCAAGGAGACAGGGCGGAGCGGAGAGCAGAGAGGGTCTCTGGTGACTCAGAGGTCACAGGAAAGGGTTACAGAGGCGTCACTCACTTCCCAATCACCAGTGGAGTGCCAGGCAGGGGCACCAATGTGAAAGGCCCGGTCCCAGCCTCCAGCAGTGTGGTCTGGATAGGAACTTCACAGGAACAGGCCACTGCACAGAAAACTGGTGCCCTATTCAAGGTGTGTCCTCTGCATGGTGGCAGGTGACAGGGTGTGATTAACTGTGCCGTGTATAAAACAAACAGGTTGACTGAGAGTTTGTGCTGTGCCAGGCGCAGCGCTGGGTGTTGAACAAAGACCCAGGAGGAGCACAGGTACCCAGGCCGAGGGTCAGCCTGCACCAGGGTGTGGAGGCCTGGTCAGAGTGGTCACCTGGGACAGGGGCCACATCCCAGGAAGCCACACAGAGCCATAGTAAGGGGTTTGCATTTTATACTGTGGCTGGAGTCTTGCCCAGCCTTGAGGGACATGTAGCCCCCCTACCCCCTCACCATGCCAGGAGTTTGGGTTTCGAGGTTGTTAGGCTGAGAAAGCGCGTGAGCACTTGTGGACTCCCAGAAGGAGTCCATGTCTTTCCTGCTGGGCTGTGTCTCTTCTCTGAGGCCCGTCTGCACACATGGCAGCCAGGGGTGCTCCCAAAACTGCTGGGCTGCTGCTGTCCATCCCCTTATTTTTTTTTTAATTTTTAATTTTTTTAGAGATACAGAGAGAGTCAGAGAGTGGGACAGATAGGGACAGACAGGAATGGAGAGGGATGAGAAGCATCAATCATCAGTTTTTCGTTATGACACCTTAGTTGTTCACTGATTGCTCTCTCATATGTGCCTTGACTGTGGGCCTTCAGCAGACCAAGTAACCCCTTGCTTGAGCCAGCGACCCTGGGTCCAAGCTGGTGAGCTTTGCCCAAACCAGATGAGCCTGTGCTCAAGCTGGCACCCTCAGGGTCTCAAACCTGGATCCTCCGCATCCCAGTCCGACACTCTATCCACTGCGCCACTGCCTGGTAAGGCTGTCTGTCCCCTTATTAAACCCTTGACAACTTTCCTTTGTCCCCAGGGTCAAGTCCAAGCTCCGTGACCCAGCTTAGCTGGCCTGGTGTGACCTGGAACCTCGCTGTCTCCTGCCACACCAGGGATGTGGAGTAGTCTCTCCCTGATGCAGCCACACTGGCTTTTCTTACCAACAAGTGGCTCTTTCTGGGTGCTGACAGATGTTCATCCTCCTCCCCGCACCCCTGCCACGGGCACGATCCAGTCAGTTTTACAGAGAGACCCCGGAATTTTCCAGGCCCCAACTTGCACACATCCCCACCGTGAATGGAGGGTGGTGGCCAGGGAAGGCGGCTAACACAAGTCCTCAGCCCATAATGCTGTCCCCTGCCCCTGCCCCAAGGTGAAGGTCAGGGCTCTTCCCTCCTCTCTCAGTGGCACTTAGGCTGAGGCATCACCCGCTGTGCAACGATGAGGCTTGGTCAGTGGTGGCCTCATGGACTTGGTTTGAACTCCGTGGGGGTCTGTGTTCTGCTGGGGATGGTGAGGAAGCTGAAATGGGCCAGGCCCACAGTGTACGGTGCCCCGTCTTCCCCTTGCCCATTGGCTGCAAAGCCCTAAATGGGACTTGCTCCTGCTCAGGTGAGAGGAGACTTTCCCTGGCAAGCGCTCTTTCTCACCAAAAGGTGTTACAGGCAGGAACCCTCTCAGGGGAGGCCTGACCTCCGGGCCATGTTTTGGGGTCCCGGGGGAACCCCTGTAAGGCTTGAGATCATGGCTCAGGTTGTAAGAGGAGGCCTAATACCTGTCTGTCCTTTTGCAGGTTAGTGGAACCAGTGGAACGCTGGGCTGATTGTTTTAGATCTGAACCTGCCCAAAGTGACTTGATGGAGCTTCAGCCTGTCCCCGGTCTCTCCCTAGCTGTGACGAGGGACCCCGGCGGGCTGGGTGCATGGGCTTCGTGAGCGAGGTGAGGGCAGAGGCATACACCTTCTCCACGTCAGGCTGCAGATCTGGCACCAGGCTCCCAGCAGGCTGGAAAGCTGTTATTCTAGAACCTAGTAACTGCCTGGACTGGGCAAGATAACAGCGGCTGTGTCGAGTCCAGGCAGATAACAGCTTCAGAGAAAGCTGACAAAGGCATGAGATGCACCAGGTTAGGTCACCAGTCTGGCCTGTCTGCCTTCTGCCGGGTTCAATAAATCCACCCCCAAGCCTGGCTCCCACGCAGCATGGAGCCCGCGTGTCCTGAGGGTCCTGTCGACCTCTGCTCTGGCCTTGCAATGCTGCCCCCGACCCTGTCTCTGCTGCCATGGGCCCCCTTCCAAAGGCATTCACTCATGTTCTTCTTTGCTTAACAAATGTTTAACAAATGTTTTATGAGTGCTCACCTTGTGCGCGCAGAGTTTTGGGAGGCGGAGGCACGGTGGGGCAGTCTCCAGGCACTGTCCTCGCTGTCCCGTGGCTCCTGCTCTGGGTGGTTGGGAACAAACCACACACCTGTTGTTACAGTGCATGGTGACTGTGGTGGAGGATGGGGACCTAGGGGACAGGCCTGGGTGGTTTCAGGCAGAGCAGTCAGGATGGCCCTTCTAAGGAGACTAGGAGGATGAGAAGGAGCTGAGGGAGAACCTTCCTGGAGAGGAGCGTGCCAGTGCAAAGGCCCTGGAGTGGCCATGTATGCTCTCTGGAGACAGACAAGCAGGAGGGTGGGTGGGAGGGGCTGAAGCCCAACGAGGCAGCCGGATGGGCCCAGATAAGCAGTTTGGAGGTGAGTGGGTACACTCATGGGAAGCCATGGGCAGCTGAGTCAGAAGAGATCCAGTTTATGTTGTGAAGATTTCACATGGCTGTGTGTGGAGACAGGATGGGAGGGAAGTATGAGCAGGAAACTCAAGTGGGAAGGACAGATCCCGGTTCTCACGGTCTGTTCGACCACTGGCAAGTGGCTTGACCTCCCTGTATGTTTTCACAGGTGTGAGAGGGGCTTCACGTGGCCCATCTGTGCCAGGTGCTGTAGGGCACAGACGCAGTGGTGAGCAGGGCGGGCCAGTCCCCTGCCCCTGCCCCCCCCCACCCCCCACCCCTGGGAGGCTCTCAGCCTAATGGGAAACCAGATACAAAAGCGGAGACTGGCCCTATGACCAAGAGCTCCTGGGAAATTATGATGGAGGCTGGTTACTGGTGACTGGGTGGAGGTCGGCAAGGACACTGCACGAGGCGACATGTCTCCTGACACAAATGCCATCGGAAGGAAATGCCGGGCCAGATAGGCGATAGCAAAGCCTGCTTTACGGGCTAGTGCCACACCCACGTTGCTGCTCATAGGACCACACCAGTGGCAGCAGGGGCCAACGCAGCTCAGGAGTTGCCAGGGTACGGAGACAGAGGGGAAGGGAGCACCAGGAAGTGGGGGTGTTGCTCTCTCTGAAGCTCTGCCGTTTACTCAACGCCTCCCAGCCTGTCCCACAGGTGGCCTGTACCTCATCCTGGGGGACTTTGAAAGCCCTCATGCTGTCCCTGCCCCTCAGCACAGGGCCTGGGAGTGACCTGTCCCCTGTACTGGACCCCCATGAGGGCTCCTTAAACACGTTGGCTGGGAATTGCCAGCACATCTCACCAGGAACCCCGTCAGGGCACAGGAAGGCACAGAGCCTGTGGGCCTCCTCCCACCGCGAGGTGTGCAGGCACGCCTCATGCCTCTGACGGGACCTCACAACATTGCCTTGTGTCTGTGTGTTTGTTCCTATCTCCATCAGTCAGCCCTCACTGAGCCACCGCTGCCCGGTGATGAAGCTTCCAGAGGGGTGGGACAAGGTCTCCCAGATGCTTGAATTAACATTGACCTTGAGAAACATCATCAACCCCAGTGGGAGGCCGGCTGGTGGCAGGGAGGCAAGTCATACAGAGGACGGAGAAGGGACCCATCTCCGTGGCCAGAGTTGGCAGACCTAATTCTAGCCTCAGTTGTGACCCTGAACTTGCTAGGGCTCCCCTCTCTGAGCATCCGTTTCCCCATCTGTAAAATGATGGGCACTGGGCTACACTGGTGATGCCTACATTGTTTAGAAATACCAGCAAAATCTACGAATCTCCCTAGTGGAACACGGGCACATGCCTGGGAGGAACGTGGTCACAGGCCCCCACCTGGGTCCCTGTGGCCCCTTCCTGGATGATCAAGTGGGTTTCCATGCTCGGGTGGTAGCTTTGGAGGCTCCAGCCCAGAGGCAGGACTGGTCTCATCTCCATGTGACCAAGGATGTGTGCTTGTTGGACTCTTAAAAAAGTCGCCTGACCAGGCGGTGGTGCAGTGGATAGAGCATCGAACTGGGACGTGAAGACAAAGGTTCAAAACCCTGAGGTCACAAGCTTGAGCCCAACGTCGCTGGCTTGAGCAAGGGGTTACTTGGTCTGCTGAAGGCCTGCGGTCAAGGCACATATGAGAAAGCAATCAATGAACAACTAAGGTGTTGCAACGCGCAACGAAAAACTAATGATTGATGCATCTCATTTCTCCATTCCTGTGTGTCTGCACCTGTTTATCCCTCTCTCTCTCTGTCTCTGTAAAAAAAAAAAAAAAAAAAAAAAAAAAAGTCAGGTGGGATATGCTTGCGGAGGCAAAGGAAAAAATCTTGTCTGGAACTTGAGTGTTCTCACCCTGGACATGTGGGTGGTGGAGAAGAGAAGGTCCCCCTGGGGGCTGGACCCAGTCATTCCTGCCTGGCAGATGAGCGTAGCGGGGAAGGCACAAGTGACAGGAGCTGGGAGGGGCATGGGCTGCAGGTGGTGACAGGCAGAGGCTGTGGAGCCAAGCACAGTCTCCTGGCAGAGGCTCACCTGTGCCAAAACAAATGGGGGAAGGGGCCCCTGGGAGTTTCAGGGGCTGCTCCTCCCCGGCTGAGGATCTGGGACGTGGAGGTGGCCCCTGGCCAAAGCAGGCACTACCTTTGCCACCAAGCAGTGCCTCTCCACACGTTCACACCCAGTGCCTCGCTGGCAGGGCTGTAAACCAAACCCTGGGTGCCAGGAGCGAGAGAGCCCCCCCCTCCGCCCGGCTCCTTTCTGCTCCCAGGTTCACAGGGTCCAGCCCAGGGAGGAGGGGGGGAGGGGGTGTGTACAGTGGGCTCGGGCAGGTGAGGATTAGGGCCGATCACAGGTTGTCAGCACAGGGGGACAACTCGTAATCCCCAGCTCCCCACTGCAGGGCCGTTGGGTCCAGCCTCCAGAGCAAGCTACCAGATGAGGCTGTGTTTCCATGAAGAGAGAACAATTGCTCCCGGCCCAGACAAAGGGCCCTTTGTGCAGCCCTGGGACCCAAGCTCCAGCAGGGAGCCTCTGGGGGACAAGAGGGACAGCCCCACCCTTGGAGAGGGGAGGGGAGGGGGCAGGGCTATTCTGGGTGAGGCAGAGGCTGGCCCCCCCTAGCTTGGCCCTGATGGGCAAAGGGCACTAGTGACGCCTTACCGCCTGTCTGAGGGGCACGCCAGGCCCAGAGAGGTACAAGGGGGGCCCCCTTCTGAACTTCCAAATGCATGAGTCTTTATCCCTATGAGGTCTGCATGGGGTTCAGCACCCACTCGCCCACCCCCATGTGAGTGAAGGGCTGACTTCTCACAGCAGGTCCCACCCTGAGCAAACAGCTCTCAGCCGGAGGCATGAGGGCTTTGGGGTACAGCGTGTCTGGGGTTTGGGAGAGCCTGGGGGACATTTGGAAGCGGGAAGGACAGGGGCACGCTGCAGGAGGTCACAGTCCCAAAGGCAGAGTCTGTCCAGCGTGGTGCGGCCTGTCCGTCATGGGCTCCCATGGCTTCCTGGGCCTACGTGCAGAGCACCTTCAGGTTTTGCAAATCAAATCAGGCTTGTGGAGAGAGTAGGGGCTTGATCCCCCTTTCCTGAGCAAAGGAGGGACGTCTGCATAGGTGGAGCTTCTGCCCAACCCAAGGGCACCCCTCACTCATTTGCCAGTTAAATTCACCTCTGTCCCTCTGTCCACATATGAGGGGCCTGGCTCTAGACCGGCCTCCCAGTCAGGGGCAACCTTGAGGCAAAGAGCTGGGTTCACCATTTAGGGAGTCAAGTTTGGGGCTACACAGGTAAAGACCAGAATGGCTGCTCTGGGGGGAAGACAAGCAGAAAATACTGAGTGCCTGCTCTCCAAATATTATAGCACAACCCCCCGATAACAGAGCCAAGTTTACTGGTCACCTCTGTGGAAGGGTTGATGGGTCATGTGCAAGTCCCTGTGGTGGAGAGTCAGGGCTTTGACCTGCAAGAGAGAAGTCAGGCTCAGGTGATGGTCGATTGCGTGGGGTAGGCAGTTTCTGTCCTCAGTGTAAGTTCAGAGGGTGACTCTCTAGGGGCTTGTCTAGGGTCTGAGGAGGATGGCAGGCCAGTGATCCTGAAGAGCCGTGACTAGACTGAACAATGGAGACAAGAGAACCAGGGAGAGAGAAACTCCAGCTGACCCAGGAGAGGCCAGAACCCAGGTATGTGGGCTAGGAACCAGTCCCTGCCTGTGGAGATGCGTGTTGACTTTGGCAGTCCTACCTGTACCTCCGCCCACCCCAGAAGGGCCTGACACTAACCCGGGTGCCAGCCCTGTCCTGCTCCAGCCAGCTGTGACGGGCTGCTGCCCCAGGAGGGGAGACACCGTGGGGCATGTTCTGGGGCGGGGGCTGCTTCAGGAGAGGCTGAATGAGGCCAGGGCTGAGGGACACCAGGCCCTTGCTCAGCAATGTCACTTTCCAAGGTCCCTGTGAGGTCCCTTCCCTCCTACATTGCCCCCTCCCCACCCTGTCACTCTCCCTGACCACCTGTGAAGTACTTGACCTCACTCTCTATGGTTTGGAGACCTGCACCAGCACTGGGTCCATCATCCTGCCATGATTGGGTGGTTTCAAAGCACGTGGAGAAACCCTGTCCAATCCAGTCACTTCTCTGTCCCTTGACTCAACTCCAGAGACCTCCTTTCCACTCGATGTCAGCAGCCTACTTGCTGACCACAGACGTATTTTGTCATCCCTGGGACTTGCTTGACCACTTAAATCTTAAATTCCAGCAGCTCGTGACCCCTCTCCCCTCACACACAGCTTCTTCTAATCTTTATTTCTGAGGCATAATTTAGAACCCCCAGCCCTGGTGCCTCAGCCTGTCACTCAATCCATCAGCCACTCTCTGTATTTGTACCTGTGAGCCTGACATTCCTTGCCTGTTAGCAACCTTTTGCATACGTCTTAGACGTTCTTAACTGCCAAGGAGGGATCCTTCTATTTTAAGCAAAAGGGGATATATATATATATATATATATATATATATATATATATATATATATAAAGAGAAGGACAGATAGGGACAGACAGACAGGAAGGGAGAGAGATGAGAAGCATTAATTCTTAGTTCTGGCTCCTTAGTTGTTCGATTGCTTTCTTATATGTGCCTTGACTGAGGGACTACCGCAGAGCAAGTGATCCCTTGCTGAAGCCAGTGACGATTGGACTTCAAGCCAGTGACCTTTGGGCTCAAGCCAGCAACCATGGGATCATGTCTATGAGGCCGCGCTCAAGCTGGTGAGTCTGTGCTCAAGCCAGTGGCCTCAGGGTTTCGAACCTGGGTCCTCTGCATCCCAGTTCGATGCTCTATCCATTGCGCCACCGCCCAGTCAGACTTTTTTTTTTTTTTTACACAGAGAGAGAGTCAGAGAGAGAGGGATAGACAGGGACAGACAGACAGGAATGGAGAGATGAGAAGCATCAATCATTAGTTTTTCGTTGCACATTGCAACACCTTAATTGTTCATTGATTGCTTTCTCATACGTGCCTTGACCGCGGGCCTTCAGCAGACCAAGTAACCCCTTGCTTGAGCCAGCAACGTTGGGCTCAAGCTGGTGAGCTTTTTGCTCAAACCAGATGAGCCCTTGCTCAAGCTGGTGACCTCGGGGTCTCGAACCTGGGTTTTCCGCATCCCAGTCTGATGCTCTATCCCCTGCGCCACCGCCTGGTCAGGCCAGGCCTTTTTTTTTTTTTTTTTAAGGGATAAAGAAGGATCCCAGATTGGTTGGAAGCCCCAGACACAGAGTTGAGGCTGAGCTTCCAAGAAGGAACCCTAGGCACGTGCCAAGGGAGGCTGCCTTGGAGAAGCCGTGTCCACAGGGGCTCTGTGAGGTCCCCCAGCCAGGGTTGGTCTGTCCCGTGTGTCCTCTGTGTGATGTTATGGGGTGGTGGGGTGGAGGGAGGTGATGGCGTAAGCCTGCTCTTCCAATTCTGTATGTTGCTCTACTTTTGAGAACACGCATTATTTTTGCAGTTAAAACCAACATCAAATGTCACTGCTGTTGTCAACATCCTCTGTCGGGGTACTCTATCCCTGCAGATTGCCCGCACCTCTTGCCGGCCCGCTGCGCTGGCCTGCTGCTGGACTCTCTGGTTTGCCCCCTCCTCCTGCTCCCCAGCTCCATCTAGCTTGTCCTCCATTCTGGGCAGAGTAACTTTTCTGAAGTGTCAGTACTTATGGTCCTCAGGGCTCTCTGTTGCCCTGAGAATAAAGCCCAGACAAGGCCCTTTATGTCTGATCGGAGGTCTCTCTCAGGGTGGCTTCCTCCCGCTGCTCCCCCATTGGAACTCAACCAAAGGGTTAAGTGTAGCCAAATGCAAAGAAAAAAATCAACAGACCAAAGAGTGAATATAAGCCACAACTAAGCCTCCTTCTGGAGACAGAGCTTTGGATGTGAATCCCGTCTCCTTTTCCTGTTACACAAGTAAATAAACCTACTGAACAACAACCACATCTCGTTCGTGAATAGAGCACCCCAAGTGGTGAACCCCTTGTGTTTGGTAGCACATGTCCCCACCCTGAGCTTCTTTCTGCTGTCTTCGCAGAGAAAGGACACTCCCTGCCTGATTTTCTTGGTGGAAATTCCTGGGGGTGTCACTTCTATGCTGTACAACACAGTCGTTCCAAGACCACGTCTTGGTGAGTCTGGGCACAGGCACACAGTCTGGCCCCCACCACTAAGCTTAGAGCGCCTCCATTGACCTCGAAGTGTCCCAGGGGTCCTCATCCTTCCTCCAGCCACTGACAGCATTGGTGGTCGTCCTGTCATGACTGCACAGACTTTTCTAGGGTGCTGAGGGAGTCAGGTTCCTGTACCCATGGCGACATTTCTGAGATTGTCCGTGAGGTTTCACATCATTAGTGCCGGGTCGTATTCTTCCGTTTGCATATGTGTCCATCCATTAGGCTGCTAGAGGTCATGGGTTGACTCCCGTTTCTGGATATCAGGCTAACACTGTCGTGAACACCCCTGTACGCATGCCCGTGTAGACCCACGCTTCCGTTGCTCTTGGGTAGATCCATGGGTGGCGAAGCCAGGTTGTGTAAACAAGGGCATGTTTATGAGAAACTGCTAAGATGATCTGGTGGTGTACTGTTAGGTCAAACACACAGCATCACCTCTGGTTTTTTGTTTGTTTTTTTTACAGGGACAGAGAGAGGGATAGATAGGGACAGACAGACAGGAACGGAGAGAAATGAGAAGCATCAATCATCAGTTTTTTGTTACGACACCTTAGTTGTTCATTGATTGCTTTCTCATATGTGTCTTGACCGCGGGCCTTCAGCAGACTAAGTAACCCCTTGCTTGAGCCAGCGACCTTGGGCTCAAGCTGGTAAGCTTTTTGCTCAAACCAGATGAGCCTGCGCTCAAGCTGGAGACCTCGGGGTCTTGAACCTCGGACTTCCGCATCCCAGTCCGAGGCTCTATCCACTGCACCACCGCCTGGTCAGGCATATCACCTCTGTTTAGATGTGACACACAAAGCCCTCCTTTTCCACTAGGACCTCGGGAGTGTTTCAGCAACTTAGAAACACGCAAATAGGAAGTAGGTGCCGAGGCTTCCATTCACGCACAAGAGCAAAGCAGGGTTGTGGGAGAGGACAGGAGGCCACACACGGGGTGGGGGGGACTGATTGCGGGGGTGCAAACTGGTTCATGTCCAACAGAGCCAAAGGCGGCACCTTCACGTGACCTCCCCTACCAGGTGACACTTCTTCACAACATGTCACTTTCCCGCAGGGTAACATCCACTCTGATGGAGGCCACAGGCCTGCTCAGTGGTGAGAGTTAAGTTGCACATAGCTTCTCCCCTCAAGCGACCCTGTGGTCATTGGGTCAGCTAGATGATTTTGAAAGACCAGGCCATCGTATGCTGCCTCCTTTCCAAATTTGGGGCAATTGTCCTTGAGTGGCCATGCTGCAATGCTCCAGCTTCTATAAATAGCTTGCTCTTCCCTGTGTCACCTTTTCTCTCTGTATGGAGATGGAAACCCGGCCGCCCTCCAGGCTGGGCTGGGCTGACCTCTCCCTCAGGTTCAGGTCAGAGGTTCCATCTCAGCTGGTTTAGGTTAGAGGTCCCCTCTTGGCCGGTCAGAGGTTCCCTCTCAGCAGTTTGGGTCAGAGGTCCACTCTTGGCCAGTTTGGGCACTCCCCAGTTTTGCAGGCCTCTGGGCCTCCCTCCATCTCCGCTTGCTGGCTTCTGCATGAGTGTGGCTTCCGTGGCAGGGATGTCTGTCATTTCTGTGTCCCCAGGGCCCGTGTGTCCCCAGGGCCCGGCCAGCACCTGAAACCCTGCGAGCCTCATGAATGTCTGCTGAGCAAATTGAATGAGGTGCTGGCCTGATGCCTCTGGGTGTTCCTCCAGACTCGGTGGGTCTCCTTCGGGGACCGGTTGCCATAGTAACTCAATCATGTCTCTCTCTAAGCTGGGGGCTCTACAGAAAGAGGTGCCCTCCCCCCTCAAACCCTTTTTCCCCTGCCGGGGCCCTCAGTTAGTATGAGTGAGTGTCCTCGCCCCAGTGTTCTGAGGGTGACCACGGCTTGTGTTGCTGAGGAAAGGTTTGGGGTCTCCCCATGTTTACATGGGGGCTGTGGGGCTGGGCGCTCATTTTGTCTAGGAGTCATTGGAGGTTTAGGGACACAAAGAGCTTGATTGTAGGTAATTTCCTCTTTCTGCCTGTCCTGGGCCTCGTGTGCATCTCTGGGCCTTCACTACCTATATTCTTGGCTTCATTCATGAAATAAACGGTAGCTGCCCCAAGTGTCCCAGGAAAGAACTTCCCTTGTGGGGGGCACTGCCGGACCTCAAGCCCCCTCTGGTATTTCCCTCTTTATTGTTGTCCATTCCACTTGTAACCCAAGGCCAGGCAGGGCAAGCTTTTGCACCAACACCCCATAGTGTGGCTGAGACAAGGAAGGCTTCTGTCCAGGGTTCTCAGGCCTATGGTGACAACGAAATTCATCCTCTAAAACGCAGACACTCTGGTGGGAGACAGGGGGCGCTATTAACAATCATGATGAGACAACAGCATAAACCTCAACTGTCCTGGGCACCCTTGGGTGTACGCTCGGCCAGGCCGTTCACAGATACAGAACCCAGAGCAACATGTCACTGGGACAGCCCGAGGTTTTTGCAGGAGGTCCCAGCCCAGTGAGCGCAGGAAAAGACAGCCCGTCACAGGTGCGTGTGGGATGCTGGACAAGCCTGTGATCATGGCAGGGAAGAGGACGCAGATGGGGCTCCTGGGCACGTGGAGGCACCTGCCCTGAGACAGGCGGTGGTCTGGGTTGGCCTCTTGGAGGCTGAGAAGGAGGTATAGATTCTCTGTTGAAAAGGTTGGGAGGAATAAATAAAAAACAAACAAACAAAACTAAGAAAAGGTTGGGAGGAAGCAGGAGAGTTCTGGTCAGAAAATGCCGCCTGTATGGAGGCACAGTGAGCGTGGTACATCGCTCTTAGAATGACTGCCAGCACCTGCCTCTCCTGGCCCGTCCTCTAGGCCAGCCAGACCCTCTGCTTCGTGGTCAGAGGGGCCCTTTCGCACTGGGGCTCCGAAAAGTTTGTTGAATGAACAAGAAGCAGAGACTCTGCAGACGCCTCGGGTGACATGAACACAGGGTACTCACTTAGTGTCCTTTTCTACAGTATTTGCATCTAACCTTCCAAGAGTCCAGCCCACAGTGCGGCATGCCAGCTGTCCACGGGGCACCCGTTAGGTCTTCGTGACAATCTTGCCCAGTGAGTGCGTCACCCAGATTTACAGATGAGGCTCAGGGAGGCCAGAAACCTGCCCAGGTCTCAGCTGACCAGGGACAAGCTGAGATTTGCCAGGAGGACCCGAAACTCTGCATTCTGTACATTCCACCCTCAACCACAACGCTATGCAGCCGGGGAAGGCCTGGCCTGTGGCTGCTCACCAGAGGCTGGAGTGCTGACTCAGCCACTACGGGGGTAGCACCAGGTCCGGGTTTCAGGGGGCAGGAGGTGGCAGCAGGAAGGACTGAGTTTCTGTCACCCTGTTGTGGGTCTGCTACCTGCCCTGGGGTGGGCTGCGCTGGGTCTCCCCACCCTCCTCTCTCCAGGGTGAAACTCCTTCCGGCCAGAAGCACGTCCAGCCCTGTGATGTCACACCACTGGGCAGGGCTTCTGGAGACTGCCAGTCCAGCTGACATCAGGGAGACTGAAGGACCGTGTCCCCTGTCCCCAGGGCAGCTCCAGGTTGGGCTCCATGGCAACTTCAGCAATGTCTGTGATTACCTATCTCTTCTCTTCCTGGCAGGCAGGGCAGGACAAGCCTACAGGGAGTTAGTTCTATTCCTGGCTCCGGGATTGCAGCCCACAGCTCAGGAGCCCCCAGGCAACAACACTATGCTGTGTGTCTCCAGATAAGTCACTTGTCCTCTCTGGGCCATCTCTAGGGTGCAGCCTCCTTACCCCCAAAAATGCAGAGGTTGGAGGTGAGATTTCCAAGGACCTTTCAGGAGTCCCAGAGGAGGAGTGTGGGGCCTGGCTTCAGCCTGTGTTGTATGCTGGGATCTGTCTGTCCGCCCTTCAGCCCCCCCCCCCTTCCTCCCTGGTGGCCACCTAGTGAGAATGTGACTCACCCAGCTCCTGGCACCCAGTTTCAGCCCTGCCTCCGCCCAGGGCCTCCCATTTTCTGTTTACTCCCAGGAGCAGGTGCACCTGGGTCATCTCCCTGAGGGCAGGAGAGATATGAGACCTGGAGACACAGGGGCACTATGACCACATGCCCCACAGGTGATTCCAGGCCGGGCCGGGGTGTCTTGGGGCTCCCTAACAAGGTGGGAGATTTGGGAGCAAGCAAAATCTCCAGGTGGGCCTCGTCACCCTGCCCCTACTCCGCCCCTCCCTGGAGACCCAGGTTTCAACACCCGCCCCTGCCCAGCTGCCCAGTCCTCAGCTATGGCCCTAATCTCCTCCCAGGGAGTGGTCATCAGTGGTTTCAGTCACTTCTAGGCAGCCCTGGCCTCACCCTTTGCCTGAGGACACTGGACGGAGCTCAGCCAACCTGGGGTAATTAAGGGGGCACCCTGACAGTGGGAGGGGGGCAACTGAGCTGCTTCTCCAGGGGGAGGTGTAGAGGGCTGGCCAGCCCCACAAACCCTGTGCAAGAAGAGAGGCCAGGTGTCTACAGGCTGGGCTGGGAGTGCTGTGAGGGGAGAGAGTGCTGTGGGGGCGGGAAGATGTGGTCAGAACACTGGACCATGAGCCTGGAAACGAAGAGTCCAGGCTAAGCCACTCCCTGTGGCCTTGAGCACATCAATTACTCTCTTGGTGCCTCAGTATCCCCACCGGGGCAAGGCAGGGATTCTGATAGATGAGCCCAGGCGCCTCCTAACCCTGGTGCTGTTGCTGCAAAAGTGGGATTCTCCACCCTACTGAAGGAGAAAAGAGAAGCTCAGTTGGCTGTCATTGACCAAGGAGAGCCGGCCACTCCCGAATGTGGCAGCCGAAGACAACCTGGATCTCTGAGGGGCTGCCCCTCCCCAGGCCCGGCTCTAGACCACAGAGCAGACAACAAAGCTGGCAGGTGGAAAATTACCTCTGGCGTTCTGCCCAGGCACCCTGGACACAGCCATGCCAGCCTGGGCAGGCAGGAGCCCGGGGTCCAGGGTACCGACAGTCTGGCA
This sequence comes from Saccopteryx bilineata, assembly GCF_036850765.1. NCBI lineage: Eukaryota > Metazoa > Chordata > Mammalia > Chiroptera > Emballonuridae > Saccopteryx > Saccopteryx bilineata. Next base: position 240,829,031 of record NC_089490.1, read on the forward strand.
GCCACAGGGAGCTGCTGCAGGCCTGCCAAGGTCCCCACCCTTTGTCCCCACCACCCAGACACAAAAATCATTCTGCTGAGGGGAGCCAGTGGTGGTGGTGGGAAATGTACGGTCATCTGCTGAAAGTTTGGAGCTTCTCAGAGCTGTAGCCCTGAGTCTAGGTGACTGGGCCCGGTCCACCAGTCCTGAGCCCAGGGGTCTCTGGGATACCTGTGGAGGGCGGGGGCTGCAGTTGTTCCAGGGGACAGGGTGTCCTATAAGGGGCAGGTGACCCTGGGTCCACTTCTGTGGTCTCCACCTGTGACCTTGAGCTGAGCCCATCCCGGTCAAGGCCTTGCTTTGTCCATCTCAGACGTGGGACCAGAGTCTGGGCACTGCCCTCTTGGAAGGCCTTGAAGCCTCACCCACACAGGACTTAGGAAAAGCTCACAGCTCTGTGCGCACCTGGGACTTGAGACCAGGAGGCAGCAGCCGTCCTGGGGCCCACATGTGCAGGGGTCCCCTGAGTGGGAAAACCCAGGACAGAGGGCCCTTGGCCCCTGCCCCTCCATTCCTCTCCAACAGATCCTCAGATTGCTGGGTAACCATGGCAACAGTTCCCTGGCCACGTCCCTGGAGACCTTTCCGAATCTGGAGCTGGTTTCTAGAATGTTCACCCACAGACATTTTTGTGTTGCCGGTCGGTTCAGGTTGGGTCTTTTGGAACCCAGGAGAGCCCTCTGTGGCTTGGCAGGTTACGGCCAGCCACAGGCTAGGCCGTCTGATCACTCCCAGGCAGGTGCATCGGACATGGGAACGCTGAGGTCAGGGTGCAGTGAGGTCAAGGTGAGTCCATGCACTGCTGGGAAAGCTGTCCAAAGGGCATGTCCCACTGACCCAGAGTAAGCAGCCCACAGGTGTCATTGGCTGTCCAGAGAACATCATCCATCTGGGCTGGCAGGAGAAGGCCCCAAAGGTAATGTAGGGGCAGAAACCTGCCTCTCAGACAGCGCATTAGCTCTGCTCCACGAACCCAACCACAGTGACTCACGAACAGCCGACCAGTAAGCCGGGGCCTGACTCCTTTTCCAGCCAGACACACCTGCTGCTGTCTCCTGGGCCACACCCTGCCCCAGCCATCCTAGAAAGAAACATAGATCTCTCTCACAGTTGCCTGTGGCCAGCTCTGTACCTCACATGCACAGAGGTGCACCTCGATCTACGCTGAGCACAGACACACAACACACAAACATACCCTGCGCAGGTGAACACGTGTGTGCACCTTCCAGCCTTGGTCCACGCCTGGCGCCTGCCACCTCCTCCAACCGCCCCTGGTCAGAAATGGGCAAAAGAGAAGAAGGAACAAGGAGATTGCAACAGTCTTGCCTGTGTCTCTCCAGGGTCCAGGTCAACTTTCTATGAATCATTAGGCCAACTGAGGTCCAAAAGTGTCCCTCATTATCTGCAAAAACAAAAGCAAAGACACAAAACCACCTGTGAAGCATATTCCTCTGGAAATATGGAGGTTTGAAGGGTCCTGAGAGTGCCCCCAGTGAAGCTCCCTGTTGTAGATAAGCCCATGCCCCCCGAGGAAGGCACCCAGGACATTGTTGTTATTGTTAGCAAAGACCTTCCCAAGGTCCCAGGAGCCAGGTGAATGTCCTGGGTGGTGCCCCCAGGAGGTAATGATGAGTCAGGCAAGCCCAGGGGAGACCTGGGGAAGAGACCAGGTGCTCAAGTTGTCCTACCCTGGAACCTGCAGGGGAAGAGGGTACTGGGGGGTGGGGGGGGCGCTCTGGTGGGTTCCGAGGATGTGGGCTGAGCAGGAGGGACCTCCACAGAGGCAGATGGGGACAATTGAAATTGCTTTAGTGTCACCTGAAGGGGCCAGAAGAAGCCACACCCACGGTATAGCCCTCTGGGGGGCCAAGCCTTTGCCACAGTGCTGAGCCCTAAAGCATGGCCTCGACTGACACCAACTGCCGTGCTCAGCTCCTCTGGGGATAAATACAGCGACTGTGCCAACAGTGTGGCAATCAGGTCCCCTGTGCAGCCTGGACTCTGGTATAGCAGCTTTTTTTTTTTTTTTTTTTTTATAATTTTATTTTTTTAATGGGGCGACATCAATAAATCAGGTTACATATATTCAAAGATCAACAAGTCCAGGTTATCTTGTCATTCAATTATGTTGCATACTCATCACCCAAAGTCAGATTATCCTCTGTCACCTTCTATCTAGTTTTCTTTGTGCCCCTCCCCCTCCCCCTTTCCCTCTCCCTTTCCCCCCTCCCCCCATAACCACCACACTCTTATCAATGTCTCTTAGTTTCACTTTTATGTCCCACCTACGTATGGAATAATGCAGTTCCTGTTTTTTTCTGATTTACTTATTTCACTTTGTATAATGTTATCAAGATCCCACCATTTTGCTGTAAATGATCCGATGTCATTATTTCTTATGGCTGAGTAGTATTCCATAGTGTATATGTGCCACATCTTCTTTATCCAGTCATCTATTGACGGGCTTTTTGGTTGTTTCCATGTCCTGGCCACTGTGAACAATGCTGCAATGAATATGGGGCTGCATGTGTCTTTACGTATCAATGTTTCTGAGTTTTTGGGGTATATACCCAGTAGAGGGATTGCTGGGTCATAAGGTAGTTCTATTTTCAGTTTTTTGAGGAACCACCATACTGAGGGTCCGGGACTCAGCCCTCCTCCAGGAGAGAGGAGGTGGGCGGAGCCTCGCCTGGGGCCAGGAATCCTCCTCTTGATCCACAGGGTGAGTCTGACCCAAAGCTGCTGGCGGCTGGGGGGGGGGGGGGGGCTGTGAGCTCCTGGGAACTGGCCTGTGGGCGGGGTCTCTGTGTCTATCTTTAGCCTCCTTTGCATTTGGGAAATTTTCTCTGTCTTCCTACAGGGAGGAGTGGCCCTGTGACCACACCCTGCCCAGTCTGGGTGATGACAAAGCTGCACATAGGTGAACACTTCACCCCTAACAGAGTGAGAGGAATCCGAGGGGTCTTGATCGCATGGTCCGAGGTCCCCCAGCGTCCCAGTCCGAGCCCCACTGGTAGCCTCTGGGGACCTCAGGGGCTGTGTCATGAGCACAAGGACCCTTGGCCATCTGTGTGGTGCTCCTAGAGGGGCCGGGAATGAGGCAGGTGTCCTGGGGGAGGAGCTAGGGGGCTGACCTTCATTCACACCCACTTTGAGTCAGGAATGCCTCTTACCACCTCCTGTTGTGTGCGTGGAACAGCCCTCCACAGTGTGTATTGCTGTCCTCACTTACCGTCAAGAGCATTGAGGTCAGACAGGGCAAGTGACCTGCCCCAGGCCACACAGTGGGGGGGGGCAATGAGTGGATGGTTGTGAACCCTATTTTGTGCTGTGTCTGGATGACCCACCAGCTCCAGGCAGGAACAGCAGGACCACAGCCCTCCTCCCCCAGGGCCACAGGGGAGGGCTCGCCCCCGCATTGCATTCTTTTGTACTGAGGCTGGCAGCTATGTCAGGGCATCAGGACAAGAAAGCAGAAAGGATGTGGCCAGGGCACCTGGCAATGAATAATCTGCTTGTCCGGGTTTGGTTCCCTGAGGCGGGCAGTGCTGGCACCGGAGGGCAGGGAGCTTACCCGCCAGGGCAGGACCCTGGCACTCCCTACCCTACCTTAAAGAAGGTCACCCCCTGAAGGGAAACGGAATGGCAGCCAGACCCCTGCAGTCCCAGCCCCGGGGCTGGCTGTCCTCATGCACCCCAGGTCCCACACACAGGCACCCTCCAGGTTCCGGAAGATGACCCCCACTTGAGGTTTCTACAGGGAGAAGGCCACTGTGTCAGGGACTCAGGTGCCCTGTACCTGGGATCACCCGGGGTGGGGCCACAGGGAAGGCTGGACACTGCCCTCTGCTGGAGACCCAGGCTCTTGCAGCCTCACCTCCCATCCCCCACCCCCAGGTCCTTACCCCCTTATCCTATAACCCCGAGGGCCACGTGATGTTCTCCAGCTGGGTGACACCCTCCCCCCACCCAGCATTGGGGTCTTCCTAGAGGGTCATTGTTTCCTGCCCACCTTCCTGCCTGGATCTGTGGCCCCACCTCCCTTCTGCCAAACTGCACCCTCCCACACACACACGTCTGCCCAGACTCAGCCATGGAAGAAATTCCTTCTGAGACTTCTCTATGGAGGCTCCTTCGATGCATCCAAGACCGTGTGGCTACCCTCACACACCTGCGCCTGACCCTGGGGCCTAGCCCCTCCATATGGAGCTGTTGTGTTGCTGAGTGCACCTGACCCTGTGTGTGTGTGTGTGGGGGGGAGGGTCCATGTCCTCCAGGCAGCAGAACCAGACTCACTGGGTGGATTTTCCTGCAGTCACATTTCTAATAAAGGAGCAACATCCACACTATGGTAGCTGTCTACACCGAGAACGGGCTGCTTCGAATGGTAATGAGTTCTCTGTCAGCAGAGGGATGCAAACAGAGGCTGCTTGCTCATTAGTGACATGTGTTCCTGCACATTAGTTATGTGTTTGGCATGTAACATGTTCGATAACCATTTGTTTCACAGACACCAACCCTGCAGTGGTGGTCCTCACAGACGAATCTGGGGTTTTGTGTGATGGGGCACCACGTGGGTCTGGGATGTCATGTTGATAGTGAAATGGAATCTTAACCCAAGGGCAGTCTGTGACCCTCTGCCACCGCCGCTCCCTCCCCAAGGTGAGCGTAGTATCTGTCACTGGCTCCTGGGGCTGGGTGTACCCTGGGAGCCATGGTGGAGGCATCCTCACTTCTGGAAGGTGGGTGACACCGCACCGTGCATGCCAGACCGTTGGATTCCTGTAACCAGCTCTGCTCATGTCAGTGTGGCCCTGGAGCCTCAGCTGCATCTGGACACAGCCTCGGTTCAGCTGTGCCCAGAGGGAGACATGGGGTGAGGTGCATCCTGGGTACTCTGGCCGCTTGGCTGGGAAGAGTGGTTGTGAGTCTTCCTCAACAGCAGGGGACTCTGCCAGTTGGATCTCCCCACCCTGCCGGAGGACGGGCTTGCCCAGAACTTGCTACCCACCCAGAGCCTTGCCGGCAGCCTCCTGCCTCTCTGTGCTTCGACGTCCAAGTCTGTAAGTGAAGATGATAATGCTACCAGCCTCCCAGTCTCCCTAGGTGGTTGTGAGAACTGGATGAGTCACCACAGGCCAGGTGCTGCGGTGGTGACTTAGGAAGGTGACATCAGCCATCCTCATGAGAAGCCCGCTGCTGTCCACATGGTACAGATAAAAAACAGGGCAGAAACACAGCGAATGAGGGGCAGAGGCACCAAGGCCTCCTTCCATAGGTAGCTCTTGGCTGGTGGGGGCCCGCGTGTGGAGTTGTTTGACACAAAGTCCGGTCTCACTGTCCTGAGCAGCACACACATCTGCCCATGGCCTTCCATGTTCAGTGCCAGGTGACATCCCCACCCTCTGTCCCACCCGTCTCACCCCGTCCCACCTAAGTACCTTTTCTGTGGCCAGCATTGGGGAAATTCTGAGGGATAGGGGTGGGGACTTCCTGGGATCTTGCAGATATTCCCATGGGAGTCTTCCTTCCTAGTTGCATCCTTCCAAATTAAGGACCTATCTGAGCCTGGTCCAGAGGGAGGGTCTTCCTAGAAATAGAAGCTGGGACAGGAGAGGAGCATTGGGGACCCATGTGGGGCACTATCAGGAGTGAGTGACATGGGGCACATCCCCCTTGCACACTGTCTCTGGGTCAGAGGTTTGGGGGCTGGGCCTAGGCAGATGGGGTAAGGACGGTGGAGTGAAGCCCCTTAACTTGTCACCAAACATCAACTACCATCTAGTGCCTCTGACTTTCCAACTGTCCCCACAGAACCCAGGAAGCCCAGGTCTCTCTCAAGGGTTAGTGGTCACCAAGCCCCTACTCTGTGCAACACAGGGTCATGGGGGCATATTTGTGAGGGCAAAGAAGGAGCAGAGGACGACATGGCCTCAGTTCCCCATATCAGCCTGAGCCTGGGTCTGCACGGTGCCTGATAGGCACTGTTCCAAGGTCTGTGCTGGCTCTTTGGACCTCAGTTTCCACTTCTGAAGGAGGAAGAGGGCTGGCGTGGCTTCTTTTAGGGTCTCCTCTTGAGTGACAGTTCTGTCTGCCCAGAGGCTCGGCTCGGAGCTTTAGCCTGGAATCTGCACTGGATTCTCACCTGGCATTCGCTCGCTGTGTGCCTTTGGGCAAGTCACTGTACCTCTCTGATCCTGGGAGATGGAGTAGGACAATTATACAAGAGTTTAGCACTTGATGAATGCTCGATAAATGGTAGTGATGGTGTGGGTGGAGATGACACTATTTGCCCAGATGGCCACACCATAAGCTGAAGGGGGTATGTCCCAGCCACAGTGGCCCAAGTGCCATGGAGTGTGGTGGTGAGAAGGGTTGGATTCCATCTGGGGTCAGTCTACAGTGGGATGAGGGACACACAGTTCTGAAGACAGACCATGTGATTGATGCTCAGAATGAGGTCTGAGTGCCTTTTGCATCCCCTCTGGTCCTTTCTCAATCCCTTCCCGAGGATGTGGGGGCCCAAGTCCTGGCCTTTCCTGCACCATGGTGGCCCAGGTGGTGGCAGTGAAGGACACTGTGGAATCCTTGCTGATCTGGTTTCTGGGAGGAGCCCTGGAGCTTCTCTGCGACCCCAGCCAATTCTGAGCCCCCTGGAGCACCTGTCCCCACAGAAAGTCAATACAAAAGGAAGACAGAAATGCAAGCATTTTAAAGAATCCAAGATGCTTCCCTCATCTGTCTGAGGGTCTGTGTCTTTTGTTTTCCTCCTCTTTTCTTGGGACTCTGTTTTACAGAGCGGTGGGACACGCATGGGGTGCCATTTGCATAGGACAGTGGCTTTCCTGGTCAGGAAATCTCCTAGAAAAGTCCCTCCCATGAGGCCCTGGTCAATGTTTGCTGATTGACTGTATAAGTGACTTTCCATGCTGGCCTCACAGGTCCCTGTTTTAGACTCTGAGGAGCAGGCGCTCAGCCGTCTGTACAACCCTCTGTTTTATTCCTGTGGCACAGAGCCCCTGGGCCTCCTCGGCCCCTCACCCACTCCACGCATTGTGGAGAATTCGAGAATTTTTGTACTGGCACATGGAATTCCCCAAAGGCAAAGCCGAGGTCCCCTCACACCAGGGTCTCTACCTGCCTCATTGCCCACCCCATGCCTGGAGTCAACCTTAACCTGCCCCTCCCACATGTAGCCAAGGCCCCACAATGATGCCCACTCCCCTGGGCACCTCCCAGCAGGCACGTTGCCTCTGCATCCAATTCCAGGCTGCCCATCAGGGCTCCCCCCAAATAACATGCTCAAGTCAGTGTCCACGTCACAACCTCTAGCACGTTCCGGCCTTCAGGGGGCTGTGACCCCTTGCCTGGCACACAGCCCTTCCCAGTCCTGTCCAACCTCCTTGCCCCAAACTCCCATGCTCTCCTCCGCTCTCTGCGTCCTGGCCTCCCAGACGTCCTTGAGGTCACATCTCCCTGCCTTGGCATGTGCTGTCTCCTGCCCGGAGTACCCTCCTTCCCGTTGTCGGGCCAGTTCGCCCATCGTCTTCAGGATCCGTTCAAAAGTTACCTCACCTGAGGGCCTTCTAGACCCCTGTGGCTCTCAGGGCTTCCTCAACGTCCGGCCCCTGGCATGTCAGAGTGTCCAGCCGGCGGCACTGTGACTGTTTATGGAGGGGCTCCTCTCTCCTCTGGACTGGAAGCTCCTGGCGGTAGAGGTATTGACCACTTTTGTGAGCCGAGCATCTAGAACAGGTACTCAGGAAGTACTTGTGCTCACGGATGGCCATCCACTGGGTGCCTGGGTCCAAATGCCGTGGTTTAGACTTTCGATTGCTTTTGCTCTCCAAGGGTGTTTGTGCGGCCAGGAAGCTGGCAGGTGGATGCATGTTCCGGCTGTGAATGGCATCAGGTTAAAGGGCTCTGGACTCACAGCAGTTCCTGGCCTCGCTCTGCAGCCTCAGGTCTCCAATCTGAAAAATGGCAACATTGTCACTTAGCCCAGGGGTCCCCAAACTTTTTATACAGGGGGCCAGTTCACTGTCCCTCAGACCGTTAGAGGGCCGGACTATAAAAAAAACTATGAACAAATCCCTACATACACTGCACATATCTTATTTTAAAGTAAAAAAACAAAACGGGAACAAATACAACATTTAAAATAAAGAACAAGTAAATTTAAATCAACAAACTGACCAGTATTTCAATGGGAACTATGCTCCTCTCACTGACCACCAATGAAAGAGGTGCCCCTTCCAGAAGTGCAGCGGGGGCCGGATAAATGGCCTCGGGGGCCGCATGTGGCCTGCGGGCCATAGTTTGGGGACCCCTGATTTAGCCCTTGGGCTGCTAGACAGGTCACAGGGAAGTCAGCAGAGCACAAGGGCCTCCTAAGTGCTCAGGGAATGATGTGGTCCACATAGTAGCTGCCGTAGAGCTGTCTGTGAGGAGGGGGCCCAGCTCCGTCCTGTACCGACTCACCGTGGGGCCCCAAGTGCCCCCCACCCTGGCTTCAGTGTCTGGAGTAGGGGTCCATGGAGAGCCCACAGGACTGATGGCTGTTGCCCTGTGGGGCGTGAGAAGGCGTGTCCTGGAGGGCAGCAACGGGAGCATTGTGTCCAGCAGAGGGCCTGCCCAGCCTGTGGCTGGCAGGGTGGGAGGGAGTGGCCCGAGGCCACTGGAGCAGGCAGGCAATGCCAGACGCCTGGCTGGGGGTAGACCGAGCAGCCAGCTGCCTCTCTTGGGTCTGAGGGCACTGGGTCCCTTGCCCTAACCTGCTCTCCATGGGGCAGCTGCCTCCTGCTCGTCTGGACATGCGGTGGCTGTGGCCGCTGGCCATCTCTCTTGCCATGGTGTCAGCCACGGGGCTAAGCAGCGTCTCTGGGGCTGCCCCCCTGCACCTGGGAAGGCACCGAACCAACGTCCCAGAGCCGATGAGCCGGCCCAAGAGAGGCACCAAGGATGAGGAGACCAAGGAAGTGCAGCAGTATGTGCCCGAGGAGTGGGCTGAGTTCCCCCGGCCCATCCACCCTGCTGGCCAGCCCACCAAGCCTTTGGTGGGCACCAGCCCCAGCCCAGATGCTGGGGACACCCCGGGCAGTGGGCCAGAGCTGCAAGGAAACCTAATGGGGACTCCAGGTCAGAGGCTGCAGATGCAGAACCCCCTGTACCCGGTAACCGAGAGCTCCTACAGTGCCTACGCCGTCCTGCTGCTGGCCCTGGTGGTGTTCGCTGTGGGCATCGTGGGCAACCTGGCCGTCATGTGCGTTGTGTGGCACAGCTACTACCTGAAGAGTGCCTGGAACTCCATCCTGGCCAGCCTGGCCCTCTGGGACTTCCTGGTCCTCTTCTTTTGCCTGCCCATTGTCATCTTCAACGAGGTCACCAAGCAGAGGCTGCTGGGGGACGTCTCCTGCCGGGCCGTGCCCTTCCTCGAGGTCAGTGTCCTGCAGGGCACAGCCGTGGGGCCACTGGAAGTGGGAGGTGTGGGCCCAGGACCCTGGGGGCCTGCTGCTTGGTTTCACTGCTTCTCCTGTGAATGGGGAAGGGAGACCATTCCTGTAGGGAACCAGCTCTGGGAGGGTCTCGGGGAAGACAGGCCTCAGGGGTGCAGGGCCCTGGTTCTGCTCAGCTGGTTCTCTGCTGTGGGAGCCGCCCAAGACAGGTGTTTTCTCCTCTACTGTGTGCTGGCTGCTGCCTTCTGACACCCCGGACACCGCTCTGTCTCCTGGGTCCTTTCTCTGCTGCTGCCCTGCACCCACGCCTAGTTACCCCAGCATACTGCCTCCTAAGGTGGTGTCTGGAGGGGAACCCCAGTGGTGGCAGACACCCCCGCCAGATCACCCCGTGTACACCCTCCCCCTCCCCGTGAATGCAAACACCAGAGAGAAAGACTCATTCCCACTGGAATGGTGGTCGTCATGGCGGCCTCACCGCCAGCGCACTCCTCAGTCTTCAGATAGGGAGGACCTGGCTGGGCACTGCCTCCGGGGGAGTCTCAGTCAGGTCGACTGTACTACAGCACCCACTAGTCTCAGCCCGGGAACTTCCGTGTGAAGCAAGCGCTTTGGTGCTGAGGGACGCGCGTGCGTCACTAGGGACTGTGTACTCAGAGCATTGCAAAGTTACTAGTGGGTGCGTCTATGTGAGACCCGGCAGAGGCCCCCCAGTCTGTGCAGGGGCGGCAACATGCGAGTGGCCTTTCCAGTTCTGGCTTTGCAGGGCGTCCTCACGAGGACGGAGTGACAGGCCTGCCCGGGGTGGCCGAGAGTGTTGTGTGTGGCGTGACGTGGCCACTTGCCTGGGTGGGTGAAGGATGAGGCGGCAGAACACAGGTGCCGTTCTGGCGATGACCCTCATCCCTGCGTGTGCACGCTGACTCGTGTTTGGGGAGGGGCTCTGAGTTTCAGCAGCTGAGACAGCCCTGTCCTGTACATCGTGACACAGGGAGACCCCAGGGGTGGCCCTAGGGACTCAAACCTGAGAGGAGACCTTATAACTGGGGCCTTCGCTTCTCAGTTATGTCCATGTTCAGTGCGTAGCCAAACGGTGAGTGTGTGGACAGGACTTTGGAACTGAGTAGACAAGATTAGACACCAGGCTCTGCCCCCCAGGAGCTGAATGACATGTCAGTTACTTTTCCTGCCCAAACCTCAGCGTCCCTGTCTGTAAATTGGGGGTGATAATAACTCTCAGAATGAATGCTTGAAGGGTTAAGTGGTGTTTAAAATGAAATGCTTAGAATGAAAGGAATTCCATAGATGGAGGTTTTTGCTGGGAGTGGTCTAGGGAGGAGGACACAGGATGGACTCTTGTCTGGATGTGGCCAGCTGTTTGAGAAAAGCCTGGCCCTTCCTGATGTGGATCTCAGCACACCTGGCTGCCCAGAGGTCATCCACCAGCTGGGAGAGTCCTCCTAATAGGACAGATGACAGGGTGAAAGTCCAGGGACAGAATTCAAGGCCACTGAACCCCTTTACAGAAGGGGAGACTCTCAGAATAACACTTGAGACGTTTTGTGAGCTGCAGGGAAAGGAAAGAGCCGGTGACTGTGCCCAAGCCCGAGTCTGCCCCTACAGGGGTGTTGGGGATGTCTCCCTGCTTGGTGACAGTACTCATAAGCTAGGACTGTGTCCCCCCAGCTGGAGAGGGAAGAGTGTGAACAGAGGGGGATCTGCAGGCAACCCCTGTGTGGTCTGTGTCCTCTGACAACCCGGAGGCCCCTCTTCTGTTGTTCTCTCTGGCTCTTTCTCCTGGCTGCCCTGGTGTCTTCCTCTTGGCTCACGGGCAGCTTTTCTGTGGGCTCAGTGAGCAGTCCACAAGGAGGGCGGGCGAGTTCTCGACCCCACACAGCCAAGCCGGGGCTTCTGCCGACAAGGAGAGAGTGAGGGGGGGGGTGTTTGTGAGGGCCCCTCCCCCGAGACCTGCATTTGCACGTGACAGGGGACAGGAATGGGAGCACCCACAAAAACCAGAGGCCCTTGTGTTGACTCCCCTGTAGAGACACTTTCTAAGTCTCAGGAGCATGAGGGCCACAGGGACCCACATGTAACCCCAGCCAGAGAGGCCAGGCCACCTACCTGTGTGGACCTCAACTCAGACAAGGTGGTTTGTCCTACCTGAGTGCTGTTGAAGGTGGCTGGTGGCAAGGCTCTGAGGACGTTGGAGAAGCGCCTGGCATGTGCGAAATGATGCATGCCCATTGGCTCTGACGACGACGGCTGCTCTGCGCTTACTGCTCAACCCCCATCTGACTAAGCCCCTGGTCTGACCATGGCTTCCCTCTTATTCCCCATCTTTGCCCAGGTCTCCTCTCTGGGGGTCACCACCTTCAGCCTCTGCGCCCTGGGCATTGACCGCTTCCACGTGGCCACCAGCACGCTGCCCAAGGTGCGGCCCATCGAGCGGTGCCAGTCCATCCTGGCCAAGCTGGCTGTCATCTGGGTGGGCTCCATGATGCTGGCTGTGCCCGAGCTCCTGTTGTGGCAGCTGGCGCCGGAGCCCACCCCCACCGCGGGCACCGTAGACTCATGCATCATGAAACCCTCGGCCAGCCTGCCTGAGTCCCTCTACTCACTGGTGATGACCTACCAGAACGCCCGCATGTGGTGGTACTTTGGCTGCTACTTCTGCCTGCCCATTCTCTTCACGGTCACCTGCCAGCTGGTGACATGGCGCGTGCGGGGCCCCCCTGGGAGGAAGCCAGAGTGCCGGGCGGGCAAGAACGAGCAGTGTGAGAGCCAGCTCAATGGCACTGTGGTGGGCCTGACCGTGGTCTACGCCCTGTGCACGCTGCCCGAGAATGTCTGCAACATCGTGCTGGCCTACCTGTCCTCTGAGCTGACCCGCCAGACCCTGGGCCTGCTGGGCCTCGTCACCCAGTTCTCTACCTTTTTCAAGGGCGCCATCACCCCGGTGCTCCTGCTCTGTGTGTCCCGGCCGCTGGGCCGGGCCTTCCTTGACTGCTGCTGCTGCTGCTGTGAGGACTGTGGCGGCACCTCGGATGCTGCGGCCACACCCGGCTCGGACAGCAAGCTCAAGACAGAGATGTCCGCCTCCATCTACTTCCACAAGCCCAGGGAGTCGCCCCCGCTCCTGCCCCTGGGCACACCGTGCTGAGGCCAGGCCCCAGAGGGAGGCCCGGAGAAGGGACAAGTGGGCTGTGAGGGGGAGCCCCCCCCCCAACCCAGAGTGTCTAGTGTCTTTGTCCCCATGGGTCTGACTTTTCCGTCCATCTTGCTATCTGGAGGTGGACTGGGTTGCTTGTGCTGAGATTCGGGCCTGTCCAAGCCTCTTCCCCAAGCAGGGCCTCCCAGTCACCCTGTGGGACCTTCCTGTCCTCGCTAGGAGTGGACGGTGATGTAGCGGATCCTTAGAGCTGCCCAAATCTTTCAGTCCTGCAGGCTGGGAGCCAGAATTCAGCAGACCCCAGCCCTTCCCCTCTGCCTTGGAGTCTGATGCACTTCAGGTGTGCCCTCTGTACCCTGTGCCACCAGTCTGGGAATGAGAGACTCCTGGGGGGCCAGCCCGGCTTGACTCTTCTCTGGACCTGGTCTGTCCTCGCCTGGACAACTTCCTCCTCCTGACACTGTCTCTTCTCCGGAGGTTTCTCTCTCCTCTGATGGCGCGGTCGCCCTGCCCCATGCCCTTTGCTAGGTGCCCCTGCAGAAGGCCTTTCTTGAAAAACAATAAACTAGGTAGAACTATCCCTGTGCCCACATGACTTCCTTATACCATGTCTTGGCAGCATTCAGGTGCACCTGGGCTTTTCCCCCAGATGGGCAGTGCTCAGTGGGGGACTCCTGGCCACCTTTGGCCCTTCCTGGCATGGGGCTGATGCCCTGCCCAGCCCTGTGGCTTTAGAGGGGCTGAGTGGATTGAGGGCACTAAGTCCTCCTGTTGGCCTGAGCATGGCCATCCTGGGAAGCCAGAGGGCTGCTAGCTCTGTCCTCTGTTCCCCTCTCCACAAAGCCCCCATTTGAGGGACACCAGCAGCCGGGGTGTCCAGCCTCTGCCTCTGAGAGCCCCTCTTGTTACTTAGCACAACTGTATTGCAGCTGCCTGTCCCCTGCCTGCCCCCACCCTCCCCCAGTCCCCTTCATCCAGGGGGAGCTCCACCTCAGGCCCCTGCACTTCCTCTCACTGGTCCTTCCCCAGGCATCCCACCTCCTCTGGGAGCCTAAGCTTGTTTGGGCCCAGACAACTGGCACCAGGGACACCAGAAGGGACACTCAGCCCAGGCCACCAACCGCTCCCTGCACCAGAAAGCCAGCTGTGTTCAGAGCCACCCAACAGGACCACAGCGCAGCTCTGGGACCCACTGGTGACTCTGCCTGCTAGGCCCACCTAGAACATCTGCTTAGGGCCTCAGAGGGTCCCCAGGGACCCAGTTGGAGAGAGGCAGGATGCCCAGGACCCTGGGTGCCTTCTCCTCTGTCCTCCCCCCACCCCCCGTCCTTGGCCTCAGCCCGTCCTGTAGCCAAGCCTCCTCCCCCCTCTCCTGGGGATCTTAACAGCCTTGTTCTCACTCCCTGGCACCCACTCCTAGGCAGGCTACGCCAGGAGGGAGGGAAGGCTGTTGCTAGGCAATGGCTGCCTCGCGCACAAGCTGTGCTGGGAAGGATACCCACCCCTCGTTCCTCAGTGGACCTGTTGCCACAGTGACTGAAGCCCCGCTTTGTCTGTAGAAACTTAAGATGGGGGGCAGGTTGAACGGAGGGCCAAAGGCAGGCCTGCACTTCCTCCATGACCTGCCACTGTCCTCACTGCCCCACGATGAAGCCCGGGGGGTGGGGGGCCAGGGTGAACCGAGGTGAAGTCTGGGATCTGGACTGAGCTAAGGATGGAGGGTGGAGGACCGAGAAGGGGAGGTACCCCTCAGCATCCTGTTTGGGGGCCTCTTCCACAAAGGATACCTTCTGCCTCTCCCTCCAGCTGGCTGGCCAGCTCCATGCTGAGGGGCAGCTGGGGGCTCCAAGGCCCTGCCACCCCCTACCCCCGCCTGCCAGCATGAACGCCTGCAGAATTAGTCAGCAGGCCAGCGGGCCTTGGGAAAGAGCCACTGTCCCTCCAGCCTGGACCAACTGGGGAACAATGTGGCGTTTGTTGCTTAGGGTCCTGGGCTCAGCACAGTGGTGGGCGGTGGACAAGCCGGGCACTGACACTTGCTCCCCATGGGATGGACTACAGGAGAGCAGCCCTCATACCCTGGTGCCAGATGGGAGGGCAGACCCTTGGGCCCCGCAGCTTGTGGGTGTTTGGGGGGACCGAGCACTTTGTGGTGACAATTGCCTCACTGGATGTAGTTACTGGAAGTTTCAGCTCGACTTTGCTGTCTAAGTGGGACAACACACCTCAGGGACACCAGGCACCTTTCTTCCCTTTGGGACTTAAATTCTGAGGGCTAGAGCCAGCCTGGCCTAGGCAGGTGTCCACTCACCTGGGCGTGGGCAGTGCTCATCAGTTCCTGTTCAGGTTCTTTACGTGCTCATGTTAGGTGTGGAGGCCCTGGGGCAGGACGTTTCATCTCAAACCTCACCCTCCCTGGAGGATGACCTGGGAGGCATGTCACCCCTGGAACAACCCTCGCCCTGCTCCCTGGGCTCTAGGCCAGGGGCAATACCTGTCACCAAGAGACAGTAGGGTTAGCCCAACCCCAGCTTCAACCTCTGCAGTAGGGGGCTGTGTTTAGGAAGGCACCCTAAAATCATGGGCTTAAATTCTACTCTGATTTCCCCCAATCTCCTTCAGTGGTAAAAATGTCCTCCAGCATTGGTGACTGGCAGGCGCCTCAGGGAGGAAGCCCGGGGCACAGGTGGGACGACAGGCAGGGCTGGTACAGCTCAGAGCCAACAGGGCGGGCCTAGGCCCGGGGCCCTGAAGAGAAGGGCGGCTCTGTCCCCCTGCAGGGGCAGGTGAGGGGCCACAGTGTTCTGCAGGGCCTGCTCTGTTTCCGGGGGGGGGGGGGGGGGGGGGGGGGTGGGAGTCGGGGAGATGGAGAAGAGGAGAGGCGGGGCTTACTACAAAACTGGGTCAAGATGGCCTCGGATTTGGGTGAGCAGGGCCGGCAGCCCCGGGCAATGAGGGGCACACAGGTTGTGGGTGCGAAGAAGGCTGGCAGTGGGCAGAGGGGTGAGGACACAGCCTCTCCCGGGAAACGAGCAGCGAGGCCACGAGGACCTGAGGACAGAGAGCTGGCTCCGGCCCAGGTGTGGTCCTGGCCGGGCTCTGAGACAGAGTGTAAGGTCAGTGGATAATGGGGGATGGTCACGTGGGGAACTCAGACCCGCGCCATCCCCCATTACCCACCGACCTTACACAGAGGCCTTGTCCCCCAGCCATGATGCCCCAGGCCTCGGGAGGTTCATTAAACAAACCCCTGAGCTCCACTTGGCTGCTACAGGCTTCCAACTGGGGCCACAGGTCTGACTGGAGACAGAGATGAGGCGGGTGAGGGCACACACACGGGGAGGCCACCCATGAGGTGCCACTGGGAGCCCGAGCGCGGAGAGCCATGGCCCTGGGCCCCAGTCAAACCATCTATGATAAAGGAGCGGTCACCACACTCCAGCACAAAATTGCTAATTTATTCATGTTGTTGTTGTTAGGAGGCAAAAAATGTACAGTTACAAGAATCGTTTTCCAAACAGAGGTTAAATATGAGCTGAAAAGTATAAAAAAGGAAGAGGACCATCACTTTTACAAATCATTAAATTAAACAAATAAAGAAATGGAACACAAAACCCAAAGAGGCAACCCCCCGTGCGGAGTTCTCTCCTGGGATGCTCTGAGGAACGTGAACAAAAAGTGAGGTTCCCGTGGGGGCGGGGCCCGGGCAGGGCAGGGGCTTCAGGAGAGAGATGGGCACAGGTGCTGGGCTCCCGCTCTGTGGGCTGGGTGGTCTCGGGCCGCTGGCTGTGCCTGGGGCCCCGGGAGGCTGGGGGCGGAGAGGGGCGCCTCTGGGTGCTCCATCAGCCTGTGACACGCAAGCAGGGATGGCCAGACTGGGATGAGGGGACACACAGGACATGGGACGGCCACAAGTGCCCAGGCTGGTACCTGCCCCAAGTGCCGGCCTCCACCTTCCCGGGTCTGAACTTGCCCTGGGCCAGCCCACATCCCTGCAGCCTCCCACCGGGCTGCCTCTCCCAGGTCCTGACCAGCCCCTGCAGCATCGAATGGTTGGTTTTAGTCTTTGCTTAAATTAAAAAATTAAAATATATATACATATATATACTGTACACACAGGACAATAACAGAAGAGTGTTGAAAAGAGGAGGACAGGGGTGGGGTGAGCAGGGGCAGGGGGCTGGGGACTGTAGAGAGGGGAAGGCAGGTGGGGGAGGGGACCCAGGAGGAGAGGACATGGGAGTGGTTAGGGGACCAGAAGGGAGCGATTTATTTTACAATAAAAATAGGAGTTCAAACCTCAGCAGAACAGGACTCTGGGATCCCCAGAGGGTCTCTCCCCACACCAGTGACGAGGGGTGGGCTTTGGGGAGATGGGGGATGGCAAGGGGGGGGCAAGGGGGAGCTTGGCATCAGGTTCAGATGGAGGGTCCCTGGTCCGAGAAGGGCTGCAGTCTCAGCTTCTCCGTGACTTTGAGTGTTGAATAAGCCACTGTAGGGTGATGTCTGGGTGGTGGATGCACAAGAGAGAAGGTGATACAACTGTCAGTGCTGGGCCCCCTGGGGGAGGCCAAGCAACACCTGGGGAGTGACTGTGGGGAGTGACTGACATAAGCCAGGGCTCCCCAGACTGCAGCCAGGATCAACCCTAAGGGCATCCAAGTCCAGAGCCATCCAGCTCTGAACAGCCTCAGGCAGGGGGCAGGAGGGGTGTCTGGACACTCAGAGTCAGAGCAGGAGGGGGCTGGGGAAGCACCCTGTCCAATTCGGGGGTGTTACAGGTGGGGAAGCCCAGGCCAGGGCTGGAGGCATCTGCTCCAGATCACACAGTGATCCTCCCACAGGGCTCCTCCCCCATCCCTGGCCCCTACCACCTAAAACGCAGACAATCCCTGACCCCGCGCACCGATGTTGTCTTTTTCTTTGCAGGAGATGGAGTAGCAGCAGATCTCCCGGTCCTGGATGGCAGATAGATTCCTGCAGGGACACCAGAGAGGCATCTGCCCCCGAGACCTGTGGGGAGGGCGGGGCTCCCCGGGTCCCTGGGAAGGTGGGCTCTGCTGCCACCGTGTGGCTAGCTCTGAGAGCAGCAGCTTGCTGGCTGGGATTTGGGGAACAGGGAGGAAGGACAGGTCACCAGACTCACATTTTCTCAATCAGCTCCTTCTCATCCAGAGCTCCTGGGAGGTCTCGCTTGTTTCCCAGGACTAAGACCTACACAGAAGGGAGGGAAGGCCCAAGTCCAGGGCGGCTGTGGCCATACTTCAGCCCCCTGGGCCCCCACCCATGTCCTCCACCATCCGTCCAGTGAATCCAGCTCCCTGCCCTCCCACCCCAGCAGAGGCTGACCGGGATCCCCTGCAGCTGGGGCTTGTCCAGCAGGTTGTGCAGCTCGTTCTTGGAGGCCTCGATCTTCTCCTGGTCAGCAGCATCCACCATGTACCTGGGGGAGACAGGGTGGTACAGTATGTGATACCGCAGGCCGAGAGGGAGGGACAGGAGCTGCGGCCTGGGGCAGAAAAAACCTCTGTGTCCTCCTGGTCCCCTCTGGCTCTACGGGTCATGGGGCCTGTTAGGGGCTTCAGGGACGGTTCCTGGATTGATGGAAGTGAAATCTGCAGACCCTCCCCGGGCCTCATGTCCTGTCTTCCAAAGTCCCCTCTAGTGGCAGAGCTTGGGCCCTGCAGGATTAGCCAGGAGCCCTCCCTCCCAGGAGTGATCCTCTGGCATTTTCGCAGGGAAACTTCATAAGGTTGAAGGCAGAGAGCAAAGGCGGGCCAGGAGGTTTGCTTGCAGTGAGAGCTCTCAAAAGGCCGGTTAAAAACAATGAAAACTAAATTCCTGTTGGGGCGTGCACATGCATAGTAACATTATTTTTAAAAAGCAAGGGAAGGGGCCCTGGCCGGTTGGCTCAGTGGTAGAGCATCGGCCTGGCGTGCAGGAGTCCCGAGTTCAATTCCTGGCCAGGGCACACAGGAGAAGCGCCCATCTGCTTCTCCACCCCTCCCCCTCTCCTTCCTCTCTGTCTCTCTCTTCCCCTCCTGCAGCCAAGGCTCCATTGGGGCAAAGTTGGCCCGGGCGCTGAAGATGGCTCTATGGCCTCTGCCTCAGGTGCTAGAATGGCTCTGGTTGCAATAGAGCAATGCCCTGATGGGCAGAGCATTGCCCCCTGGTGGGCATGCCAGGTGGATCCCGGTTGGGCACATGCGGGAGTCTGTCTGACTGCCTCCCTGTTTCCAACTTCAGAAAAAAGGAAAAAAAAAAAAGCAAGGGAAGGAACCATTTAAATCCTGTAAAATTCCGGTTGGTGGTGACTGCGGGTCTCGGGGACGTAGGGGACAGTGAGGAGGACCGTGCAGGCACGTCCTGCTGTGCATGGGCAGCTGGTCACAAACCAGGATTATCGCTAATCAGCTCTGCGCCTGGGCCCTCACAGGTGGCAAGGCCAGGGGACCAGAGGAGGCCACAGTCGTGACCTCACGGCACTTACACAATGGCGCTCACTCCTCGGCAGTAGCGTTCCCACATGCTGCGGAAACGGGGCTGTCCCCCGATGTCCCAGAGCTGAGCAAGAAGAAATGCTGTGGTCTGAGCTGCAGGCAGGCAACTGAACCCTCCTGCCTACCAGGTCCCTGCAACCCCCTGACCCAGCCCGGCCCTCCACGCCCACCTTGATGGTCACATTGCCCTTGGTGATCTTGCGCATGTTGAAACCCACTGTGGGGATCATGTCCTCGTTGAACTGTCCTGACTGTAGGGAAAGAAAAAAGTCAGACTCGGAAAAGGAGCAATAAGCCACAGGACCTGCACGCCCCTCCCAGATGGCTGGGCTGTGAGAATGACACAGAGAACAGGCCAGCTCCTCCGTCGTCCCCCTGCATGTGCTGGGGGTCCTGGGGACCAGCTCAGGGGCATCCCCAGGCACCTGCCCCACACCTGGAGGTCTCCTGTGAGTGAAGAGCCCCATACACCTCTCCACCTAGACCTAGAACACATCCCCCCAAAGGTCTGACCCGGCTTCCCTGTTGGAACAGAAGTCCCTTCCCTGGAATCGGTCTCCAGTGGAGAGGAACAGACACCTCCCAGCAGAAGAACCCTGAACACATCATGGGGAATAGGGCAGGCGGTGGGGTGGGGGGTGTCTCAAGGGAAGCAGACGTGTTTTCTACTTATTCATATCAAACTTTTGGGAGGTGAACTGGCTACCCCCAAAACGCAATGCACAGCCAGCAATTCCTGGATCACCCCCAGGTTTGTTTATCTGTACCACGCAGTGCCCGTTAGAATGCAGCATCCACAGTCTGTGGGATCTGTTGACCACGTGCACCCCCTAAACAGACACCTTCTCTGAGAGAGGGACCACATTGTATTGACATTGGCTAACACTGCTGAATGGTTAGGAGCTGACTGTAATTCAGTATCCCAGAACCCATTTTCAAATTCTAATCATTTTCATTTCTCCCCCTAAACTGTCTCCAAGATCTTTAGATTGCTTCAGAGCAGCTACTGGCCAGACCAAACACCCTCATGGTCATCTCCACGTTCCCGCGCTGGATCCTTCCTCTTGCCCCCAGATGCAGGCTGGGGATGACTCAACCTGGTCCTTGAGGGTGAGCGTCTTGTTCCTTTATACCCCACTTTCTTCTGCCGGGTGGTGGGGACAGTTCACCTCAGGTCACCCAAAGAGCTCGGGGGATCTGACTGTGAGCAAGGTGTAGGTCGGAGATGGTGGCATCTTCAGAACCCGTGAGCCCGCCCCGAGGTCTCCTCTGAATGAGCGTGCCCAGATTGCCTCTCTTACTCTTTAAGGAGCCCCCCCTTGTTCAGGCCCTCGGATGTGCGGACTGAGATCCCAGGACTCCTGTTCATTATGAGAGCGAGGGCGCCACACCCAGGGCCCATGTGGACTTTGGAGACTCCTGACTCCCGGCACTGTACAACCCGTGTGCAGACACTTGTGTCTTTCTGTGGGGATAGGGCCTCTATCCCCACAGAAAGTTCCATCAGCTATCAAAAGGGTTCAAGAGCCCCCAGTGGTCAGGAATCACTGAGTGAAAGAGAGGTGTCCTGAAGCAGCTGCTCCTTTTCAGGATGAACAGGGACAGCACAGCCACAGGTCCTGTTATCCTGCACATCGTATGGGGTACCAGGCGGGACGAGGCGCCTGCTGGACCAATGTCTACTTCATCCCCATCCTGGCCAGAGAAGACATGGAGCCCAGTCACTGCTTACCTCCCATCCTGCATGAGGTGGGACAAGACACTCAAACCTCTAGGCCTTGGGGTTTTTTTTTCTACAAAATGGGGGCAGGGCTTTGGTTGCAAAGAGACTGGAGAGTAAAGTCACCAAAGCTTGAAAAAGGTCGATACAGCACCAGGGCCCATCACTGCTCTTTGGAAACTAGAGGACCAACCCATGGGCCCCATGAAATGAAAACACAGCTGGCAGATGTGATCTCGGGCAAACAGGACGCCATGAGGAACCCCTGGTTTCCAGTGCCCCTGTGGGCGGCACTAACTGGGAAGCTGGTGAGGACTTCTGGTCCCTGCTCTTGCCTCCTGTTCTTACAAGTTCCTCACTGATGGTCAGAAGTTAGGCGGTCAACCAAGGTCCAAAAATATTAAGTGGGAAATCCCACAAATACACGATTCATACATTTTAG
Organism: Saccopteryx bilineata; assembly: GCF_036850765.1. Taxonomy (NCBI): domain Eukaryota; kingdom Metazoa; phylum Chordata; class Mammalia; order Chiroptera; family Emballonuridae; genus Saccopteryx; species Saccopteryx bilineata. The sequence continues at coordinate 240,850,359 of NC_089490.1, forward strand.
ATCTGGCACTGTTCTGAGGAGCATGATGAAATCTTGCACCGTCCCACCTTGTCCTGCCTGGGACAAGAATCGTCCCTTTGTCCAGAGTCTCCACACTGCATATGCAGGACAATGAGATACTTTGACAGCGAGAGACCACAGTCATGTAACTTTGATGTCAGTATATTGCTATAATTGTTCTATCTTATAATTAATCGTCGTTGTTCATCTCTCACTGTGACTAATTTACCAAGTAAACTTGATCGCAAGTGAGAAACGGCACAGAGAGAAACACGGCAACGGTACGGTTGGGTGCTATCAGCGATTTCAGGCATCCTGGGGTCTTGGCACCTCTCCCTGCAGATAAGGGGGGGTGTCTGTTGTGACCCTAAAGTCACCCAACCCAACCTCTTGTCTCCAACTTGAAGGCCCCCTGGCCCTTCCACGTGGGGTCAGCTCCCGCTTCCCAAAGTTCTCCACAGCGAGTCAGATGTCCATCTTCCTGGGATTCCCATCTCTGCTCCTAAGCCTTGCCCGTGGGAACCTGAAGGTCAGCCCACATTTAACTGTTTAAGAACAGCCCTCTTCTTCCTCTTGGGTACAACATCCCCTACTTTCTAGCATCCCGTTTTTCAGAACTCAAAAGATGAGTTTTAGGTTCCTGGAAGTGCTATCATTTTTTTTTTCCAGGTCACACAGGCCCACTGGGAAGCCAGACACATCATCCCCATTTGTGTTTACAGTCAGACCTCACATAGTGAGAAAACCAAAACGGAGCGGGGGGGGGGGGGGGGGGGGGGGGGGGGAGTGCCGAGACAAACAGGCCAAACACCCAGGGAGTGGAGGCTGAGAAAGTTGGAGGTGAGCTTGGGGCTGAGTCTCTGTTTCTCTCAGAGAGAAAGAGAGGTTATGCACGGGGCAGGCAGAGGGCATGTGGGAGCCCAGGAGGCCTGGAGCACCTGGGGTGGGTTTCTCATGAAGCCTCTTTGCCGGGATATTTAGGATGTGTGTGCTGAAAGACAAATTTCGTATCAAAAGGGGCACACATGGGCTGGGGAGGGGGACTGTTTCCGTACATCCCAGACACACTGGACCCTGAGAGTGGAGTCTGTGGCTCGCGGGTTCTGCTCCTGACCGGCCATACAGGCCTAGGCTGGACGTGAGGCTGGCCTAGAGGAAAGCCTCCCGGCCAGGAAACAAAACCCATTGGGATACCAGTGGAACCTGTCCAGGAGCATGGTTTCAATAATGGTTCTGGTAGGCTTCCCTGGGGGTTGAGGTGACCCCCCAGCTTAGCCATGGAGGGCAGCAGCAACTTGTTTCTCCTCTTGGCCACACCCCAGAGACATCTCCTGGGTCCAACTGCCTGTCCACCAAGGGCCTGCTGGTCAGGGTCAAGCACTGTGCTGCTGCTCGAGAACGCAAGAGCCTAGGTTAATGCCAAGTCTAAACAGCGGTGTCTAACTCCAGGGCCAGAGCCTGGGTACGCAGGAGCCCAGGGGCCTGTGTTGGCTCACAAACCATTGTGCCAAGACCCCAGCATGGGCCCAAAGAGTCTGCCCAGGTAGAAGAAGGGGCAGAGGTCATTGCAGAGCAGAGCTGGAGAAAGAAAGCCAGTGCCCAGCACGTGATCACCAGGTACCTGTCCCTCCAGCCTCTTGTCTGCCCTCCTGTCTTCGGGCAATGTTCCCTTCTGGGACCTGGAGGGGTAGGTACCTAGGTTGGCTGGCCAGCCAAGCTCCTTTGCTGACCTATCTCATCAGCATTTTTGGCCAGTGTTTGGCCAATCTACAATTCTCAGAAGCCCCAGTTTGGGGGCAGGGACAGGTCCCTGGGCAACCGCAGCCCTGAGCCCCGCAGCCCAGTCCAGCCCCATGCAGCCGGGCTCTGAAATGCAGGCCGCAGCCATTACTGCAGCCCCAGCTCACACACCACCACCAAGCTCATCTTCCCCTTTTTTCCAGAGACAGAGACTTTTAACTCCTTCCCCACCGCATCCTGGGCCTCAGTCTCACAACCGCCCACTTCCACTACTACAGAAAGCCCCCAGGACCACTGTCTCCCATCCCCAGGGTGGACAGTGCCCCTCCAAGTCATCTCTGGTTCCCCGCACCTCCTGCAACTTCTGAGCCAAGTGGAGCCTCCGAACTCCCTATTCGATGCTATTCTGCCCGGACAGCCAGACGCCGCGGTCGGGAGGGGCTCCCGGAGGAGGAGTCTGGGCCCAAGCCGCGGGCCTCCGCTGACTCTACTCCCCCGGGGACACCTCCCTTCCACCTCACCGCGGGGCTTCCTGTTCCGGCAAGAAGGGGTTAAAGCTCCAGGGTGGGGCTGGCCTGGCTCGGGGGCCCCCCCCACAAAGGCCCATCGGCCGCTTGTCCCGCCGCCCTCCGTTTGCGGGGCCCCGACTTTCGCCCCGTCATACCCCCTCGCGCGGGGGTGGCGGGCAGAGGATCCCTCCAGCCTCGTGACCCCGCGGGGCCGCCAGTCTTGGGCACCAGCCCTGTCCCTGGCTCCCCGCCCAACCCGTGCCATCCCAGCCGCGGGAGAGCGGGGTGCGCCCCCGTCCCCAGGGCCGCGCTAGGCCCCAGGCGCCCGGCCGCTCCGCCCCGGGGCCCGCCCGGCCAGGCGGCGCCCGGGCCACCGGCGCAGCGGGCGGGGACAGGCGGCCGCGCCCCGGCCCGGCTTCCCGGCTTCCCGTACCGCGATCACGTTAACGAAGGTGGTCTTGCCCGAGTACTGCAGCCCGACCAGCGTGAGCTCCATCTCCTCCTTCCAGAACAGGGCCTTGAACCAGTCCAGCAGCTTGTTGAACAAAGCGATCATGGTCGCTGCGCTCGCGCTCGGCCGGGCGGCCTCGGTGCGCCGGGTCCGCGGGGGTGCGCGGGGCTCGGGCGCGGGACGACTCGCGGCCGGATCGGCTCGCCGCTGGGTGTGGCCTCGGCGCCTCCTCCGCCGCCGCCCCCCGCGCGCCCGGAGCCGAGCCGGGGCCGCGTCCTGCTCGCGCCCGAGCGCGCGCGCCTCCCACCGGAGCGGGTCCGGGGCGGAAGCGCGGGGCCCACGGGCTTGGGCCGGGCCGGGCCTGGCTGGCTGTGGCGTCCGGGACGCTTGGGGAGCGAGGGCTCCTTTTATGTGTCCCCTTTCCGGGCTGGCGCGCCCGACTGGCAGCCCCTTCCTTCCTAAAGGGTCGTGAGCCCGGGGTGAATGAGGTCCCCGGCAAGCAGTAATACGTGTCTGGGCTGGAGAGGGTGGCTCAGCCACTTCCCTGGACACGAAGACTGGCCCTCTGTGAAAGGGGAGGCACGGCGGAGGCTTTGTTCCCCCGTCTCTGCCTGTGAGCATCCCTGGGCACCCGGTGCCTTCCTCTGGCATGTGCCCAGTGGAGACTAACACCCGTGTTTGAGTTTTCCTACCCATGGTGTTCTGTTCGTACATGACCTGAACCACTTGTTTAGGAGCTTCTGACCCCAAGTAAAATCGATGTTTCTGGTTGATGCTGATTTTTTAGGACTATCACTATGATTCTTAGGAAAAATCATGCTGGCCCAGGGAGAGGTGGGGTCCAGTGAGGAGAACCGGGGCAACTGAAAAAGTTGGCCTATTTTGGTAAAAGCCAAAGTTTTCTGCAGTGGGCCTGCTGATACCCTGCCTCTGAGGACCTGCCACAGGGCCTGCCAAACCCTGGGGGCTGCCTGTACCCCCACAGTCCCAGGCTCCAGGGCTGGGCCATCTCCAACCTATGCCTAATGCTTGGTTGCTATAGGTGCTTACAGGTAGCCTATTTTAGTTAAAGGTGAATACTGTCATTGGCCATCTCTGTCACCCCCAGCTAAGATGACCCCAGATGGTCACACACTTGCCAAATGGAGGTATCACCGTGTTGGCCCAGCATGGCATTCTGGGTCATTCAGAACCATCTTCCCAGTCTCTGCTCCTTATTGGTCCCTCTCTAGCTCCTAAGGCACACCTTGCCCCATTCCTTAAATTGGCTCAGTTTCACTTTGTGTGTCCCCAGAGGGACTAGGGAAGTGCCCGTCCTGACAGCAGCAGGCTGCCCCGGGATGTGGTGGCCTTCCGTCCCTGGGCTACTCTAAAGAGGCTCCAGAGGCCTGGCACACAGCAGAGAGGGACTGAATCAGCCATCCAAGGGTCTTTATTTTTCCACATGCCTCCTTTCCCAGAGCTGTGCCGCTAAATCCTGGGCACGTATGACATGGTTGGGGCCACGTGCCCAGGGAGGGGAGCCTGTGGGCTGACACTTATAAGATGGCTTCCCCCCTGGCTGCATCTGTGCTCTGGGCAGGATCAGGCACTTGGGAGTGCATGGCCTAGCTTCACAGGGAGACAGGTGTGGGCCAGTGCCTTCCTGGAGCTGTAGGGGAGGAGGAGTTCCTCAGGAAGACCAGCCAGGCAGGGTGGGAAGAGTATAGTCCCCGTCTCAGTGTGGTGCCCTCTTCAGAGTCAGTCAGGAGAAGCTGGGGTGAGTGGCCGGCAGTTACAGAGGCAGGGCAGCCCTCTGGGCCTCTGAGGGGTCCCCACACTTTTCCTCTTCCAGAGGCTTCAACTGCCTGTCCTGTCCCCCAGGACACATGTGGCTCAGGGGGCAACTGGGAGGCTGGAGGCCCTCCCAGAGGTGGGGCAAGGACATGAGTCACTGCTGGGACAATGACAACTGAACCAAGTCAGGGCCAGGCTTTCCTGGGCAGGGCCCCGGGGAGATGGTCTTGCCAACCCGGGAAGCAGTATAGCTGCAGCAGTTTCTGACTGGTTTTCCTTAATGTCGGCAAAGCATGGAGCATCCCATCACACACAGAAGCTAACGCTCGCAGGGCACCTGGGCGTATCTCTCAGGTCTGTTGAAATGCCAGCTCCTGTCCTTAAATTCAGAGGGACAAGGGGGGTTCCCCGTACTGTCCACTTGAGGAAGCAGAGGAGTGGCCAGTGGTGAGGACCTTGGAGTCTGGCCGTGGTCCTGGCTGACCAGTGTCTTGTGACCACACACGCTTACTGAGGGGCATCCCTTTCCCATGCCCACCCAGGGGTTCCCCAGGTGGCAAGGTCCACTTTCCCCAGACCCACCTTCCCAGGCATGGGGGAAAGGGGCACTTTGGCTGGTATAGGGTGCCAGGGGTCAGGGGCTGGGCTTCCTTGGGAGCTGGGCAGCATACAAGGCCAAGGTGTGGTGCAGAAACTGGTACTGCTCCGTGGTCTGGATCATGCCCCCCCTGTGGGGACAAGCACACAGACCATGAGTCCCTAAGGCAATCCTGACTTCCCTGGGGAGCCTGCCAGCCCCTTCACCTGGATTTGTCCTCCCTACTTTCCACTCCTGCTGCCCCTTCAGACCTCCCCACCATGGGAGCCCCTGCCCCTTACTCAGTGCCGAGCCTGGGGTGGCCTGTGCCAAGGGGCAGATGCCCATACTGGCACATGGTCTCTGATTCCTCTGCTGGGGCAGAACAGGCCCCCAATTCCTTAGGCCTGGCCAAGAATATTCCTGGGGCACCATAATTTCCTCTTCCCAGTCATCTTCAACGTGAAAATAATCACCCTGCAATGTGTGTCCTAGGTTCTCACATCCCCCAACTGCTTTCACCCAAGTGAACTCAGTCCTCGTGGCCTCTGTCTACAGAAGGGGCCGTCACGTGTCACTAGAGATGGGGCAGCTCTGAGGTGCACATCCCAATTTGCTCTCGGTCCTCTGTCACCAGATCCAGTGACCTATGCATCACCTGTCACGGCCTGGGATCTAGAACCAACCAAACCCCATTCCCCTGCCTTTTCCCTGAATCAGGGTTTGGGAAAAATGAAGACAAAAAGAACAAAACAAAAAACAGAGAAGAAATGATGCAAGGCTCACTGAACTCACAGGGTGGCCTGTAGGCATTCTGACCCTAGGAGGCAAGGAGGCCAGTCAGCTTCCCTGGTCCTACTTATACTCACCTGTCCAACCGCAGTTGGCACACAATGCCCAGGATGTCCACTTCCCCTCGGGCTTTCAGCTGCTGGCAGCCTATTCTGGTGGCGATGAAGCAGCCGGTCCGGCCAATCCCTGCACTGGACATTGCCAGGGAGGGAACGGAAGGTCACAGGGGACCGGGGGACATGGGGACCAAGCTCCAAGCCATAGAGGAAGTGGCAGGAACTAATACACTCTGTTTGGGGGCCTGGGACATGGGGCAAGGGTGGTGGCCAGGCCTTGGTAGGGGACAGTGGCCCTGGGGGAGCTATGTTTCTTACTGGCCTCATGCTGAGGTCACCCTTAGGTCCCTGTGGCTGTTTGATGAGCTCTTGACAGCGGTTTCCAACTGACAATGCCCACGCTGGCCTTGCTGACCCCACACCCTCCTTATCTGACTGTGACTTCCTCCCAGCGAGAATCTTCGGAGCTGCTGACAACGGCCCTGCCTCCACCAGGTCCCTCCACAGTTCTCTCTCTTGCCCTTTTTTTCGAAATCTTCTCGGGACTCCTTCTTACAAAGCCTTCCTGTATGGACCCCTGAGAGAAGCCACTTGCCACCTCCCAGGGCTGACGTCCAGGGGCCCCTGTGTGTGGGCGCAGGATCTGAGCCCCTCTGTCTCTACCTTCTGCTTCTGTGTCCCACACGGTCCCCACTCCACCCCAACCCACTTTTTAGGTTGTGGCCAAAGTATTCCTTTCAAACAGCAAATCCCAGGGTTTTAGCTGGGCCTCTGAGGGCCCCTCGTCCTCTCTTATCACACTACCCCCATGTGACCTCTGCTCCCAGCGATGTGTTGATTTGAACCTCTCATCTCTGGGCTTTTGCAAATGCTGTTCCACCTGCCCTTACCATGTCCCATTCCCCTCACCACCTCTCAGGTTTTAGCTTAGCTTAGACATCTTTTGTCCTGGAAAACCTGCTCTGGCCAAAGCCCGGGTTGGGCCTGACCAGGCGGTGGCGCAGTGGATAGAGCGTCGGACTGGGATGCCGAGGATCCAGGTTCGAGACCCCGAGGTTGCCAGCTTGAGCGCGGGCTCATCTGGCTTGAGCAAAAGCTCACCAGCTTGGACCCAAGGTCGCTGGCTCAAGCAAGGGGTCACTCGGTCTGCTGAAGGCCCGTGGTCAAGGCACATATGAGAAAGCAATCAATGAACAATTAAGGTGTCGCAATGTGCAACGAAAAACTAATGATTGATGCTTCTCATCCCTCCATTCCTGTCTGTCTGTCCCTGTCTATCCCTCTCTCTGACTCTCTCTCTGTCTCTGTAAAAAAAAAAAAAAAAAAAAAGCCCGGGTTGGGCTGTGTGGAGGGCAGGGCCATGTACCTGCAGTGGACCACAATGGGCCCCATGCCCGTGGCTGTCTCGGGACTCTCCTCCACCTCCGCCACCAGGCGCAGCAGCGGCCCCGCTGACTCCGGGGTCTGGTGGTCAGGCCAGGCTGAGAAGAGGATGTGCTTCACTGACCGGCATGCCTCCTGGTGCTGGCACAGGGACAAGGCACGAGAGCGAGGGTCAGAGTGGAGGGCAAAGCTGGAATGACCCCGGGAGTGGTCATGGACCCTGAGCTGGTAAGGTCAGCTCTTTTTCCTGCTTTCCCCAGTCTATCCCACCCGCCTCCGAAGTGCTCAGAAGGAACCCTGGCTGGGAGAGGGGACGGTTTCTCTCTGCCTCCAGCTGGCACGTGACTGGGCATGCATGCTCCTTCAGTTCATTTTCTTCACAGAGAAAATGGGGACAGTGCCGTCTCACTGGTTCACCTCCTGGGAGGTGAGAGGCTAATGGTAGATAGAAAAATGTTTTGACACGTGAAACACTGTCCTGTGACAGAAGGTGCTTTGAAACATGCTTCCACGTGCTGGTGTTTATCTCTCTCGGCCCCACTTCCCCTCAGTAGGTCTCCCTGTGCTCCCTACTTGTCTCACTGCTCTGCCCTGAGAGTAGCACTCATGCGCCTCTGTCCCTTGTGTCTCAAACACTTCCTGTAGATTTGGGTTCAAGAAGGTTAGAAGAGTCAACCAAGGCTCCCAGTGACAGAGGAGTGGGGACAGCCCCAGCACCCCATGGGCCAGGCCCATACCTGGATGGAGAGCTGCCGCACAGTGTATTCTGGGAGCTTTCTCTCCTCTTGGACGCAGATGCGGAAAGGCCCATATCTGTCCTCATCTATGGGCCAGTAGTGGACACATTTCTAGGAGGGAGGGAGCTGGGAGTCAGAGGGGGAGGGGGTCTATCAGCTGGGGCAGGGCCAGGGCAGTAGAAAGGGGAGTGGTCCCCCACCCACCCCCACTTCCTCTGCAGATGAGCTGCTCTTTCAAGCCCTCATTCTGGCTGGAAAGCCTCCACAGGGTGTATTTCAGGAACTTTTCTAAGAGGGGCAAGCTGGGCCTGCCTACAGGCGTTCCCAGCTCCCAGGAGAGTTGTGAGTGGCCTTGAGTAGAGGTGTGTGTGTGGGGGGTATAGCCCTTTCTGGTTTCACCAAGGGTGTGACTCTGCCTCCTACCTCCTTGCTCTCTCGGAGCTGAGTGAGCATGACAATGAGCGACACTTTCTCCTGCCACACCATCTCCCAGAAGTCCAGCACAGTGTTGGGCATGGGGCCCTGGGTTGCAATGTAGACCTTCTCCTGCCCATCGTAGCCCTAGACAGGTGGGTGCCCCAAAGAGGGGTGGGGAACTGGTGAGAGGAGAGCTCTGGGCAAACCATGGCCTCTGCCGATCCTAGGATCAGGCTGACGCAAGGAGCATGTACACAGAGGCGCACAATGCAATATAGACACATGCACACATAGACACACACGTGCACACATAGACACATTCATCTGTAGATACATACACATGTAGCCATGTGTACGCACATGTAGACACGATGCACATATGCACACTGAGACATGCACGCACAGATACAAACACTAGAAGCACACGGTTAAAAGGACATGGGTTCTGGAGTGAGGACCATCGGGGTTCTGATCCCTGTCCTGCAGGACCACAAGCATGTCCCCCTGCTTCCCTGAGCCTCAGCTTTCTCATATGTGAATTGGGCATGCTCTATCTTACAGGAACATAATGCAGATTAGATTCAGAGAGTCCTGAGAGACTAGCTCCTATCAGATCCTCTTTAAATGCTTTCTCCTGGCACGGACTACGAAACTACTATCCGATATTTGTTGAATGAATGGCTTGCTTTCCGTATTACTTCCACGTATTTACTAGCAACGTGAAGCACGGTCTCGCCAACCCTCTTTTCTCCCCTTAAGAATTCTCAGCTTCCTGCTGCTCAAGACAGTGGTGAGATTTGGGTCTCTGTCCACCTGGTTTCTATTGGCAGATGAGAATCCTGTTCCTGAGTCCCAGCCTAACAGCTTCTCACCTCTCTGCACCTGACTGCTGTCCTACCACTTCTAGCCTCTAGAGGGCGCCACTTCACACATAGTACGTATTTAAGGCCCAGGGCAGGGGAATGCTGTGGAGGAACTGACCTCGCCCTGGCTCCTATGGCCTGATGTGAACCCTTTCTACAAAAGAGGGGCTGCGTGGGGAAAAGTTAAGGAGGGGGTGCCCGTCTGTGCCCACACCTCCCGTGAAGACCTAGGCCCTGGAGAGGCTGGGTACCTGTCTTAACCCGCCAACTCCCTCCCTGTCAGAGTTGGCAAGGATGAGGCAGTGGGTCCCTTCCTTCAGCTTGTTTAACCTCTGCTCTGTATTCTTGGGGGTGTTGTGGGGACTATTCAGCGTCTGGGCCAGCCTGGCAGGGCAGCCGTGAGTTGGAGCAGGGAGGTACTCCTGGGGATGTCCTCCAGCTGACCCCTCAGCCCCACACGGCCAGCCACTCACTCGGATGTAGTTGGCGTTGATGTAGTCTCCATCCTCTTGGCTCTGTGCCCGGCTTAGACAGACGCGGCTCTGGGGGTCTAAGGGGTCAATTCAGTGGGGGTCAGAGGTCAGAGGGTGACCTTTAAAAGCAGATCCGGCAGGGCCAGAGAGAGGTTCTCGCAGCACCTATGTGTAACTAGCAGATTATTTTCTGTGCAGACAACAGGGAGCCACTGTGCATTTTTGAGCAGTAGAGTGACGTGCTCAGAGCCATAATTTGGGGAGGCTGCAGGCACCATGCTGGGTGGGCTGGCAGGGATGGAGGTGGAGAGCAGAGACCTAACGTGATGTCACGTCCTTGGGGTGGAGGACAGGACTGCATCAGAGGAATGGGTAAGAAATGCTGTCGAGGAGGGAGATTTTCTGAGGGCAAATATGGGATTCTGGTGAGTGAGTTTCCTATAATCATGCACAGGTGAGTGCATGTGAGCCCCAGTCCCAGCAGGAGGCCAGCCCATGAGGCAGGGAGGGTGGACTCACTCCCCCAGTGCCTGCTTGGCTCTGGGCAGAGAGTCCCCATGTGCTGGGGAATCTCAGGCAGGAACCTCCCTTCTCTGGGGGCTGGGGGCCACTCCCTGGCCCACTGCCTTGCAGGCTGAGGCTGGGCCCTGGGAGACGAGGGTGGGCAGGAACCTGAGCTGAGCCCTCAAGAACGAATGTTGCCAGGCACATTGGCCAGATAAGACTGCTTAGAGGAGTGGGGCAGGGAGGGAGCATCACCAGGGCCTCTTGGTCACAGGCCCCCCTGCTGCCTCTGAAATGTAGCAGCTGCAGGTCCCAGGCCTGGCAAGCTCACAGCCCCAGGACCTCCCCAGCCTGCATCTTAGATTCTCCAAGACCCTCTCTGGGAGCCTTCCTGACGGTGTCTCTTCCCTTGCAGACCTTGGCTGGGGGTTCCTCACGTGGGAGGAAGAAGGTTTGGTGTCAATAGCTGTGTGACCTTGGGCAAGGTCTGCCGTGTTCCTGCGACTCAGTTTCCCCACTTGTAAAACGGTGATAATAATACCATAGCCCCCAGCAAGTGCCCACACATGTGAGGGGTTGATTCTCACTGATTCTTGTGTTACTGTGGCTCCCACCCTCCCCCTGCTGTGCAGCATTGGGGTGCCCGCTAAGAGTAGATGCTCTGCATGTGCTCGCTGTCTCCTCCCTGGCTGAGGCCATGCATTCTACCTTCTGAACGCCTCCAGCCCCAGGGACTGTGCCACTGCCCGTGCTCCCCGCCATAGTCCTTACTTGGCAAAATGGTCTTGTATCGGTCCTTGGAGGCATGGCCAGGAATATCCAGGTCCTCGGGGTTGACAAAGTTTGGGGGGATCTTCTGGTGGAGGGAGGATATGAGTGAGCAGCCGACATCCCTGTCCAGCCCCCTTTCTCCTCCACCCTCTTCTAGTGGCACTGGGCCCTGACTGTCGGCCCGTCCTGGCAGCCACATGCAGGACTTGGTAGATGGAATGTAGAATAAAAGCGTGAAGCTGACTCCTCCCTAAACCTGGGGTTCTCCTCCTTAAGGGCCCAAAGGGGAGGACTGCCCACAGTGCCCAGGGTAGAACGGTGCCAGCCAGCTGCCTAGAAGGGCAGGGCGGACCCCATGTTCTTACCAAGAACTCCTCTTCCAGCTGCTGGGGGCTGGGGGACTGGTGCTGCAGGGCCCAGCAGGTCAGGGGGTGTCCGGCTGTGCGCAGAAAGTGCAGGGTGATCTCCCGGGGTGTGTTCACAGAGCATATGGGCTCCACGGCCCCCAGGGACTGCACGTCCAGCACCAGGGCAACGCTGGAGCCCCGCCTATGGGCAGGCAGCAGGTGCCTGGTGAGTGCTCAGGACACTGGCTCTGCTTACAATTGTTCCTGCCATAGGACACATCTGAGGAGGCCTCTCCTGTTCACCCCGACCCAAGGCCCAGCGAGTTCCAGGGCTCAGGCCTCTTCACAAGCTCTTCTCCCTTGTCGGCCAGCACAGGGTGTCCAGGAGCCCAGCTGCCCACCTGACCACTTGTCCCACCCCAGACCTGGCCCCCAGAGCTTGGATCTAAATCCAGACCTAAGATGGCCTTTTGCCAGAGGCCCCTCAACCCAACCTGGGACTAGGACAAGGTTGCCACAAAACTCTGTGCCCCAGCATGTAAATTATATGCAAATTAATGTAAAAGAGCACATCGGGTTTCCTTTGCAGGCCACAGTTAACAGCTGAGAGCCCTCTGGACTCAGCATCAGGGCAAGTGGCGTGAAGAATGGAGGGGACAGCCTGACCAGGCGGTGGCGCAGTGGACGGAGCGTCGGACTGGATGCAGAGGACCCAGGTTCGAGACCCGGAGGTCGCCAGCTGGAGCGCGGGCTCATCTGGTTTGAGCAGAAGCCCACCAGCTTGAACCCAAGGTCGCTGGTTCGAGCTGAAGGCCCGCGGTCAAGGCACATATGAGAAAGCAATCAATGAACAACTAAGGTGTTGCAACAACGCGTAATGAAAAAACTAATGATTGATGTTTCTCATCTCTCTCCGTTCCTGTCTGTCTCTGTCTATCCCTCTCTCTGACTCATTCTCTGTCTTTGTAAAAAGAATAAAATTAAAAAATAAATAAATAAATAAAAAATCTTAGGGGGGGGAAGAATGGAGGGGCCAGGGGGCAGGGCCAGGAAGGCTCCTCCCCTGGGAAGGGTCTCACCTCTCCTGCAGCCTCACATGCTTCTTGGCTGGTGCTTTGGCGGGCGGAGGCTGGGTCATGGCTGCCCCCAAAGACCAGGCCGGCAGTGGTGCTCTGAAACGCCCCTCCACAGGCCTGGATCATGCTGGGCGGGTGCTGGGCCCAGGGGAGGCTCACTCAGCCATGAGGTTCACTTGAAAGACAGATCCCCAGGCTGCTGACTGCTGACCTGCGGGACAGGAGAAGGATTCATATGTTGCATCCTATTTTCACTGAGGTGTCTCCTGTTCCCTCACAGTGGTGTCATTTGCACCATGGGAAGGCCAGGACCTCCGCTGGGGACCCAGGGCGGCCAGCAGTCTGGGGCTAGAGGGAGGGCAGGATGAGGGTAGAGACTAGGTGAGGATAGAAAAGAACCCAGAAGGAGCAGAACAGGGTAAAGGGTGGCCTGAGGCCACGTTCAGGGGCCCTGGGCTGGGGCCCAGGGGAGAGAAGACAAGGGAGGAAATTTAGAGTGGGTGTTCCATGCAGAAGGGAGGGGGCAGCTCACAGATAGCCCTGCAAACCCGGCCCCATGGGCCTGCTCCTAGGGAGAAACTTGCCTCCTCTTGCAGTCAGTGGGGACCCGGGCGTGCAGGTGGCCAGCCCCTAGCAGGACCCTCTCCTGACTGCTGGTTGTCCCCTCCTGAGTTTATCCTTTCTTTGGGGGTCTCCGTCCAGGGAGGTAGACTAGGGGGTGTTCCTTCCTCCTCTGCCCATCCCCCCATCTCCTGCCTCCCTAACCGTCACAGGAAATGGCCTCACCAAGCCCTTGAGCGCCGGCAGCATGGTGAGGCGACACTGGGGGCAGGCAGGGGGCATGGAGGTTGAGGACCATCTCCTCTTAGGGGACAGTCCCCATTTTCCAGAGCCAGGTCACAATATCCGGGGTGTGTGTGTGTGTGTAGGGGGGGGTATCAGAGTCCCTAAGGCTCTAAGGTTGCAGGGACCAAGGTGAGGGAACAGTGGCCCATGCTGATGATGTGGGTGTACAGAGGGGCTCTTCCGTGGCAGGAGAGGCCCCTAAGCTCTGCCATTCTGGTAGCCCCTGCAGCCCCGGCCCTGGCCCCTAGGGGACATCAGCTAGGTCTGCACTCTTTTCTTAGCTGGAAAATGTGGCACCCAGTGTACCCTCCTTGGAGATGCCCGCCCATGTCTCCAGGGTTCCCACCACCCGAGGACCACAGGAGTCCTCCTTCCCCCATTCTGGACTTACCAAAGCAGCTGTGCCCCCTGGCTGCCTCTTGCCAGCTGTCTGTCTGTCTGTCAATCTGTCTTTGAGGCTAAGGAAGCTTCAAGAAGCCAGCTTCCTCCCTCCACCCCTCTTGCTGCCACCCACGCACACCCAGCTGCATGCTGCCATTCTGCCACCGCCAGGGGTCAGATCCTCCTGCTGTGCCCTCTGGGGACAGGCTGGCAGTGTCCTCAAACCTCTGTCCTGGGACCAAAGCCCTTCTCCTGGGACTGGATGTGAGAGGGACATTCCTGGCCACCCCAGTTCCCTCATTCCAAACCCTTTTCCTCGGCTGTTTCTCCGCTTGGTTGGTCATGTCCAGCCTCTGCCTGCTTGCTGGGCAGAGCTCAGCTGACCCCCACTTGCTGTTGTTCTGGCTGACCTCGGCCAGAGACTGATGCCCATGTCTCGGCTTCTGCCTCAGAACCCTGGCCCTGGCTACACTTGCCCCTTCCAGAATGGGGGGTTCACAGTCAGGCACAGGCCTTGGGCACAGATGGGGTGGGGAAAAACGAGGCAGGGGTCTTCTTCCACGGTGGGCCAGAAAGGCTCAGGCTGGGCCCAAAGGGTAATCCCTAGGCCCTGAGCTTCATTCCACTGGTTAGAGGTGGACCGGCCACCAGGAAGAAGGTAGCAGAGACAGCTTACAGGAGGGTCTGGGGGGCCCTGAGATCAGAGAGCGGGCAGGAGCGAATTGGAAAGAGGGCCACCGGCTCTGGGCCAAGCTGGTGATTGTTATCAAGAACAGGAAGCTAGGGGAGCTCAGGGTGAGAGGAGGAAGCAAGCGAAGCCTCCCCCGCAGGGGGCCAGTGCCCCGGTTTCCATGGCCCAAACCTTGATGTCTGTGGGCACCCTGAACCTCACCAGGCTGGTCCCACAGCCGGCGGAGGAGCTTGGAGCTGAGCTCGTGGGTGGAAAGCAAGGTGGTGGGGGTCATGAGTGGGCATTAGTCTCTCAGTTCCCTTTGGGTATGTTGGGGTGGGAGACAGTCACTCCTGCCAGCTCCCTTTCCCCTTTTGCTTAGAAATGCCTCAAAATCTGGGGTTGTAGATCTCTGAGGGGTTGGAACACCACCCACAAGCCTCCACAGGACAACAGCTCCTCCCCAGCCTGGCCTGGGGCCTGGAACACTTTATCTGCCCTCCCTGAGAGTGACCTTCCTCCTCCTCCTCCAGGACCTTCCCTGTTCCTGGTGTGGACCTGCCCCCGATGGCTCGCAGCCTTCATCCCTCCGGGTGAGGGCCTGCCTTCCAGAGTTGGGGTTCAGGTGTCAGCTGCCCTGACTGCAGAGGAAGTGGAGCCACAGTTGAGCCAGAAAGCCCTGCATGTGCTGAGTGACCTCCCTGGACTCAGTGTCCCCATCAGGCTCCCCACCTCAGTGGGAAGGTCACAGCCCCATCTGCTTGCTCAGTAGGTACGCCATGTGCAGAGCTGATGGCTCCAGAGCTGCTGGTGGAGAAGCAGCTGGGGCCGGGCTGGGGGCAGCATCTGGATCGGAACCGGGCCTCTGCCTCTCCTCTCAGCCGATGCGCCTGCGCAGCCAGGCCCCAGGAGAAGGCTGTCTAGAGCACCTTGCCACCCTTCTCCAGTCATCTCCAGTTCCAGGGTTGCCGGCCACAGCGCCCTGTCCTCAGCGTCACGAGCCCCTCATCTAGAATTCCCTGAAGTTCTCTTTCACTGGCGGTATCTAGGGAGCAGGCCAGGCTGCTGCCACCCAGTGACATTCCAAAGAGGGGGTTCTTGGGGACTGGGCCAGATGCTGGGGGCTGGGACTCCTGGTTCTGCACCCTCCACAGGACCCCTCCCCTCCCTAGCCCTGGTCAGCTGCTCTTGGAGAAGCCCAGGCCAGCTTTTGCCACAACCTTATAGGACCCAGCTTGTTCCTGGCTGTGTGGGGGAGACAGAAAGGAGGGCTGGGATCTGTGGGGCCGTCGCGACAGGGAGGTACAGGGAAGAAGGTGATGAGTGGGGCAGGGGGCTGCAGGAAGGGGTCAGAGTGTGTCTGGGCTGCTGGGGTAAAGGTGGGAGCCCCCGGGCATATCCTGGGGGACATCTGGACTCCCATCCCCCACCTGGCCCAGTTTCCCGGACACTCTGGTGCCTGCTGGTGGAGGGGGCTTTCTCTGTGCACGTACCTCACCCCCTGACTGGAGGACCAGTGAATCAGGTCAGTCCAGCACCGGGGACCCCAGGCCAGCCTGCCTGGAGCTCCAGGGACTCAGAGTCCTGCAGGAGGACTTCAGGTCAGAGGAGAGTACCTCTGTCTCTCTCAAGTCCAGACCCAGTGAGATGGCCGTCTCTCCCACAATGGGGCCCTTTGATCCCAGGGGCCCTCCTGCCTCCTTCCCCCTCTACAACATCCCCGAATGCCCACGTGTACACCTGCACCACACCTCGCAGCCCCTGCACCCGGCCCCTTCTGCCTTCCCACAAATTGGCCACTGGGTTCAGGGGAACCAAGGCCACCCTCTCCTTGCTGACCTTCCCAGGGTGTGGGAGACTTGCCTCTCTCCTGCCTGGCTGACTGGTTCCCGTCCTCCCCCACTCCCCCAGTGTGTGTCTGTGTGTGGGGGGGGCAAGGCTTGGTTTCAGGAGGGGAAGCAGAAGGGTGCTGCCTGGGACAGCTGTGGAAGAAACCGCTGGCTTGTGCAGGGCCAGGACCAGGATGCTTGGACTGTCCCCTGCTCTCCAAGGCCTCCCGGCTGGCCTCCAAAAGGAAACAGTAAGGTGCTCTGGGACTCAGGAGGACCCGGGGGCGCTCCCTGGAGAGGATGTGGGTTAGTCTGTGGGAGTGGTTTGTGGGGACGAGACAGAGCCCTTGTGGGACTTTTTTGCTGCATGGGGAGGCTGGGGTTGGGGAGGTTTCTTGTTATCTGTCTACAGTCTCTCCAGACCCCACCCTACCCTCTGGGGAAGTGGGGGGCTGGCAGGTGGGCCCTCCTTGGGCAGGTGCCTCACAGGACTCACTGTGGGGTCCATGCTGTCCTCAACAGGACCCTCTTGTGGGGACTCTTGAGAAGAGTCTGATACCTCCCCCAAACCACGTCTGCTACATCTTTTCCCCTAAGATTCTGAACCAGGGTGTTTCCACCCATGCCCCCCTTTACTGCTGCCATGGAGACTCTGCTGAAGGTGCCCCAGGTGAGGGGGGTGTACAGGGGTGGGCCAGGCTGGGGCCTCCTCCTTTGCACATCAGTTTCTCTAGCCGCCCTCTCTTGACCTCTTTTGAAAGCACACACGTGTGCACGTACACATGCACACACACGCACATGCACACGCAATCTGGAAAATCTGATGAGTCTGTAGGGCTCAGTTTCCAGGCCCCTGTCCAAGGCCTGCTGGCGGCTCTGAGGTTTGGGGCCGGGAAACGCAGGGGAGGGGCAAGCGGCCCCTGGGCCTGAGCACTTCCTGATGTCCGGGCTTTCTGGAAACAGCCTAGAACCATCTCCCCTCCTCTTGTCCGGCCCCTGACACCCCCTGTGTCCCCAGGCTCTAGGCTGGGGTGAAGGGCAGCCTCAAGGTCAGTGGTTGCCAGGCCTCTCAGTGCCTGCAGCCAGGCAGGGGCTGGGAGGAGCAGGAGACGATGGCACCACGGGTTCAGGTGGCGGAGGTGGGGAAGGCAGCCAGGGTCCCAGGGACTTGAGTAGGTTCTTAGCCAGTCCCAGGCTCAGAGGACCCCAGGGTGAGGTATTAGGAGCAGGGTTTGCATCTCTGCTCAGTAGTCAGAAATCCCCAGTTGAAGTCCGGTTTCTCTCCTCATACACTGTGGACATCAGTGCCTTCAGCTAGGCAGTGAAAGTGTGCGGCCAGATGGGTCTTGAGGGCCAGGGGGCTTTCTAGGTCTACGTTGCTGTACCACAGAGCATGGTGTCCCCTGGGTACAAGAAGAGGACATGCCCAGAGTACAGTGACACCTCCCCACAGGAACACCCCCCCACACCTGTTGACAGAGTCAAGACGCCACCAGGGTCAGGGAGTGGGGAACCCGGCTGCCCTGCAGTGTGCCCGCTTGCAAGGCCACCGTTCTTCTCCGTCCTCCTCAGAGTCCAGGCCAATTTCCCCCAGACAGCCAGCTGTTGGACGTGGAGGGAATGGGGGAGGCAGGGGACAAGGGAAGCTCATCTGTAGCCTCGGATTTGCCATCCTCATTCCCCTCTGGGCCTAGAGTCAGTCCCTGCTTCTCCCCCTCACCACCAAGGCTGTGCCGGGTGGGGGTCAGGGTCTCGGGCTGAGGCCACCCCTTGCTCTGAGTGGCCTGCTGCCAGCCGGCAGGGCAAGGGGAGGGTTGGAGGACTGGCTGCTCCCCAGCTGCCTCCCACCTTCCCTTTGCAGACACTGAGATGAGGCCCCCAATCCTGCTCGCTGCCCTCTGGCTCCAGAGCTTTCTGGCCAAGGTAGGTGAGGCCCCTGCCCCACAGGGCCTGTCCGGGCCCCCGCCTCTGTGGCCCCCCAGCTGGCCTGTATTAGGCAGAACAAGCAGTTGCTTCCCCACCAGATGCAGCCAGAGCCACCCAGAGCTGGGGCTGCTTCCCGCTGGGGAGTGCCCACCTGATTCCCCTGGCTGTGTCTGGACGAGTCCTGCCGATAGAGGACAGCCTTCTCTCTGATCCTGGCTTGTCCCCTTCTGAGGCCTGGACCCCAGAGGCCTCTGCCCATCTCCTCCTCTTCCCCCTCCCTTCCCCCTCCCCTCTGCTCTCCCCTCTGCTCTCCCCTCCTCTCTCCCCTCTCCTACAGGATGATGAGTGTTGCTTCCTGGGAGGGAGTCCAGATGAGGAGAGTGAAGGTGGCTGCCGTTGGCTAGGGAGGTGTGGGGGTGCACTGCCAGTTGCTCTACCCAGACTCCTCCTCTCTTTGACCTTTTTGCCTCCCCCTTTCTATAGCACAGAGGGGTGTTGGGAGACTGAATGTGCCCCCTGCTCCCCAGGACCACCTCTGACAGTGAACATCAGTGACCAGCGGAGGCCCACAAGCCTCTCGCTGAGGTGGGCAGCCCTGGTGCCCGGAGGGTCCAGCCACACCCTCCGCCTCGCCAGCTTCAGCCCCCTCGGCTCCCCCAAAGGGCCACAGCTCCGGGCCCACCCAACGCGCCCAGCTTTGAGTTCCAGGACCTGGTGCCAGGGAGTCACTACCGGCTGGAGGTGACAGTCCTGCGACCCTGTGGGCAGAATACCACCATCGTCCTCACCGCTTACACCAGTGTGACCCTGCGGGCTGGGGTGGGCTGTGCGGGCATGGTCTGGGGTTTAAGGAGCAAGTGGCTACCCTGGGGGGTTGGCAGGGGGCAGGCTGACTAAAGCAGGCAGCTCCTGCTAGAACCATGCCTGGTACAGGACATATTAAGGAGCATTAGGAACACTGCCCATTGCCTCTGACCTTGGTGTTTCTCTCCTTCTGGGCAGCCTATCAGCTGTGTGTGACTTGTGGCTGGAGAGCCCCAGGGTTCCCCATCACCTGAAGGCCTTACAGGGTGCTTCCCTGGGGGAGCCAGATGGCTACCTCCTTCTCCTCTAACACCTGGAATACCAGATGTTGGTGCATGATAAATCCATGCCTCCAGACACCGTGTCCTACCACTTTAACCATCTCCTGCCCAGCAGTGAGTATGTTTTGGAGGTTACCACCTGGGCTGGCCACCTCCAGGCAAAGACCAGTGTCCACTAGTGGACAGGTGAGGCAGGCCCGGACAGACCCAGAGGAGTCTGAGTAGTGGGAAGAGTCTGGAGCCCCCAGGTCACCATATCCCAATGTGGCTTGGCTTCTGGGTTCCATTCAGCCCAGGTCAATGCCAGGTCCTGCTCCAGGGCTCCTCTCAAGCCTGACTGTGTCCTCCCCCTCCTTCCTGCAGCCCCTGTGCCTCTGGGTCAACTGGAAATGTGTTCCCTACAGGCCTCCTGGACCAGCTCTGAGGGTGCCACGGCTTCCTCCTAGTGCTCACAGACCATCTGGCTGGCACCAGCTTAACTGCAGCAGTCAGACAGGGGGTGTCCAGTCATACCTTTCTACACCTCTCCCCGGGCATACCCTACGAGCTGACGCTTACTGCTGCTGTGGAGCCCCGTCGGGCAGTGGCACCCAGTGCCACTGAGTGGAGCTGTGAGTGCAGGGGCAGCAGTGGTGGAGGGTCAAGGCAATGTCTCTTCTCCTCCAACCAAGTGGGCAGGAGGTGGTAGGGGGTCCTTTGGAATCCTCCAGGGGAGGGGTGGGACTCAGAGGGAGCCCCCCTCTTGGCTGGTGGCAGATGCCAGCCTGAGAAGATGCTGTGACATCATAGTTATCTTCCCTGAACCTCTGCTAGGCAGTTCTGTTGGGGACCGAAAGCCAACATGGTCTTTGCAGTTTAGATTTTTGGGAGACAGAGGTGTGGGGAACTGGCAGTAAGCTCAAAGTCTGCACAAGCCCCCATCTCACTTGTTCTGTGAAGTTGCTAAAGGCTGTTAAGCTGTGTTAATAGATTGTTTATACTCATCCTACCTCCCATGTCCCCCAGAAAGACTGGAGGCAAGTTTCTTTTATCCTTTGTTTTGTGAAGTTAAGATGTTTTGTATGGTGGGGGTTTTCTGCACTTGGTAGAATTCTTGGGTTGCCTTGGAAATGTGATCAGAGATCTCTACAATTTGCTAATGGCCCACTTTGCCCTATAAATAAAGCAAGAAGCAAGTGTGGAGAGTGCTCTGTTCTTGCCATCAGCATTGCAGAGGCCTCTGGAGCTCATCCTTTTACTTTAAGCCTATTTTCTTAATTCCGAGCCGTTCCCACTCAGGACCTGGAATTACTAGCCATGCTGGTTCGGGGCAACTTTCTGTGAGTCCTCTGGTTCAGTCCTCACAGCAGCACTGTGTGTATGAACTGTCATCCCCGCTTCATGGCAGACAGGATAAGATTCAGGGAGAGACAGCACCCAAGCTCACTCAGCTCCCGAGTGGCCAGGCTGGCCTGGACTTGGCCACGGTCTTGCTCTGGAGGGGGGTGCTATCTTGCCACAGTGAAGAGTGGGGGAACCAGACTGCCTGAACCCTGAGCCTTGTTCCCACCGCTCACTGGCTGTGCATCTCCAAGCAGGTTGCTTGCCTTCTCTGTGCTTCAGCTTCTGTAACTCGTGGGGGACCTGACAGCAGGGTCCTCTTGGCCATGTTGTGAGGGGTGAACGTGAGAGGTGGCATGTGGCCCTGTAGAGCCACCCCTAGAATGTCATTATTGCTGTTGGTATTGGTGACCAGCCCCTGGGACCCGTCAGAGAGCCAGAGAGCCACAGACTGGCTGCCAGCACCTAGATGGGATGTGGTCAGTGTGCACGGACAGAGCCGGTCAGAGAGGGTTGGGCTATCTCACCACCGTGGGGTCCATCTGCACACATTTCTCCTTTGTCCCCCTGGACTTGGACATCACACCCCAGCCCCCAGAGCTCTGGGCAAGCTGGAAGGCTGGGCCTGACCCCCAGGATGGCCACCTGCTCAGGCTCAGAGGGCTGGTGGACAGGAGCAGCCCCCTGGGCCCCAGTACCCTCAACACCATGTTCCCAGGGCCCCTGCCTGCTGGACAGTATGTGCTGGAGCTGAGGGTCCTGACTGGGCACCATGCTGCTGGGACCAAGGCCAGTGCCTGGCTGGCTGGTGATTGTGGACTGGTGAGGACAGGGTGGGCGCCTGCATCAACAGGCCTCAGGGTGGGGGGCAGCCTTGGGAAGGAGCCCTGGGCAGAGAGAGGCTCAGGAGAGCTGAGAAAGGGCCTCACAGGCCCCTGTGCCAAACTGCCCCTCTCTTTAGGGCCGCTGGCACCACAGTCACTGGAGGTCACCAGTAGGGGCAGCCCCTCTGACCTGGCCATCAGCTGGGTCCCAGCGCCAGGGAAGTGGGACGGCTACAAGGTCACCTGGCACCAGGACGGCAGCCAGGGGTCACTAGGCATTCTTGTCGTTGTGGGCCTGGATAATTCCAGCCTGGTGCTGAGGGGCCTGCTGCCCGGCTCCTGCTACTGTGTGTCGGTGTGGACTTGGGCAGGAAACCTCAGCTCCAGCCCCCAGAAGGCCCAGACCGGCACCCATGAGTTCCTGCCTGCAGCCTCTGGGAGACCAGCCCTAGATGGGGGGAGGGGGGATGACCAACTGACTTTACTCTCTACCCTCCTGTATATCATAAATCTTGACTCAAAGGGCTGTGTGTCTCAGAAGGCACAGATGTATTTGCAGGCAGTGTCCACCTGCCTGGTTGGCCATCCATCCATCCATCCATCCATCCATCATGTATCTAACAAGTGATCCCATGTTCTAGGGATGGGGCTAGGTGCTGAGGCTAAAATTACCAAAACAGTCTAGGAAGGAGGGCTGACGAGTAAACAGAAGCTACACAGGCACCCGTAATGCACATTATTGAGTTCTAAGTGTAAACATGGTGGTAGAAATGTGGCCCACGCATCTGGAACTGTAAGGAACTATTCCCATGGAAAGTTTATGTGGTTCAGTAAGCTTTCGGGACTCAGAGTGGTCACTTGGTCAGGGAGTCAGGGAAGGCTTCCCGGAGGTGAGGGCACGGAGGAGCACAGGGGTCTGAGCAGAAGGGGTGGAGAGGAGCTGTAGAGACCGAGCCCTGAGGGGTGAGAAGCAGGCACTGGTGCCCGGTGGACCAGGGATCATGACCTCAAGGGGCCAACGTCTGGGAAGGAGGGTTCAGGGCAAGACTGTGTCTTTCCAGAGATTTTTCTGGGAAGGACAGGAATGGGCTTAGAGCCAGGGCAATTGGACCTGGCGGCTATCTGGAGCCCAGGAGGGGTGCATGCAAAGGGGAGGGGATGTGGAGGTCATGGCAGGGGTTCCTTTCTTAACCTTATAGTCCCTGACTCTCCTGTTAAAGTGAGTCTGGGCCTTCCTGCTAGACCTCCTGCCCTGAGGGCTTCCTGGAGTCCCCCACCTGGGGGCAGGGATGGCTTCCAGCTGTAGCTTTACCACCTGAGCCCCCCCCCCATCCTGGAGAGTGCAGACACCCTGGCTCCTGAGGCTAGAACTTCTCCTGCGCCCAGCTGCCCCAGGCACTGAGTTCCTGCTGCAACTGGCCACTCTGCGGGGCCAGATAAGAGAACCAGCACCAGCACCTTGGGCTGGACCTATGAGTGCCCTCCTTGCTGGTGCCCCTTGACCTCCTCGCTGGTGCCCCTTGACCTCTGTCATTTGTGGGCAGGCAGCTGGGTGGACTGTAGTTGCTCCCCAGTCCCTGGCTCTAGGGATCCCAGGCCCAGGCCCTGGTCACCCCCTAGTCACTCCTATGCAAGTCTGTGTCCACATTTCTTCAAGGACATCAAATCCTGTTGGATTAGGGCTCACCCCAGTGACCTCATCATACCTTAATCTCCTCTTTAAAGACCTCGTTCCCAAGTATGGTTGCATTCTGAGGGCCTGGGGGTATGAGGGAACTCACAATTCAGCTCCTAAAACCTCCTCCACATCTTGCCCTCCCTGCAGCCCCCCTCGCCTCTCCTCTGGTAAATGTGACCAGTGAAGGCCCCACACAACTCCAGGCCTCCTAGGACCATACTCCCAGGGGTCAGGATGCCTACCAGGTGACCCTGTACCAGGCAGGTGCCAGCACTGTGGGGGCCAAGGTGGACAGCATGAGTTTCCAAGCTTTGGCCCCAGGCACAAAGTACAAGGTGGCAATTGTCTCACAGGCTGGGCCCCTCAGGACAGCAGCTGCCAATGCTTCCAGCTGGACCTGTGAGTGGGATGGGGAAGGCTGTGAGGGGAGGAAAGGTAGGTAAGGCTGCCTTTATATACCCCTGGGTCCCCCCTGCAAGGCACCAGCCCCCCTTTTACTCCTACTTCCCAACATGTACACCTTAGGGCCCTGTGTGGGGCTAGGGAGTCCATGGTCCGACACTGGCCCTCAGGACCAGGGACAGCAGCCTGGCCCATGGCTTCCTTTCCCTCTACAGCCCCCCTCATACCCAGTGATCTGTTAGTGTCCATGCAGACGGACAGTGCTGTGATTGACCTGGTCTTTGGGGCAGGGGGTATGCCATGTCCAACTCTCAGGTTGGGCGTGTCTCCCTGGAGCAGCCCCTGCTGCTGGGCCAAGCGCCCCTTCTCCTGCGGGGCCTCACACCTGGAAGGAGCCTCTCTCTCTCCATGCTGTGCCAGGTGGGGCCGCTCCAGGAGTCCACTCACCCCGTGGTGCTGCCTGTTGGTATGTTGCTGCCTGTAGAGGGGCAGGTGCCCTGAGAGATAGGACCCAGTCCAGGCTGTCCTGAGCCTCCTGCTCCTCCCACCGAGCCTCCTGCACGGGTGGGCACCGTGCTTGTGCTTCTCCAGGTGGGCAGCTACCCACACATGCTGCCCTGTGGCCTGGGAGAGGGAGCTGGCCCTGAAGGCAAAGCTTCCACACACTGCAGATGACCACTCCCAGGTCCAGCTGGCCCCGCTGGAGGGAGAGCCCCATTCCAACTACATCAACGCCAACTTCATCCCGGTAAGGCCACTGGTGGGCTGTTGGGGATGGGTGCCCACTCAGCTGCTGTCCTGCTCTGCCTATTGTCCATGAGGACCACCAGCTGTGTTTCTTTAGGTCAACTTGTCAGATGTTTATTGAGGGCCTACTGTGTGCCAGGCACTGTGCTGGAGGTATAGTTGTTAATTCCCCACTTTAAAGGGACACATGGTGTGTGTGTGTGCTTCTGTGTGCATGCACACACATATGTGTGTGGGAGCCACATCCACCGTGCAATGTGTTAATAAGAGAAGAAGCAAGGTGCTCAGGGCACATGGAAGAAGGAAAAATTTAGCCTGAGCAATCAAGGAGGGCTTCCTAGAGGTGGGGACATCTGCTCTCTGGAAGGAGGAATTGCATTTTGATAGCAGCGGAAGAGAAGGCCAGTGTGTGTGATGGGGGTCATCAGTGGTGGGAGAAGAGACAGGAAGGCCATTTTGGTATTAGGCTGAGGCTTTGAATTTTACTGGGTGAACAATGGGAGCTGTGGGGTCTGTTGACCACAGAGGAGATGCTGAGTCTGGTTGTAGGAAGGGTTGGGGAGAAGGGTGGTCTGGGAGACATATCTTCCAGGAGGTTTTTCTTGTCCCTTGCAGGTGGGCTGGGTGTTGGTGGTGTATCTGCAGCCACCCCTCCTGGCCTGAGTGCTTGGGGCACAAACATGTGTATGTGTGTGTGTGTGTCTGTGCACACACAGGGCTGTGCCCCATGTCCTCAACTGGGAGATCAGACATGGTCTATTTGCTGCTGTGTGCTGGTGAACCCCGGACCCAAGGTGCCCCTAATTCCCATGGCCCTGCCCTTCGCCCCCACAAGGATATACCCACCTGCAGGAGTTAATTGTCATCCCGAGGCCTCTCAAGAAAACGCAGGAGTACTTCTGACGGCTGGTGTTGGAGCAGCAGGTCCTGTGTTTGGTTTGGAGAACCGGAGGGCAAGCACGCCTGCAGCTTACCAGCTCAGCCACCAGGTGGCACACCTCCTGCAAGAATGAATGGCCTGGGTGTCAGGCAGGTCCCGCAGCCGGGAGACCAGTCAGGCCTGGAGGTGGGTGGTGGTCCCAGGGGCCACCCAGGCTGAGGAAGCAGGGGGAACAGGTCCTCAAGCTCCCAGATGGCCTCTGCTGTTTCTCACTGTGTCCACTTGATCTTGCTTTAGGCAAAGATGGGGTTAGGGCATGGACTGCCAGGGTTGGGCACAAAGATGGGGCATTCTGCACTTTTCCTTTCAATTAGCCTGGTGGGGCCTCCTCTGTGACCTGCTCAGTGCAGGGCCTGGGGACAGTGAGAGCTGCTGAGCTTGTCCTCCAGGTGAGCAGTGTGGCCGGGCCCATTAGAGCCCAGCAGCTGCCTTCAGTCCTGAAGCTCCTACGAGAGGTCTAGGGAGGGTGCTGGAGTCCCTCCAGGGGGAGAGGCTTCTGGTCATGGTGGCCTTGGAGCTGGGCCAGTGCCTAGAGGAATTCCAGCAGGCAGCAGAGTGGGATGGGAGGATGGGGCCGGGGTGGGGGGGGGCTGGCCTCTCCATACTGACTGTCTGCCCTAGGTGCTTTGTGAGCATTGCTGGCTGGCCCTACCCCCATCACCCATGGTCACATCACCGTCCAGCTGCTGGCTACGGAGCCTGAGGACAAATGGACCACACAGGAGCTCCAGCTGCAGCATGTGCGTGCCCCCAGGGACAGAGCCCGTGGGGCAGGGTATTTGAGCTCAGGCTTGTGGAAAAGGTTCCCTCACCTCCTGGGTTCCCTGACCTCCTCCTCCTCCTCCTCCTCCTCCTCCTCCTCCTCCTCCTCCTCCTCCTCCTCCTCCTCCTCCTCTTCCTCCTTCTTCTCTTCCTCCTCTGAGGACTGCAGGCACCTGGCCACCACCTAGGGACACTGGTGGTTAGGGGAAGTATAGGGAAGCACAGAGAAAGTTAAGGATTTATCTGAAATCATGCAGGCTCAAAGGTTGATGGTATGAGAAGTGCCAGTTTCTGCCCTGCCCTGAGCAGCCTGAAACCCCTTGCCTCACCCCGTGGTCCTCTTCTGCCTTCCCAGGCTGTGGCATCCTGGGACAGGAAAGCCAGGGACCTTTGCCACCCTCTGTCTGGGCCCCTCTCTAGGCAGAGACTCCCCAGTAGGCTGGAAAAGGCATGGGGAAGCCTATGGACTGAGGGGGAGGCATAGCTGCCCCCCCCAGAAGCATGAAGCTGAGGGGCTGGCCAGGCCCCTGGAGTGGGGACAGGGGCAGCAGCAAGCCCTCTGCCTGCCTGCCCCTCAGGTGGCCCAGCCACAGCAGCAGAGAGTAAAGCAGCTACAGTTCACTACCTGGCCTGACCACAGTGTCCCCAAGGCCCCCCTGCTCCCTGCTGGCCTTTGTGCAGCTGGTGTGGGCGTAGGCAGGGGCTGCCCAGGGCCATCCTGGTGCACTGCAGGTGAGGCCCTGAGAGGGGCATTGTGGCGGGGGGAGCTCTGGAACTGCGGACAGAGTCAGGCACACAGGCAGCCTCCACCTGCTCACCTCCTGGGACTCCCCACAGTGCAGACGTGGGCCGCACAGGCACCTTTGTGGCCCTGAGCTGGCTGCAACAGCAGCTGGAGGCAGGGCAGAGGGTAGATGTGTTCGACGCTGTGTGCACGCTGCGGCTGCATTGGCCCCTCATGATTTAGACCTTGGTGAGGCAGGGCGGGATGGGGACAGCCATGGGACCACTGGGGCTGAAGGGAATGGAAGGAGCTCGTGGGGGCATCCAGGGGACCCTGGAGGAGGGGCTGGGGTATGTCACCATCATGTCTGGGTTTCTGTTCCCCTTTCTGTCAAAGATGAGGTAGGACAGGCCTCTGTCCCTGTCCCTGTCTCTGTCTTGCTAGTGGGGCCTGGAAGACCTTTCTGCTGGGCCCACTCCCTAGCTGGACCTCCTCTCTCCGCCCAGAGCCAGTACATCTTCCTGCATAGCTGCCTCCTGAGCAAGATTCTAGAAGGGCCTCAACAGCCCTGCAACAGCCCCCAGTGAGTAGCACTTCCTGGCCTTGTCGGGGTGGGACAAGTTTTTGTGACACTCCCCCCCACACACACACACACACCAACAGGCCCCAACTCCTGTCCTAGGCAGAGCCAGGAAGACCAGAGAGGGAGCAGGGGAACCCTGAACACTTCCCCCACTTTCAACCTTTATGCCCAGGGGCCAGTCCATCACTGTGATCAACTTTGCACAGGCAAAGTTGTGCCAATGCTGGCTTCTTAAAGGAGTATGAGGTGCACCTTGGGCTGGGGCTGAGTGACCATGGAAGGCACCCCCCAACCCAGCCTCACGGTCCCCTCTGTCCCCCAACTCCTGCTCTAGGCCATCATGGCTGATGCTGGCTGATGCTGGCTCTGTGACACCCCCTCCTGGCAATGACCAGGGTAGCATGGCCTCCTGTGAGTGCCTGTGGATGGGTGGGTGGGCTGGGCATCTGGCCCAGGCAGGGGACCTCTGGCTGCCTCACCCTCCTGTGTCCTCCCCACACACACATTCTCCAGTGTGGCTGTTCTGGAGGAGGACTGCACCCCTGACAAGAAGCCCGAAGCCTGGCTCTTGCCTGTAATATGATGCCCCATGGCTTGCCCTCTGACCTTCTGTGCTTTGGGGGGCCTAGAGCTGAGATGGGGAGGGGATGGCGTCAGCCCCCAGGAGCCAACTGCTGTGCTCTGTAGGGCAGGCCTTTGGGCCATGGTCATGCAATGCTGACGGACCCTCTGGGAGCTGGTGTGGGAACATGCGGCCATGCGCTGATCTCCCGGTGTCCGCCCGACACCTGGGGGAAGGGGAGGGGACTGAGGGACAGGGGCTGGGAAGCCTCAGGAGTGGGGACAAGTAGGAGAATTTGTGGTCTGGCTGGTGATCAGGGTGGGCAGAGATCTTAGGAAGCGGTCTGAGAAGCCCTGACCTGGTCCTGGCCACAGTTCTGGCTGAGGGAGCTGCAGCCTGTCACCACGGGCATGGTGACAGTGCACTGGGTGGCTGAGAGCAACACAGCAGGCTGGCCCTCTACCCTCCTGAGAGTCACACACGTAGGTGTGCAGGCAGGGGACATGAGGTGGCGGGGCATGTGGGAAGATAGTGCACACCTGGCACCCATGCCAACAATACCCAGGGGCCGAGCAGGAAGAAGAGGCAGGTGCAGCAGCTATGATTTCCGTGCTGGGAGCCAGGGAAGGAGCTGCCGGCCACCACCCTGCTGCCCTTCCTGGCTGCTGTGGGTCACTGCTGCTCCTGGGACACCGAGATGTCAAGCACATTGCTCAGCCACTGCAGGTGCCATGGAGAAAGTTCTGAGGGACGAGCACCAGACTCCCCACTGCTTCTCTGGAGGGCCTCACATCTCAGGAGCCCTGCTTGGGTCATGAGTCAAAAGGATGCAGTCCCCCATCTCCTCCTCACTGTGCCTTGACTTCTCCTGGGGATATGATATCTCTTCGGAATTGTCCCCTCCTTGTCAGGGCTCAGGCTTGCTGGCTCGGCTAGTGCCAGTGTCTCTTCCCAGCCCCCAGGCCCAGGAGAAATTCCCCACATACCTAAGGAGCCCGACCCTCCTCCCCTGCCCCAGTGACCCCATCCAACTCAGTTCATTGCAGCGAGGGTGTGGCCCAGCTGGGTACCTTCCTGGCCATGGACCAGCTGTTGCAGCAGGCAGGGCCTGAGCACATCATGGACATCTTTAATGTGGCCCTGCAGCAGTCACAGGCCTGTGGCCTCATGACTCCAATGCTGGTAAGAGGTCTCCAGGGGTTCAGCTGTGGAAGGGGAAGGGACACTGAAGCTTCTGCTTGTGGGGCTGGTGACCTCTCAGCAGTGCCATCTAGGCAGTCACCAGGTGGCACCGTGGACCACGGGGTGGGTACCACAGGGAGCCTGCCTCCGCTCCTAGGAGCAGTACATCCAGCTCTACAACTGTGAACAGCGCACTGGTGGCTGGGCTGCCCTGAGTGGTCACAGCACTGAGCAGGAGCACAAGGTGCCTGTGCCTGCTGGGCGACGGGGGCCAGCCAGCGCAGTGAGCCTGCAGCCTGGCTCCTGCTCCAGCAGTGCACACGGGCTCTAAGCCATGAAGGGGAGAGTCAGCAAATGGAGGACGGTCGGTCGACCTGCAGTGGAGCATGCTCTGTCTGTTAGCCTTCGAGGAGGAGGAGGAGGAGGAAGAGGAGGAAGCAGCCTCAGGGGTCGCGGGACATGGGGCCCAATGCAAGGGCCTGGTAGCAGCTGTGAGCAGGCTGGCTGACCCATAGCTGCTGTGCTGGGGGCTTTCCCTGGGAGCAGCCCCCACCCCCAGGGCTCTAGTCCCCCAGTTTTCAGACCTCAGTCTTTCACATCGGGGTACCTGGTCTAGTGCCCCCGTTATTCATGGCCCTCCCCCTGCACCCCATGTGCAGAAAGACTAATCCTGCTCCCCACCCCTCTTGTTGGGCCACACTGGCCTGCCTTACCTGCTGGCATCCCCAAACACCCTCACCCCCACCACACTGACTTGAAGGCAGGAGGTGCCAGGTGTTCCCAGCTCCCTCGCTCTCTCCTCCATCCATCCTCCTCTCCACACCTGAGGCAGGTGAGAGAGAAGGCAGTGAGGAGACCTGGGAGAGGGACACTGGGAGGAGAAACAAAGACCAGAAGAGAAGGTGAGGATGAGGGCCAGGGTGAAGCAGCGGATCCCACACCTTTCAGGACAGAACGGCGCACTAGGTAGAGTGATTACTGGTGGCCTCGGGAAGTCCTGTCTGCCTCCCTGATTACACTGAACAGTTCTGGGTGGCACAAGAGACTGGACACTGGTTATCCCTGGTGGAGGGCCCAGGGAGGCACAGAGAGAGCCTGGGCCAATCCAAGCAGGAGGTCCTGGAAGGGACTAAGTCCCCCGAATGGAGGAAGAGGCAAAGCTGTGAGCTCCTAGGAAAGTACCAGGGATTGCAGGTCAGGGAGGGCTCTTCTCAGGCCTGGCTGGAGATGTGGGAACAGAGAGAAGGCTTTCTGCTCCATCAGGAGCCCTCCCAGCATGAGGTGAGGCTCTGGGGCTCCCACAGGGGCCTGAGTGTCAAGTCCTCCTAATGCACTGTGTTCATCAGGAGCCCCACGAGTTGGCCCTGCAATGGACTCTTGGGTGGGCAGGCTGGAGATGCAGCTCTGAGTGTCCAGGCCCCCTTGTACTGGGGAGGTCGCAACAGGGCTCACTGTGGCTTTTCCAGCCTGGCATCCATACCCCGGATGGCAAGCGCTGAAGACAGGTGAGGATGAAGCCAGAGCTGTGGATGAGTGAGGCCAGGAGTGTGGGTGATCTAGGAAGGCTGGGAAGAGCCAATGAAAGGCTGTTGTGGCATGCAGGTCTGGGATGAAGGAGGTTTCCGGGCTTCTGGTGGATACTCCAGATGGACCACATGAAGACAGGGTACATGTGTGAGACACGAGCCTGCTGCACCCTGCACTGGGCCTTGGGTCAGTACAGGAGTGAACAGAGACAGCAAAAGATCTGATCTAAAAAGCAAGTGGGAAGTTGAGCCCAACTGTAATTACCATTTCAGGGCACAAAGGTTCTTCCTCAGGGTGGTTGAGCTGCAGTTGCAGCTCTGGCTGCCAGGGGGCACCAACCTGTTGCCTCTCAGGCTCTGACAGCCGCTGGGATGTCCCTCAGCCTGGACATCTACTAGGACCCAGGAGCAGAATGGAGGTGGTCCCAGGACCGAAGACCAGGCTGAGCCACATGTATAGTGCACACTCGTGGATAGAAATGCATACCCTTTTCTAAGGTGGCAGGGCAGAGTGCTCGGAGTGAGGCGCCTTCCCATTGCCCACTACCCCATCCCAGTTGGCCCCTCTCAGGGCCACCCCCCCACACACTTCCCTGTCCCAGGAGGCAGGGTGGCAGGACCAACCCTGACTACAGTTCTGCAGCTGCCCTACATCAGCAGTGTGACCTTGACCAGATCACTTCCCTTTGGGATCTCAGTCCCCTCGGTGATAGCGGAGGGCTTGGGGGCCTCCTCCAAGTCCCATGTGACCCGTAGCTGTCCCTGCAGGCAAGAGGGTCTGAGCCCACAAGTCTGGGCCTGGTCCCAACAAGAGCAGCCCCGCACGTGCCGGGCGCTGGCTGTCTCAGGGTTTCTCTGCTGTCTGTCCTTTCCTGGACGCAGCTCCTGCCAGCTCAGAAGGAAGAGGGAAGGGACGAGCCGCGCGCAGTTTCCTTGGCTCCTCCTCCACCGTGTCTCCCTCCCTTGCCAAGCCCAGCCTGTGAAACGGAGTAGCGCGCACTGGGCGATGACTGCGCTGCTCTGACTGCAAGGTCCCTGTGCCGGGAGCAGAACCCGTGGGGTCAACCTCCCCACACCCCTACACCTCGGGACGGCGCAGAGCCCGCCTGGCGGTGCCACTGCGCCCGCAGCCGCCACCAGGTGCCTGGCCCCACCGCTGCGATGCCCTGCGCACCCGGGCTGCGCGCGTTGTGGCTGTGCGCTGCGCTCTGCGCCTCTCCGTGCGCCCCCCAGCCCGGCCCAGGGCCCACCGCCTGCCCGGCCCCCTGTCACTGCCAGGAGGATGGCGTCATGCTGTCCGCCGACTGCTCGGAGCTCGGGCTCTCCACCGTGCCCTGGGACCTGGCTCCCCTGACGGCTTACCTGTGAGTACCAGCAGGCACCACCGCTATGGCTCCCACCTGTGCCTGCCTGTGGTCAGTCTAAGGCACCTGCGGGGAGTGAGGTGCCTGTGCATAAGCGTGGAGGAGGGCTCTCTCCTCCCAGGGCACTGACCACTGGGGACTGGGGAGGGAGGAGAGTCAGACTGAACATCGGACAAGCAGTGCACAGGGCTCCCCTTCCTAGTTTCCCTCAGCCCTCTTGTGGGTTCACTGTGGGAACTTGGGCTTGGTAACAGGTGGGTCTCTGGACCCTGACCAGACTTGGTGACCCCTTCTCCTCAGAGAGTGCCCAGGGGGGTGACTGCAGGTGAAGCTCAGTAAGCTGGAGGAGAGGGGAGGGGGCTTCAGTGGGTGGAAAGACCTGCTTCTCTACCACTGGAGAGATTAGACAGCTGTCACACTGAGGCTGGGTGGCCTTGGTGGGGAGTCCCAGAAGCTGGGAAAGAAGCTGTACCCCCTCTATCTTCTCCAAAAGGTACCCTGCCAGCACCATATCCCTTTGCTTAGGCCTCCCTGAAGTCATAGCCCAAGAGGCCGTGTTGGAGACACTAATTTGTGGGCAGATGTGAAGGCTGAAAACCAGAGAACCATTTTTAGAGCCTGAGTTGGGGTGAAGTGATGCATGAAGAGGACCCTACCGGGGCAGCTGTCCTAAGGACAGCTCACAGGAGCTTCCCTCAGAGCCTGGTGTCTGAGGGCTCTGGATGTGTTCCCGCTAACCCCAGGGCAGGAGGAGTGTGTGCGAGCTCATTCTCCCACCCACCCACCCCCGCCTACTCCCCCCCTACCTGCTCTGGGGAAAGGCAAGGTCCCCTGCCCAGTTCCTTTACCTTTTGGAGCAGGTGGGCAGGCCTGGGCCATCAATCCTGGGGGCAGGGTCTTTATTTTTTTCTTTTTTCTTTTTTTTTTTTTTTTTAACAGGGACAGAGAGAGTCAGAGAGAGGGATAGCTAGGGACAGACAGACAGGAATAGAGAGAGATAAGAAGCATCAATCATCAGTTTTTTTGTTGCAATACCTTAGTTGTTCATTGATTGCTTTCTCATATGTGCCTTGACCGCGATCCTTCAGCAGACCAAGTAACCCCTTGCTCGAGCCAGTGACCTTGGGTCCAAGCTGTTGAGCTTTTTGCTCAAGCCATATGAGCCCATGCTCAAGCTGGCGACCTCGGGGTCTCGAACCTGGGTCCTCCACATCCCAGTCTGACGCTCTATCCACTGCGCCACCGCCTGGTCGGCAGGAGAGAGGCAGGGTCTTGAGCTGTCTGCTTTGGGGCCTGATGACCAGGAGCTCAGAGGGAGAGAGAGCCGGGGTGGTTTGCACAGAGTTCAGCGTGTTTATTGAACCAATGGGCCCAGGGCACTCAGAGCTGGCACGTTGCAGATGGGTGTGAAGGGCTCTGCCCCAAAGTGAGATGTCCCCCTTTACTCCAAGAGGCACAGGGAGGGGTTCAGGGGAGGGAGTGGGGGAGAAAATAGTGTCCATGTTCCAAAAAAGCACACTGAGCCCTTTCTGGTCAGTCCAGGGGCTGAAGGCAGGAGCACACGCTGTGAGCCAACCCCTGGGGGTGGTGAGGAAGCCCATACAGCTGGCAGAGAGGAGGGCAGGCTCTGCCCCCATGCCCGCCACCCCAGGGGAACCCCACTGGGGTTCATGGCATTGATTCATTTAAGGACAGGGTTCTGTGGCTAAAGAGTTTGGAAATCGAGGTGGGGGCAAAAGAAAGGTCCCCTTTCCGTGCTGAGGGACTGAGGGACACCACCTTCCAGGCTGATTGGTCCAACCTCTTTTCCTAGCACCTGTTTTTGGGGAGAGCTTGAGGAAGAAGGTACAGGGCTACCTTGGGAATCCGAGCGTCCCATGGCCTGTGCTGGGGGGAGATTGAAGGTTTACCCATGTTCTTGTCACAGCTTCCCTGGGGCTGTGAAGGCAGCATTTAGGGTCAGTGGAGCTGGGATGGTCTGAACTGGTCGGTGTCTACCTGGGGATTGAGGAAACCTCTCTGTTCCAAGACAGATAGTATTCTGAGAGTGGGAAGGCGAGAGGTCAGAGACGATGTGGGGAATCAAGTGGTGGGCTCTGAAACTGGAAGGGAGGTGAGAGAAGCCTGTCCCCTGCCTTGGGCTGTGGAGAGGTCCCCTCTGGATGGGGACGAGGGGTCACTGCTGGAGCTGACCGGTGGAGGGTGGTGCAGAGGAGCCTTCTCTCTCTGCCCCCGGGATAGTGATCCCATCCAGACACGGAGGGGGATTGGCAGAGGGTTGTCACTGAGAAAAGCCTGGCCAGCAAGGTCCTGGGCCCCTTCCTCATCTCAGAGAGGTTGGGAAGGCCCATTCTAACCTTGCACCAAGTGGCCCTGCTCTTGCCCAAGATGGTGCAGCTTTGCATCCGATGATGTGACTGCAGTGCTCCTCTGTCCAGGCCACCCAAACCGTGGTTCCTTCCCAGCTCTGTCACCTGCTGAGAGTCACTGAACTCCTCAGAGTCTCAGGCTCCTCCTTTGTTCATGGAGAGAAGTGGGTGCCCGGACAATGAAGTGAGGTCACATGTCTGCACAGAGCCCAGTGCCTGGCACACAGGGTGACTCCTGAATAGTGGTTGTTATTGTCACACCTCCTGCTGGAGCCGGAGGGAGCTGAGCCTGCGTGTGGGTGTAGATTTCCAGGGAATGGCATTTGGCAGCAGGAGGAGAGGGGTCAACTGTGAGGCATGGTCTCAGCCAAGGCTTGGTTGTTCTGGGGTGGTGTGGTCCAGCCAGCTGGTGAACACTCGGGATGGGGGTGAGAGGGGAGTGGACACTTGGGTCTTCCTGATACAGGGTCAAGAAGGAAAAAAATAAGGTTAACACTGGATGTATAGGAAATGTCAGGACAGAGGGTACCTTTGGGCCCTTGACTCCCCACACCTGCTTCCCCACCCTGGGCTGAGCTACCCTCCTTCCAGCTATGACCTTCCAGGAAACACACACCTTGACTTCCCCTACCATGGTTCCAAGGAGGACCAGGACATTTCTTTATGTCCAACTGCCATCTTTGCTCTGACCTCTAGTTGGAAGAGATGACTGCTTGGGTCCCTGTTTGAGCAAGTTTGGGAGGATGGACTTCAGACACCCACAGTCCTCCAAGTGGCTCTCACATTTTCAGGTCTCCTCCCAAACTGTTGTCTTAGCAAGGGTCATGGAGATGTCTGCCCAGGGAAGGGCCTGTTCTGGAGCCTGCCCGGGGGAGATGGGGCCCCGGCTCTGGATTGTGCCAGTCTGATGGTGACAGGAAGGCTTCTTGCTCCAATCCCATCCCACCTCTGCATGGCGAGGAGACAGAACCACACAGACAAGGGCACAGCACTGTCCTGGAGCAGGACTTTCCCCAAATTGAGCAGTGTCAGGAAGCAGATGGTGTGAGACAAGCCATCCCAGGAGGCTGGTTGAGAAAGACCCGAGTTCATCCACTCACCATTACCCCAAGCGCGGTTCCCGTCAGGCACAGGGCCAAGGCAGGAGCCACCCTACGCAGCCCAGCTTGTGACCTGCTTGGGCTTCATGCCCTCCAGACCACTATGATCACATTTAAGCCGTTTGAAAGGTCAGATGGTGTATGTGTGCAGATTCCAAGTGGTTTTCGGTCTCGTCACAGCCCGGGGTGCTGTGGCCAATGAGATGGAGGCAGGTGCTGGGGGAGAGCTAATGGTCAGGAGTACGGATGTTGGCCCCAGCAGAAAGAGTCTGGTCATCCATTACAAGCTGTGTGAACCTGGCCCATTGATGGCTCTCTGTGACTCAGTTTCCTTATTTGTAAAAAGAGCCGGGATTGTTGTGTGAAGTCACTGGGTGGGGGATGTTTGTAAAAAGGTGGAAGAGCATCTGCTCATGGGAAGAGCTCAGTGTTCACCAGTGTCATCATTATGGTGACCAGGGCCAAGAACTGTTAGTCATGGAAGTCTTCCTGGAGGAGAGGTCCTGGGTGTTGGATCTGGGAGGAGAGGAGGAATCCTGTTCTGTAGAGGGCAGGAAATAGGGGTATGGCAGGGGCTGTGAGAGAGCAGAGTGGTTGGGGAGACAGAGGAGCTATTCTGGGAATAATACAGAGCACCATTAGTTTTGTCCTGGTCAGTGTGAGGGGTGGGAAGCAGAGGGCGGAAGACCCCAACCTGCATCCCAGATTCCAGGCGGGACTTTCTGAGGAAGAAGCAGAGAGACTTGGGGAGGATATGTGCAAGGGTCAATGTGCAGGCCTTATTTCCCACCTCCGAGGTCTCCCCTTTCTTTCTGATGAATTTGAACAGCCTGAGGTGCAGCCCACCCCCCACAAACTTGGTGTCTGTGAGTCTAATCTTGGTTGCTCAGTCACTGTGCTCCCAAACTTTTCTGGACCTTAGTGTTGACATGTTTTGTCGAAAAATGAGAGCATGGGAGAGGCAGGGAGAAGCCACCTCTGAGCCTGGTCTGGCAGGACAGAGAGAGACCCCCAGGGGGAACTGCTGGGCCACACCCAGCCCGGGGCAAAGAGGAGAAGGCAGGGAGTAGAGCGATTCCAGGAACCAGGTCCTCTGGGGGCCTCTGTGCCCCGCCCCCCATCAGAGGGCAGCCCTGGGGGTGGCTGGAGAAGGGTGAGTGTGCGGGGAGCCAGCACCCCAGTTCAAAGGAAAGGCAGGAAACAGCCGTAGGCAAGAGAAAAAGGAAACGTCTGGCTCTGGCAGCAGCGGGCATGGGGTGCGGCCGGGCGGGGCGCTGGCGGAGGAGAAGAAAGCCTGGCTCCGAGCAGATTTGGCCCCTGGCCCGCCCCACTCCACCCGCCTTCCCCCATTCATTCCATGGGCTCTCAACCCCAATGGCCCCCCACACACACTGAGCCCCTTCCTGCCCTGACCCATGCCTACCAGGCATGGGCAGAAGACAGGACCAAGCCGAGATGCCCAGCACAGAGGCCCTGGTGTGTGTGACTCCAGTCTTGAACCCACGTTCATTAGCTGTGGCCTTTGGGACAGTCCCTTCACCTCTCCCCCGTCTCTGTTTCTCCATCTTGGAAATGGAAACTCGATCAGGGTGTACCTGGAGGGTGGTGGGGAGGAGCAGAGGAAACAAAGACAGCAGAGCCTGGTGCCTTTCACATTGTCCCTGCTTTCATATGTCTTTCCTCAACACCTTCACTACCAGTGAGTTACAGAGGCCCTGAAAGGGAAGAACAGAGCTCTGTGATGGGGGGTTCCGGCTGCCAGTGTCTAATCCAGAGCGTCATCAGACTGTCTGCCCTCCCTCACTCCCTCCCTCTGTCTACCACTGTTCTTACGACTAAATCCTGTCCCCCTCACCTCCAGGGAAGTGCACCTTTCCCCAGTGGTCCTGCTCCTGGCCAGGATGGAGGGAGGACACCAGGATGGCCTGGCACCTGATAGGACACTCTTCAAAGAAGAAAAGTTAGGCTTCTAGGTTTCTTCTCTTTGGAGGGTCCAGCTTTTGCCCAGGAACAGAGTCCCGGAGTTCTGTGGCATAGTAGTGTCTTCTCTGCTAGCCCGAGGAGAGGCAGGCTTGGGTGGGTGCTTGGGTTTGTGGTCCATGTTTGCCCTGGGATGTGCCCTGAGGGGCCAGCAAAGATCTCCTATGAGCTCGTCACTAATGGGCTGTGACCTTAGACTAGCAACTCACTTTATTGGGAGCAGGTCCAAGGAAAAGTAATCCTGCTGGGGCTTTGGACTCCTTGGGAAAGTGCAAGAGATGGAGTGTGGGGGGGATTTTCAGTCCTCCTCCATATAGGAAATGACAACTTCTTTTTTTTTGTTTTTCTGTATTTTTCTGAAGCCGGAAACGGGGAGAGACAGTCAGACAGACTCCCGCATGTGCCCAACCGGGATCCACCCGGCATGCCCACCAGGGGGCGACGCTCTGCCCACCAGGGGGCGATGCTCTGCCCCTCCGGGGCGTCGCTCTGTTGCGACCAGAGCCACTCTAGCGCCTGGGGCAGAGGCCGAGGAGCCATCCCCAGCGCCCGGGCCATCTTTACTCCAGTGGAGCCTCGGCTGCAGGAGGGAAAGAGAGAGACAGAGAGGAAGGAGAGGGGGAGGGGTGGAGAAGCACATGGGCACTTCTCCTGTGTGCCCTGGCCAGGAATCGAACCCAGGACTTCTGCTCGCCAGGCCGACACTCTACCACTGAGCCAACCGGCCAGGGCAGAAATGACAACTTCTTTTAATCAAACTGTCATGGACTCGCTGATTCAGGGCCTGATCAGAAATGTGGGACTCTCTTTGTGCTAACTACTTTCTTGGTAAAAAAAAAAGGGGGGGGTCCCCAATTTTGAATGACAATTCAGGTCTCTCTTGCTGCCCTTCAGTCATGGGAACAAGTCTCACTCAGGACGAGAAAAACACCCATGATGCCAAACGTGGGCCGTGAGTAGAGTTATTTTGGAAGCAGAAAAAGGACATGGTGGGGGAGCTCAGGGGTTGGCACCATGCCCCCCGGAGCCATGCCAGAGCAGGCACGGGCAGGCTGGTAGTAAGCAGGGAGGGGGCTGGGCTGGCCACATGACAGGGCACCTCCAGCTCTGAGGCTTCCTATGTGTCCTGTCCCCAGCTTCTCTTCCTGCCGCTGTTTCCAGAGACCTGCCCGGAGGGCCTGTATCATTAATTGTCCCCAGCCCTGGGTGCTGGTCTCTTGATTGTGAGGTGCAGACTCAGAGGCTGGGCCAGGGGCGCTCCTGTGTCCAGCCTCCAGCCTCTGTCTGCTCTAGCACAGAGGGAATGCCATCCTAGTTGAAGCATTCACACCTTAAACAATGACCTTTCTTCCAGAAAGACACTAGATGGTCAGGAATGTCTATCCCTGGGGCCCAGACAGACTGATCCAGGGACCTATCATTACACTGGAAACTGTCCTGACTAGAAGGCACTCGCGTTTCTATAAGCACTCGACCTGCATCATCTCACATAAATTGTGTCAGGAGGGGCTCATGTCACCCCCATCGTACAGATGTGGAAACTGAGGCTTTTAAGTATGAAGGAGCTGGTATCAGGCCACAATAGGTAACCAGTTCAAGACACTTCCTCTCGGGGCTCAGAGCTGGGTGTTCTGAGCTCCAGCACACTGGCTGCTAAACTCCCAGGCACAATAGCCACTCAGAGCCAACTTCTAGTTCCCCATCTTTGTGGGGAAGAGTCACTGGTTTTCCCTGCTCCCCTCCCATCTGCAATCAGCCTCAAGTCCCTTTACAAAAGGCAAGGGTAGCTCAGTGTGGACATCCAGAGCATAGTGTGTGCTTAGACCCTATTCGCTGTCAGTGCACTGTGTGGATTCGGATAATGCTGCAGTGACCCCGTCTCCCTTGTTAAGTAAGGGCCAATGACAACGACCCAAGCTGCTGTGAGGAGCACACGTTCAGGCAGTCACTCATATGTCCATGTCCCAGATGTGCAGGAAGCACTGCTGTCTGCAGGGCAGGTGCTGGCGCATCCTCCTGCACCCACCGAGGGAGGCCCTACAAGGTTATTGCCCCCTCTTTCAGATAGGGGGCAGCTGGCCAAGGTCACAGACAAAGTTGGAGAGAGCCCATGGCTGGTGGGCGCAGAGAGGGAGACAGGGCAGGTTCACAGAAGCTGTGACACGTTGTGGGCAGTGAGGAGTACAGGGAAGCTGCTGCCCAAATGGAGGCCACCAACACAGAGCCTGGGAAGTGGCCATGGGATCAGGGATGACACAGGCCGGGCGCCCAGGCTCACAGGCACCGCGGAACAGTCATCTCTCCTCGGCGCAGCGGGTGTGTTGACCACAGTCCTGTCGGGACAGTGCGCAGCACGTGAGACATCGCTGTCCCCATGATCCATCAGCATTGCACGCCGTGTGTCTGCGTGGTGTCCCGTCAGTCTGTGTGACATGGTTCCTCAAGGGCAGGGGCCACGACGGCCAGGGGATCCTTGGGGCAGTGCTTGTGCACCGGAGCTTCCCGGCCCATAACGCCTACTTTTCACACACGTACACACACACACACACACACACACACACACACACAGTCACCCACACGCACAAGCATGCACACGTACGCATGCACACTCACAGGCACGGACGCACCCAAGCTTACACGCACGAACACAGCCCTGCACCTGGGACCAGTCTCCTCCTACAGGTGCCCCGGACAGGGCCGTACCAGGTACAGAATGTGCGTTTGTCCCCAGCCCTGACTGCCCACCTGGGCACTCAGGTGGGTGCATGAAGGGGGTATTGGGTGTCAGTGCGGAGTGGGGGTGGGGAGCGGCAGCACAGTGACAGCCACTCGGAGGCTGCAGCAGGTGGGCGCGGCAGAGGCCCAATGTAGAGGTCTGGGGCGGGGCCTGGCCTGGCCTGGCCTTGTTAGGCTGGGACGACCGGGAGAGCGGACCCTCAGCTGAGCAGCGACCGTGACACCCTCACTGGCCGGGTGATGCCCCAGCCCCTGCTGCCCACCGTGGGCACCTGGGCCCTACTGTCCAAATGGCTGCACAGGTCAGCACTCCGCTCTCAGTGATGCTTCAACAGTCTGCACTGGGTCCTGCTCTGGTCACCTGCCTCCCCCACCCCTAGCCGTCTGGTGGCCATAAATTCCAATGAAGCTGCTTCGCTAGAGTTGCCCTGTGGCTCCTTCTGCCTCCCAGTCAGGAGGGGTGAGGGCAGGAGGGCTGGGAGGAGGGTCCCCTTCCGAGGGGCCCTCAGGATGGAAGAGGCCACCTCTGTCTCGATGTGCCTGAGGTGGCCCCATGGCTAGACAAGAGGCTGGGCAGCCCTGGGGAGGGCACCCCTCACCTGAGTGTGGCCTCTGCGGGGACAAGAGTTCAGGTGCACTGTGCTGCAGGAGGCCGGGCATGCCTGGTTCCAGAGCCTCTAGGAGTCGTGGCCACACTCTGTGGATGCACTGTTTGCATGCCTGGGGCGGTGGTGCATGTCAGCATCCTGTGTTGTGGGGTCTCCTCACCAGTGTTTTCTAGCACAGTGTGTATGAGCTCTGGGCCACCGTGTCTGGGTTAGATCCTGGTTTTGCTTTCTGCTAACCTTGGGGAAGGGTGTAACTTTTTTTTTTTCTTTTAATTGATTGACTTTAGAGAGCCAGAGAGAAAACGGGTGTGTGTGTGTGTGAGAGAGAAACATCAACTTGTTGTTCCACTTAGTTGTGCATTCATTGGTTGCTTCCCACGTGTTCCCTGACTGGGGATAGGTCCTGTGACAATGTTGTTTTGAAGCCGTGCTCTAAACAACTGAGCTAACAGATCAGGGCAAGAGAGGACTTAACTTTTATTATTATTATTTTTTCAATTACTGTTGCATACAATATTGTATTAATTGCAGATGTGCAGCATGGAGGACTTACTCTTTTGGTGCCTTAGTTTTCGCCCCTGTGAAGTGGGGTTGGTGATGGTGCACAGAGGGCTGTTGTGAGCGTAAATGAGGTGCTTAAAAGGGGCATCTGACACATAGTAACCAGTCAGTGGGTGTGAACAAGCCATTATCATGTATCTAGGTTTGCTGAGTG
This sequence comes from Saccopteryx bilineata, assembly GCF_036850765.1. NCBI lineage: Eukaryota > Metazoa > Chordata > Mammalia > Chiroptera > Emballonuridae > Saccopteryx > Saccopteryx bilineata. The sequence goes on from NC_089490.1 coordinate 240,891,690, forward strand.
TATACTTAGTAGCAGGCTCAGTAGTGCTAAGTACTAGTGTTTTATTAAGTACTGGTATTTTATTAAAGACTTTCTGTATAAAAACCACAGACCCTGGTGGGGGGAGGTGACAAAAATTCGGTAACAAGCTGGGGGAGCCCTCCCTCCCCCTGTCCAGGAGATCCTCTCAGCCCCTGCAGAGTGGCTGGCTGGGGTGGAGGCAACTGCAGAGCCCTGGAAAGAAGGGGGTGGTGGGTGTCCATGGGTCTCTTGCACTTTTGTTCGAAACACCCTAACTCTGCCCATCTGGGCTTTTTAGGTTCACATTCAGTGGAATTAGGATCAGGAGACTGTGGCCAGAATTCTGTGTCTCTGCCACCAGCTCGTTGAGCGTTTTTGGATAAGTCCTCTGACCTGTTTTGCACTATTTTCTGTGAGTCGATAGTCCTCTGAGAGAGGTGCCAGAGTCCCCTGAGATTTGCAATTTCACTCACTGAGACTTGAGGTCCCAGGGCTGGGACAGACATAGCCATCACCAGCACCTCCAGGGCTGTGTGCCCAGCCAGAACAAGGCGCCCATTAACTATGTGCAGCCAGCGGAAAGAGGAATGCCTCCCCCACCCCCGCCAGCGGATGCCACACCAACCCTTGCCTCACTGTGTCTCATTGCTGACTGCCCTGATCTGAATGCAGAAGCCTGGGTGCCCCACCCCCTGCTGGCCCTGCCTCCACCTGCCAGAAGGTATTAGCCTCATCATCCAGAATGACAAGGGGGTGCAAAGGCACTGTGCTGTGGGGCCTAAGGACCTGCCAGGATGGGGCTTAGGGTCAGGAAATACCTGGGACAATCCTGAGACCCCTGGCATGCCCAGTGCTGGTGGACAGAAGCTAGGAGAGAGAGTGTATCAAGCTCTCAGAAGCTGGGCATGGGGCCCTCCTGAGTCTTGCTGCAGCCCCCTGCCCCTAACCTGGGCTGGACCACCCCCCACCCACACACTCACAGGCCAAGTCCTTCAGTACCCCACCACTTGCGTTAGTTAGTGTTTGGTCCTTTAGGAATGCGCTCACTGGGAGGTCCTTGTGCATCTGTCCTTCCTGCTGTGATATCCCTGAGGTTTCATTCCATCTGGTTGGAAGGGAGAGGGTGAGCAGCTGCCTCCTACTCTGTTCACTTCCCTTTCCACCTGCCGGTGAGCCTGGTCCAAAGGGATCTTGCAGGGTCTTCCTGCTGTGAGGGGGCTGAGAGTCTCCACAGGAATCCCTGCATCACATTGGCCACCCTGCCCCCAGCACACAAGCCTTTGTGAGAATTAGGTCATTCGCCCCTTGGGGCCAATCTTCAGAGGAAGGCAGGAAAGCTCCAGTTTGGTTTAGGACACAAGGGCTGACTGAGATGTCTCTTCCTCCAGGAAGCTTTCCCTGATCCCTTAACCCTGGGAAGGGCTCCCCTCTGTGTGCTGCTCTGCCCCAGGCTCACCTTCTGGGTTCCAGCTCCTGTTTACCTGTCTGTTTCCCAATCCAGGCTGAGAGTCCCAGGAAAGCAGGGCTCCAGACCAGAGCTCCCTGGTGTCATCAGGGCTGGACCATGTCCCCGGCATGTGGATGCTCACACGTAGTGGTGGAATGAGTGAAGGAATGAATGAAGGAATGAATAAACAAATGATTGGCCAGAGTTGGGAGGTGCAGAGTGGAGCCACTCAGACAGAAGCACAAGGAGCACATGGGCCTACCTGAGAGGGAGGTGGGAAGGGAGCTCACCTGGCTCCGCGGGCAGGCCCAAGGTGTGGCACTCAACCCAGACGGCTGCGGTGAGGATGGAGCCGCGCTGGGGAGCCTCTAAGCTGCCAGCCCGCCCATCTCACTTCCTTCAAGTGAGACATCTGTTTATAAACCCTTCCACTTAGAAGCTTTGCCTTCCCTAGTCATTTTCTTTCTTTATTTATTTAAAAAGAAAACTTCTTTTGAAAATTTCCATCCAGTTTCCAATGAGCTAAGAAGAACGGAGGTATGTGCCTGTCCAGGGCTTGGACAGAGAGAGCTGTGGGGATGGTTGGTTCTTGAATGGCCACCGTGTGTCTGGCATTTGCCTGGGCTCTGAAGGTCTGAGATGACTAACACCTGCGGTCTGTGTTAAGAGGAATTTCAGGCTGGTGGGTGAGAAATTGACCACCCTGTAAGTGCGAGAGTGGAGGCACACACAGCCTGGTTGTGGAGGCACTTGGGAGGTGAGGGCTAGTGGGGAGGGACTGGCCACTCTGGAATCCTGTGATGACCCTGGGTGCTGGGAAGTCTGAGGACACCAAAGCCCTTCAGCAAGCCTGTAGACCTCAGCAAGTATGTGTTAAGTACTTACTATGTGCCCAAGCCTGAGCGGGGGATATGCAGGAATGAGGTGAGAGTACTACATGCCAGTAAACAAGCGATTTTGGTTCTGTGCGGTGGGATGCCCGAGTCCCAAGGTTCATGAAAGACTTCCAGAACGAGTCTCTTTTACCTAACTATGTAAGTATAATACTCATCCCAGAAAAGCGACCCCATCCCTGGTGCAGTGTGGTACAGTGACACACGCTGAACACAATTGCATAACCAGCATCCAGACCAAGAAGCAGAATCTCCACAGCTCCTTGTGAGTGCAAGAGCATCAGAAATGGGTTCTCTCCTAGTTTCAGAGGCCAGAATCCTAGGATCAAATGTAGTGAGCAGGGCTGTTCTCTCTGCCTCTAACCCTGGTGGCAGCCAGTTCCCTTGGCTTGTGGCCACTTCACTCCAATCTCAGCCTCCGTCTGCATGTTACCTGCTCTGTGGGCTTCTCGGTGTGTTTCCTATCAGGGCCCTTGTCACTGGGTTTAGGGTCCACCCAAATCATCCAAGATTCTTTCCTCATTTCAGGGCCTGAACTTAATACACCTGCAAAGACTCCTTTTCCAAGTAAGGTCACATTCACAGGTTCCAGGGATTAGGGCGTGAATGTATTTTGGGGAGGGCTCATTCAGCCCACCTCTCACTGTCAACCTAACTACCCCAATTCTTGTGCTTTGCAAAGCTCTCAGGCCACTTTCTGTTGGCTAAACCTGCCCCTCTTTGGCTACCAGTAGCCACACTTTCTCCAGGAAGCCCTCCCTGACTATCTCCTTATCAGGCATTTGAGATTCCTCCAGCCTAACATTCGATGTTCTGTCCAGCTGTGTCTGTGGCTCTGAATCTGTCCTCAGAGGGCAGTTTCCTCTGGGCAGAGAGTGTCTCCCCCTCCTTCCCCTCTGTGCTCTGTGCACACGCCTCCTACAGGGCCCAGCAGCCCTCTGCACACAGGGGCGCTAGGAACAAGGGACTCAGGTGAAGACACCTTTACAGCAGTGCCCCAGCCAGGGCCTATGCCCAGTGGTAGCCTGGTTGCCGGCCCTTCCCCATGTTCCCTCTCCCCAGACCCTGCCACCTCGGAGGGAACCTGGCTGTGCCCTTGTCTCAGGCCTCTGTGGCCGTCCTGGTTTCACACAAAGCAGGGAGGGAGGGAGGAGCTACGGGCGGGGAGTCCAGACCTTTGCCTTTCCTTGGAGGAGGCCAGGGAGACAGAATGCCTTTGGCTAAGGGACCCAGGCCAGAGATCAGAAGATCAAAGGATGAGAGGATCAGGGCTGGGGCAGGTGGCATTCACTTGGAGGCACCAGGGAGAAGCAGCAGCTGGTGCCTCCTAAGGGCAGGGCTGACCCAGAACGCCCTCCCCTTGCTCAGCCCCACCCACGTGACCCTGTGGTGCTGCTAGGACCTGGTGGAGGGCTCTGGGAGCTGAGTGTAGGGAGGGGAGGGATGCTGGCCAGCATTCGTGACACCTGGTGGGCACGGCTGTACCCCTTACATGTTAGAACCCTCCGTTCCACCCTCAACCATTTCCTTACATGGCACTATTATATAACATTTCAGAGATGCAGAAACAGGCCCAGAGAGGAGAAGGCACCTGCTTCATAACCAACAGCTGGGTGGAGGTGGGGCTGAGACTCAGGCTGGCTGTCTGACACCAGGGCCCATGACAGCACCCTGATGGAAGGCCCAGAACTCTGGTGCAGCTGCAGCTGGAAGGGGCCAGACTAGAAGTCAGGAAGGGCTTCCTACTGGGCAGGGAAGTAATTCTAGACCAGGGGCAGTCAACCTTTTTATACCTACCGCCCACTTTTGTATCTCTGTTAGTAGTAAAATTTTCTAACCGCCCACCGGTTTCACAGGAATGGTGATTTATAAAGTAGGGAAGTAACTTTACTTTATAAAATTTATAAAGCAGAGTTACAGCAAGTTAAAGCATATAATAATAATTACTTACCAAGTACTTTATGTCAGATTTTTGCTAAGTTTGGCAGAATAAATCTTTATAAAACAACTTACTATAGTTAAACCTATCTTTTTATTTATACTTTGGTTGCTCCGCTACCGCCCACCATGAAAGCCTGAATGCCCACTACTGGGCGGTAGGGACCAGGTTGACCACCACTGTTCTAGACTGTCCACGAGTCCCACAACCCCATAGGTGGGGAGTTAGGGAAGAAGGCTGGTTTTGGTGCCACCCAGAGGGAAGGATGAAGGTGGGGGTCTGGGCCAATGGTGCTGGGAGTAATGGGGCTGCTCACACAGCAGGTTCTCCCCCAGTCCAGTGGTGAACAGGCGGTGCACCAGGCGGGCTTGGAGGAGGGTGCTGAGCTCTGGAAGTTCCACTGTCCTTGGCAGACCCAGGCAATGGGCCAATGTGATAGTTGGGGTCCTCCTGGTGGGGCCTGCATCCCTCTGCACTATTCTGGGAGCTGTGGCAGCCTCCTCACTTGGTACCCAGGTGCCACCACAGGCACTGAGCATTGGGTTGCTTATGAGCTTGTATGCAGTTGGGGTTCAGCAGAACACCTGCCTCTTACTGCGTGACTGACTAGACATGGAGTAGTTTCTGCCATGTTGCCGTTTCTCCATTTAAAATGGTCGTAACTGATGCTTCACTCCCTGGCCTGTAACAAGGGTTAAATGAGACCAAGGATGTGCCAGCACTCTGTGACCTGCAAAACATGTTCAAGTTGAGGGGACAGGAGAGGCAGAGTGTGGGGTGGATGACATCTGGGACTTGGGTGTCAGAGGGACCTTGATTTTGCTGAGCCCCATCTGTAAAATGGGTCAGTATAGCCCATAGCTCTAAGCTTGCCTGGCAAAGGCAGCTCTTGAAGATGCTCAGAACTTCCCACGTCTGTTGTTCCCCAGCCCCATTTAGGAAACTGTCTCCCTGGGCGTCTGGGTGCTGCCCAGGATGGGGCGGGTGGCAGTGGTGGGGCTCCTGTGAGTGCAGGTGTGGGGACAGGAAAGAGGGAGGGCTTCTTGCTGTGAGAGAAAAGCTCCTATTGGGATATGGGCATGGGGGGGCACTGAACAGAGGGGCCTTTCTTCTTTTCCACCCCAGACACACCCTGGCCCTTTATCCGGTGGAATAAAGGCAGCAAGGCCAGGAGCTTCAGCTAAACAAACAGAACTCGGGGCTATGGTCTCAGACAAAGGGGACCCAGTCCTTCCCACCCCTCCACCCGCCCCTCTCCTGGGTTTCTGGTCTAAGGGGAGGTCACAGCCCTTCACTGAAGGTGCTTCACATCTGGTCAGACAGCCAGAACCGCAGCCGCACACCTGCATGCACAGAAATGGTGCTCTTCCTTCTAGAGGAGCTGGAGAGCAGAGGGGATAGAGCTGGGAAAGGCGTGGCGAGTCCTCAAACACAGCCACTGCCGCCTTGCTCTGCGGGTCTCTCCTTGCTGCCCGCTCACCCTGGGCAGGCCTGCCTCCTCCCTGACAGCCCTCTGCTGGGCGCCTGTGGATGCCCCTCTCCCCACCCCCACCCCTACACAGAAAGGACCTGGAAGCTGGGGCTGTGTGTGTGTGTGTGTGTGTGTGTGTGTGTGACAAGGACAGGTGATGGGGAGAGCGAGCTGTCCGAGGCTAAGGTGATGGTTTGTAGTTGAGGACAGGACAGTGTGGCAGACCTTGTGACCGAAGCCTTAGGTCAGATGGATTAGTCCAAGGAAGCTGGTGGCACTCAGGCCCCAGCCCCAGGAGTTGTCCCTCAGGCCTGTAATTATCCATGTTCTTCTCATTTGTCCCCACTGCTGGGGCTCTTTAGGGGGCAGAAAAGCACACGTTTCTGGGCCTGCAGCTTCATCACCTACTGTACAGGGCCTGGTGTGTAGTAGGTGCTCAGTGAACACTGGCTGGGTGACTCATGGCTGGAGGCTTCTTGTAGGAGGAGAAAGCACTTGGATAGGGTGAATGGAGCGTCAGGTCATGCCACTCACAGGTCATGCTGGTTGGTCACTTGCTGTGTGCTGGGCACTAGCTAAGTGCTTTATCAGTGGGGAAACTGAGGCAGACAGCAGTGAAGTAACTTGCCTGTGGGAGAGCTGGGAATCACACGGGACACGTGAGTGCAGAGGCCGCAGCGTGGCTAGTGGAACTGCCTGTGATGATGGACTTGCTCTTGGTCTGTGCTGGCCAGGGTGGTGCCACTAGCCACGTGTGGCAGCTGAGCCTTGAAATGTGGCTAATGTAGCCAAGGAACTGATTTAACTTTATTTAATCTGAATGAACTTAAATTTAAATGTTCCCATGTGGGTCATGGCTACTGTGTCAGGCGGAGCAGGTCTACAGTGTTGCAGAGAGGGCAGAGAGGAAAGAAGGGGCCCACAGCCAGTCCCCCGTGGCTTTTGAGGCTCTGCCCCTCATGGACTTCTCACAGGCCATGCCGCAGGAGGCCAGGGTCCATTGACTTGTATATCTGTGGGTGACTTGGCTCTGAAGGAGGAGGGAGCCTGGGAGGGAAGCACACAGGTGCTGCCTGCGAGCCACATGCTGTGCTCTTGACAACCTTCAACGGGCTTAGACATGGGCACAGCTCTCGGCTGCCTGGGCTCCAGGGCTCTGCAGACTGCCCCAGCTTGCAGAGAAGAGGGGTCCCCTGTGGTGCTGAGGGCCAGGCTGCCCCAGAACTCAGTCTCCATCTGGCTGAGTTGGCCTGGCCCTCCCCCTCCCTCTCCCCAGCACCCTGTTTTGCTGTCACTGTCCCAAATCCCCCTTGCAGTGAGAAGAATGTGGAGCCATAGGATTTGACCTTGATTAAGTGGGTTCCTGTGGCCCCAGACCATGGTTTCCTAAGTCCAGCACATTTGAGTGTGTGTACAGGGGTGTCTCTGCTGGGTCCCTCTCTCCTTGGCCTCCTTTCTCAGCCATCAGAGTTAGAGGAACCCCCATCACACAGATGAAATGTTGTGATGCCGAGAGTGACATTCCCCGACTTCTGTGGTCTTTAAACGGGGGCTAAAAAAATCCTTGCTTTTCTCTCACTCTCTGGAATGTCTCCTTTTCTGGCCTTTCTCCCTCCATGTCTCCCCTAAATTCTGGGGTCACCTGCTATGTCCTCTGGTTCAGTCTGACCTGCACAAACCTCACCTTTGCTCCATAACTGGGGGGACCTTCTGTCTAGATGCCGGGCCCACTCCATCCGTCCTCCACCTGCTCCCATGCTGTCCCCCGCCCCCCTCACCAAGGCAGACTGGAGACAGTGTTACAAACGAAGGAGCCAGGTGATGACAAAGTCAAGCAGCAGTCCTCTTAGTTATAAGCACAGCGGTGGTCTCCTGCCGGACTTTGTGCAAAGGCCAGAAGAACACATGGTGGAGACTGGCATGTCTTCCTGATCGAAGTGCAGGCTCCTGCTGGGAAATGTGTGAAAATTGCGGACATCCAAGAGAACTTAGTGTCAGCCAGTGTATTTGGAACCTCAGAGGGGACAGCTCTGATATGGAGGGGCCCGGGGGCCTACTGGACAGAGTCACTGGGTTAAGAGAGGCTGCTGTGACAGCGGGTGTGGGCAGTGTTACCAGGTCCAGCCCCATGGAGCCCACAGGAACAGCAACACATCAGCTGCCCCAGCCCTCAGCCCTCGTGACCAGCCAGGTTGCTGAGGGAGGTCTCTGTTCCCCACCCTTCAGTTCTGCCCCAAGTTCCCAGCATCCCCCTCTTATCACACCTGGTCCTGGTCTCCATGGTGACACCGCCTCACCCCACAGCCTGGGTGGTCTGGTCGCCTCACAGGGTGAAGCTCTGAGAACATTTTCCTGATGTGCAGCCAGAAATTTCCACTTCCCATGCCTAGGGCTGCGGCTCTTCTCTCCCCCCACTCCTGCCAGCCTCACCCCCCCCACCCCAGCTGTGTCCACCCAGAGGACCCAGGGCTGCTGGATAGGGCTGCCACCACCCTCTCCACCCCTACTGTTCAGTTGAGAAGCAGTCTGAAGGCCTAGTGCAATGAGAATGTGGTGCCTCTCATCCAAAAATTAGAATTCAAAATGACAACAGCAGAGATTTGAACTGCCAAGCATGGGTCTCCGTGCAACCACACAGGCCACAGCCTGAAGCCGTCCCTGGGGAGTGGTGTGCATGCATGTGTGTACATCTGTGAGTGTGTCTGTGTGTGTGTGCGTGCTCCTAGTGGTCGTAGGGGGACAGTGGTGGACCAGACTGTGAGTCCAGGCATTGAGCATCCAATTCAACCACAAGCTGGGCTCCAGAAGCAGCATCACCAAGCTACCTCGGTTCTTTCCTGAGCCAGGAGACAGACCAGGGGGTAAACTGAGGCCTAGAGAAGGTCACAGCCATACTCAGCTTTCCAATCAAAGGATGAGACCTGGCGGAGGCCATTTGGGTCTCCCAGAATTCCTGACTTTGTGACATGTGGACGCTTTGAGAAAGTATGTGGCTTTTAACAGTCCAACATTCTACATGCACATGTAAGATAAACACATGTGCCTAGTGTGCACCACACAAGCACCTCCCAGAGCATGTGTATCCTGACACATGCCCCCTTGTAAACAGTCACCATTCCTACTGGCAAACCCAGGCACCCACAGGTAAGGGCACCCTCTTATTCCGGGTCTAGGTGTGGCCTGCAGGTCTGAGCTGGGCTTTGGTTGCACAGGCACGACCCCCCAGCCCCTCCCCCTACAGCAGGACCAGCAGGCCCTTAGCTGCTTCCAGGGCCCATGGCATCAGCTTGGGGGACCTCAGCAGGAAGCCTCTGCCCTCCCTCTTCCAGCTCCATGTTCCCCCCTTTCCTCTCCTTGGCACCAGCCTTACCTCTTTTCCTTTTGTGAGAGGGCCAGGCCTGAGTGGGGCTCCCCCTACCTCTACCCTTCGAAATCAGACCCTTAAACTGAGCCCTACAGCTGGGCTGTGTTGTCTTGGGGCAGGATGTGGGGGCGGGCTGGGTATGGCCCCCTCTCTCCAGGGGAGAACAATGAGGCCGCTAATGGGGGTGGCAGAGGGGGTGGGGGGCTTGGAGCCACATCAGAGCCTCTGAGGAGCGGCCCCTGGAGGGACAGCTGAGTGATGAGGCCTGAGTCACACGCCCAGCGCGGTCCTTGAACTCCTGTGGAGGCACGTTCAGAAATGTGCAGGGTAAACATTTAGAGGTAATCAGTTCTGCACCTCCCTGCCTGGCAGAAGGTGAGCCAGGCCCGACTCAACTCACAGGGGAGGTCCCGGCAGACCCAGGGGCTGCCTCATGGGCTTCCCTGGCCACATGTCCCTGCACTGTCCAGTGCCCCTGCTTGTCCACACTCTGTCAGAGCCCTGGGCTAGCGGAGTCTAAGAGCACCCTGAAGACCAGACTCTGGCTTAAAATCCACCAGAAACTTCTCGGCACTGCTCCCTGAGGGGTGGCCACCAGCATACCAGTGACCCTTTCTCCTCGAGGGGGCCATCTGTACTTGGAGCAGGGAGAGGACTGAGGGCAGGAACCAACCCTGAGTTCCCGTCCCGTCCCAAGGCTCTACCCAACGCAGACTGTCGTCCTTCCCAGAGGACAGCGGTCTGTGTGTAGGCTCTACCAGAGGTGAAACGTTTGAGACTAAACCATCGTTGTATAAGTTGGAACTGGACTCCTGAGCACACGCCGCCTTCCTGGCCTGCCTTTCTGAGCAGATGCATGCATTTCTTGGGGAGGTTTGAGGGTGGAGGTGCCTTCTCAGAGAAGGTAGAAACCTCAGGAGGCCTGGAGGTGGTCCCAGCAACGCGGGTCTGGTCTGGGCCCACGTTTGGGCCCCAGGGAGGAGGCTGGCAGAGGCCAGAAGCCTCTGTTGAGGTTTGGACAGGATGGACCCAAAATATGTCAGGTGCATCTCAAACACCACTGCTCACCAGGCACATACAGCCAAGAAAGTGCTAACAAAGGTGGGATCAACTGGCCAAGGCACCAGCCCCCTCCCAGTCCAGGCCTGTCAGGCTGGGACACTTGCCCACGAGTCACTGAAGGACAGGTGGACACAGACACTATTTGTTAGATAGTCTGTAAGTCAGGGGTCCCCAAACTACGGCCCGCGGGCCACATGCGGCCCCCTGAGGCCATTTATCCGGCCCCCGCCGCACTTCTGGAAGGGCACCTCTTTCATTGGTGGTCAGTGAGAGGAGCATAGTTCCCACTGAAATATTGGTCAGTTTGTTGATTTAAATTTACTTGTTCTTTATTTTAAATATTGTATTTGTTCCCGTTTTGTTTTTTGGTTTTTTGCTTTAAAATAAGATATGTGCAGTGTGCATAGGAATTTGTTCATAGTTTTTTTTATAGTCCGGCCCTCCAGCGGTCTGAGGGACAGTGAACTGGCCCCCTGTGTAAAAAGTTTGGGGACCCCTGCTGTAAGTATTGTCTCATTTAATCCTTCCAAGGATGCAAGGGCTTTCTTGTTATTCATCCCACTTTCACTGATAAAGAAACTGAGGGTTGTAGTGGTTACCAGCCAAAGGTCTGATAGGCAAGAGGAGGAGAGACTTACCCCAGGGCCTTTTGATTCTGAGGCTCCAACTCTTTCCTTTTTATTTCCTTGAACATATGATGATACCAGTGGGGTCTGCTTGTGGGGAGAGCTGTGGCCACATGAGACTGCTTGGGGGAAGGTTAGCAGGGCCTGATGCAGTTACCAGGGTAGGCTGTTGTTATGGTGAGGACTTTGTGTGCTGAGCACCTTAAAGGTGTGACATTGAAACCCACTTAGGCTCACAGATAACATGGGAGGGCCAGGGTGTCCCCCACCACCCAGGAATCAGGCACTTTCTGCAATGTGCTCAGAGGCCATGGCCTCCAGTTGGAGACCAAGGGAGGGAAGCCAACCACAAAGTGACTGACTGGGGCCTCAGAGGGCAGTGCCACCCGCTGGCTTTGGGTTGACCAGAAGGGTGCTCATGTCTATGTGTGAATATTGTGGGAGCCCGCCCTGAAGGCTGGAATGGCAGGGAGCTCTGTGCCTCAGTTTCCCCACTGGAACACAGGCTGCTGGTCTGTTCTATGTATTAGGTGGCCCCTCTTCTCCTACACTAAAAGTCTGTGAATTCTTCTCTAGGTCTTCTCCTGCAGGGAGGTCAGCTTCCTTCATAACCTTTGTCAGAGCCAGGCCCTGGAGTCCAGGCAGGCGGGAAGGAATCCAAGGGGCCATGGAGACTCAGCCAGTGCCCACTCAGAGGGCAGTTTTGGGGCCTGCTGGGCACTCTGTGGGTGAGTGCAGCTGGATGCTACTGCCTGGGGCTGATGGATGGCTCACGACTCCCTGTTTTCTCCCCACATAGGGACCTGAGCATGAACAACCTCACAGAGCTGCGGCCCGGTCGCTTCCACCACCTGCGCTTTCTGGAGGAGCTGTGAGTAGGCGCTGGTCCCAGGGGCGGGCTGGAGCTGGAGCACCTCAAACAGCTGTTGGACAGGGCCCCCCTTCAGAGCACATGGCTAGGGAGCTAGCTCTGATGGCAGGGTGTTCCATGGACACCTGACCCAGGTGGAACCCAAGGGTGGCTGTGAGAGGCCCTGTGGTGCGGGAACTCCAAGCTCCAGTGGTGTCCCTCCTGAAGTGGCTCCTCCTTGTGGCCTCCCCTCTTCCTGTCAATATCTGTCTGTCTCCCAGGGTCACCACCCAGGACCAGCCACCAGCCACTCCCAGGTCCCGGTGGCTTTTTCTGGTGTGTCTCCTTCATCCCTTATCTCTGTTCCCTCTGTTGCTGGCCGACGTGTCCCCTCAATTCAGGGGTTGCACCAGCCTCTTGACTGACAGACTCACCCTTTTCTGAGATTCTGCACATCTCACGACCTCAAGAGCTTTTCTGGCTGCATTTCTGAGGCCCTCCCTCACCTGGCCCACACCTGCCTGGGCACCTTGGCTCTATGAGGCCAGTCCTGATCACCCCCAGCCTCCCTCCTGCATCTGAGTGGAACCCCCCCACCCCAACCTGGCAGTTCCATCCCTCTTTGCACATGGGCATCGTAAACAAATCACCTCCTCAGTGCAGTGATGAGAATAACCAGCCCCTGCCGCTGCCAGGCTCTGTGACCCTGAGGGGAGAGACTTGAACTCTCTGCGGTTTATTCCCTGAAATTTGGGGTGATAATAGGCACCGTTTGGGGTGACTGTGAGAATGAAGTGATGGGGTAGGTATGACATGGACAATGTTGCTCTCAGACAGCAGGGGTTAGCCCCCCCCCACAGGCTGGCGGATCCCCTATGTTCCATGGGTTACCTGTAGTGTCACCCCTCTGTCCGGTTTGCAGGCGTCTCTCTGGGAACCATCTCTCACACATCCCGGGAGGAGCATTCTCTGGTCTCTACAGCCTGAAAATCCTGTGAGTATGAGAACACAATCTTCCCACTGAGGTATGACCTTGGGAACAGAGGGCTCAGCGAGGCTGGCCTTGTGCCTGTGTGTCCGTCCACCAGGAGCTCACTCAGCACTCCCCCTCTGCATCTTCGTCCTTATTGTTGCTTTTGTGTCTGTGGAGTCGCAAGTCTATAGCAAACGTGATTTGTAAACCGCATTTCACTGCACCTGCTGTTTGGGGCAGCCCTACAGGGCAGCACACCGATCTTTTCCTGGTAACGTGAACAATGACCATGAGTAGAGGTCTTCACGGGACTGGACCGTGACAGACCCAAGTGCTGTCCCCAAGACTCAGCCAGGACGGGTAGGACTGTCCGCAGAGGAGGAGATCACATGGGTCCACGCAGGTCCTTGGCCGCCATGCTCATGAGCTCCAAGCCCGGTCTCAGTGGCTACGGCGCTAAGTCCCCATCTCACTGTGGACATGTCCCCTCCCTGAGGTTTCTGGCTTCTTCATCCCAGCTTCTGTCACTTGCTCTCAAAGCAAAAGGAAAGTAACAACTGGAGAGGGCTTATGTCACCTAAGTCCAACTGAGCTGGTGGCCCATTAGATTAGGCAAAGCTAAGGCACTCTCCGTCTCCTTTGGTCCATCCACGGCTCACCTTGTCCTGGTCAAGACTGTCCTCCCCAAAACCCTACTCATGTTCTGATGAGAGAATAGGGGAGGGAGTTGGGGCAGGTGTCACAGGGTCTGAGGGCGAGCAGGACAGTCTCCTTGGGAGGGCACATCACCACAGCCCCTGGTTTGGGGGAATGAAAATTGTGAGCTGATCCTGGAGCATTAGAATGAGCATCGCCACGTGGTGAGCATTCCCCAGCCCTCTGACCCCTCGCCCTGACGTGACCCGGCCGTCCTCTGCCCAGTTGAGCAGGTCATCTGGCTGTGGGGTGAGAAGGGCTGGAACCCAGTCCTGTGTTTGAGGGGCTCCCTCCGCCTGGAAAGGAACTGATTTTCCTAACTTGCTGATAGTTGTTTCTAGGCTGGTGGTGGCCTTTGGCCTTTGAGCTTCCAGCCTCCAGCCAGTCAGCAGTCCATGGTCCCCCACTGATCAGGTCCTCTCTTCCCCGCAGCTGGTCTCCGGCACCCTTTACCCTCGGCCCCCCTCTCCGTCTGCCTCTGCGTCTCTGACTCCAGGGCTCCCTGGTCTCTCACTGTCCCTTGACCCTCTGCTTTGCCCTGTGTGCTGTCTCTATCTGGCCTCTGTTGCCTCTCTCTCCCCTACTCTCTGTCTCAGCCCCACTGCCCCTGCCCTGGATCTATCCCGCTCCACGGGGATGGGGAGGCATCCTGAGTGAGATGGAGATGCAGAGCAGGCAGCCTGCTTGGTGGCATCTCCATGCCACTGCAGGCTCAGACCTGCAGCGGGATTAGAGAGCGGGCTGTGTGCTGGGCCCTCAGAAGATGTGAGGCTCACGTCCCATTCCTAAGACTCCGGCTTAGAGACGAGCCTCCTCTTTCTTCTGTGCCTGCATTAGGCAAGAACCAAAGCCCCAGGGGGCCCCGCCCACCTTCTGCAATGGGGCCCTTGGCTGAGCCAAGTGAGCTGCTGCAAAGGCTGCAGGTTGGAGCCCAGGACAACCAGACTGTACACTGCCTGCTGTGCCGCTGACCTCCACTGGGCCTGGGCCTGGAAAGCCAGCCAAGCCCCCAGAGCCCCGTCAGCTCCTTGCCTGTGGGCTGCTCTGTGTCAAAGATGGGCTGGGTGGTCTTGGAGCTGCCCCTGCTCCTGGGCCTTGGGGCACAGAGCCTCCCACGCCCCATGTCACACTGTCTCGTTGCAGCTCTGGTCCATTCTATTTTTTCACGCCTGCAAAAAAAACATGAGCAGCAATCTCCCACCACTGGGAATAATCTCCATTCCCAAAATCTGTCACCTGACTGCCCAGTCTACTCTGTGTCTGGGACTGTGTCCTCCTGAACTGCACGTTGCCTCCCTCACCTTTAAAATGAGAGAGTGGGAATAAACTTTTCAACATTTTTAGCTGCAGAAACTTAAAAACACCTTGTTCTAGACTCCTGATCCATAGAACAGATGAGTTTTCTGGTTCAAGTGAGGAGGAGGGTGGACCTGAGACCACACCTTGTCCAGCACTCAGGAACCTGTAGCAATCCCACAGAGCTATAGAAAGGGCCTTCGGAAACCCCTTGTGGGTCACCACTCTGGAACCCCTGACTGTGACACTCATGGGTCCTGCCCCCATGCCCCTCAGGTCAGAGAGACATCTCAGAGCAGGCTTCACAGGGGGTGAGGGGACATGCTGAGGACTAGTGGTCAGCCAGACTAGTGGCTGTGCATTCAAGGCACCTGCCCGGTGATGTGGTCAGGCTGCAAGTGATTGTAATACGCAGTGTGGACTAAGACACTCAGTGGGTTACAAACTCCATCTCCCCGGGGCACGGCCAAGGCCAGGGCCAGTGCCAATGCCAGTATGAGGAGCCAGGAGGTGTGGGCACTGGCCTGGGAGGCAGGACTGGTCCTGGTCCTGATGCTGCTGTGAACTTACTTTGTGAGTTGGTATCTTCTCTGGTTGTCCCCTGTGAGTGCTGGGCTAACTGTTCCCCTCCTGGGGGGACGGCATCCCTGCACTCAGGAGGGCCCACCGAGTGCTCATCCCCTCTGGTCCTGAGGAGCCTGGCCACAGGTGTGGCCCAGGCGGGGAAGGGGCATTGTCCTTATCCATAGCCACCCTTCCTCCAAGAAATCTTCAGTCTCTCAGCTACACAAATGGGTTAACTGAGGTCTGAGGAGAAAAACACTATTTGCCACATCCTTTCTGACCAGCCTTCAATAGAACCATGAGTTCTGACCTCGGGCCCTGGAGCTGCCCACGTGTCTCTGCCACTTCTCCATCGTCTTCCTTAGCTCTGCCTCACCTCCTGCGACCCCTCTCAGCCCACGCACAGCCCACAACCCCTGGCCAGCCTCTGAAGCCCAACAGCAGGCCAAGGCTGGGCCTGGACGGCCTCTGAGCCTCTGGAGCTGGGGGAGAGGGAGGGACGGGCTTGGGGAGGGGTCAAGGGGTGAGCCCCAATGCTCATGCATGCCATAGGGTCCTCCAAGCCCTCCTCTCCTTGCAGGATGCTGCAGAACAACCAGCTGGGGGGCATCCCAGCCGAGGCCCTGTGGCAGCTGCCGAGCCTGCAGTCTCTGTGAGTCCCCCCCATGCGCCTCTTCATTCCCCACGTTCAGAGGGCTACAGCGCTCCAGGCTTTGGTGTGCACGAGTGTGTGTTGTCATCAGAGTGTGTGTGTGTGTGTGTGTGTGTAGATCCAAGTGTGTATCAGGGAAGGGAGGCTTCAAACCCCGCCGAGGACTGTGGGAAGGGACCTCCCTAGGTGGGGCCACCAGGGCAGCCATCCTGGGGCATCTGGTGTTCTGCCCTAAAGCCTGGGGTGGGGGCAGAGTAGGCCATTCCCCCCAAGAAGTGTCAGGAAGAGGCTGTCTCCTCCACGGAGGCTGCTCTAGCCCCAGGGCTTTGGGTGTGGGATGGCCCAGACACCCATTTTCCCCGGCTTGGGTGGCACCGCCCCCCTTCAGGGTCCCCTGCACTTCCTCGCCTGCCCAGTAGGGGCGCTGTGGACAGGAGACAGAGCCAGGGTGGCAGGACAGGTGATGCCACCTGACTAAGCAGTGGCCTGCTGCTCAGGGCCAGGTGCTGGTTTACTCAGTAGTGCATCGCCAAGCCTGGAATGCGGTCGTGCCTCTCACGTGCTCGCCAAACCAACCAAATGTTCAGGTTCATCCACATGGAACAGTGTATAGATGTCTGGGAAGAAACCAAAGTCAGGAGGCAGTTCTGGGCATCAGGGTTATCCAGTGGGGGAAACTGAGGCACAGCTAACATGCAGTGTGTCAGGACAAAGGTCTCAGCCCGTGGGGTGGAATTAGACAACTGCAGCCTGCCCTGACCCTCCATGGTAGGGGATGGGAGTGGGAAAGGAGGTTTTCCTCCCAGGACCCATAAGTGGAAGCCTCAGGCTGGGTGGGGGTCTGACTGCCAGCTGTACCCTACCCCCACAGCCATGCCTGTCTCTCTACCCTGCCTCCTGCTTCTGTGTCTGCACCCAGGGGGCACCAGCTGTGCAGCTGGGCCCTGCCTGCCCTCATTTTCTCTCCTTCCTGTTCTCTACCCCAGCAAATGCTGGGCCTCTGGCCCAGCTACCTCCTCTCATCAGGTCATTTCCAACCAGGGCAGGTGCCCCAGCCCTAGAGTCTAGAGCAGGGGTCCCCAAACTTTTTACACAGGGGGCCAGTTCACTGTCTCTCAGACCGTTGGAGGGCCGGACTATAAAAAAAACTATGAACAAATTCCTATGCACACTGCACATATCTTATTTTAAAGTAAAAAAACAAAACAGGAACAAATACAATATTTAAAATAAAGAACAAGTAAATTTAAATCAACAAACTGACCAATATTTCAATGGGAACTATGCTCTTCTCACTGACCACCAATGAAAGAGGTACCCTTCCAGAAGTGCGACGGGGGCCGGATAAATGGCCTCAGGGGGCCGCATGTGGCCCACAGGCCATAGTTTGGGGACCCCTGGTCTAGAGGCTACTATCAGAAGATCAAAGGCCAGAAAAGCCTGGGCTGTCTGCTCCTCCCCCCATTCCCAGCCCCAAAGGCTCCGTCCTATCCATCAGGGCTACAAGGGAAGCCATTTTTGGTGGCCATTGTTGGGTGGCCCTCCCTCCTTCCCCACAAGTACTAGCAAATAGAAATTTCCTCCTTCCTCTTGGAAGCCAGTGATCAGGGAGGGGGGACACGTCCCTGCTCACTCCCTTCTCCAAGGCAACCAGGCCCACCCAGGGTTCAGGTCTCTGGAGGAGGCTGTTCCTCTCCAGAAGGGAGGTCAGTGAATGAGCACTTGGGGACCTTCCTGGGACCTCTGTAACAGTTCTGTCCTGGGGTCTACTTTTGACCTGCTAGAACCAGATCCCAGAGCAGGAGGAAGGATGTCGTGTGAGTGAGGAGTGAGGGGACCCCAGGACCCCAATCAGACATTGCCCCCAGGCCATTTGGCTTGAAGCTGGGTGGGCTGCACCCAGCCCCCACACTTCTCCCCAGTGCACTTGCTTCCTCCCCAGCCGACGTGGAAGGGAGAGGGTGGCAGTGCCAGCCATGTCCCGCCAGGCTGCAGCCCAGGCCAAGAGAAACCACGGGCAGCCAGCAGAGCCTGAGGCAAAATAGAAACTGGGTGGGGGCGAGACAGGGTGGGGGGCAGTGTATCCTTCGAAAAGCAGGAAAATAGCTCAGAAAGGCCCCGGGACCGGGCTGGGCTGGGCCCAGAGAACAGTTGGAAAAGCAGGGAGGAGACAGAAAAACCGCCCAGTCCTGGACACCCTCCGGGGAGCAGTGACTGCAAAGGGCAGCCACATGGACCCGCCGACACTGAGCCGAGCTGGGAGGTGATCAGGAGAGGTGCACCCGCAGTCCAGCTGGCACAACCCTCTTAGTAGGCTCCCCAGACACTGCAGCCTGTGCGGCCCGGGGGAGTGGGATGGAGGTGTATGTATGTGAGCTGGGCCTGGGTGGTGTGGGAAGGGACAGTGGCTTCCACTCAACCACCCTTCAAAATGCTAAACACACTCATGCATCTGCTTGAATCCCAAAGCCTGTAGGCAGCTAAAGCCCAGAAAAGTTAAGCACCATGCCCGAGACACAGAGCTAGGGTGCATCCGAGCTGCAACTCCCAGGTCCCAGGCACTTCCCTGCTCTCCTGCAGGGTATGCTCGAAGGGTGTTGCCCCTGAGTTGCTTGTTACTTCTCTGTGTCCTCTCGCTCTTTACAATGGAAAGTATAAACAACAGAAGCTTATTTCTTTCTAACAGTTCTAGAGGCTGGAGGTCTGAGACCAGGGGATCTGCATGGTTGAGTTCTGGGGAGGGGCCTGTTCTGGGTTGGAGAGGGCCTATTTCTCCTTGTGCCCTCACGTGCAAGGGCGCAGAGCTGGGCAGCAGGCTCTCCCTGACTCTCACAAGGAAGGGCTACTGATCCCACTCACGGGGGCTCCACCCTCATGACCTCACCTTCCCCTAGTTACCCCCCAAGGCCTTGCCTCCTAATTCCATCACATTAAGGGGCCGGGTTCAAACATAGGAATATTTTGGAGGGACACAAACATGCAGCCCACACAAGGGGTGGTGCTGGTCACCTGGGAACCAGGGCATCAGCATTGATACTTTGCAAGAGGGCATGGGGCTGGTGTAGCCAATGACCACCTGCATGTGAAGAGCAGCAGGGCATTTCCAGGAGCTGTCCCCCAAAATGGCTCTTCTGTCTCCTCCTTGCGAGGAGAGCACCTGCAGTGACAACTGCCTGACAGAGCTGGGAGGGAATGGCACTGTGCATGCTCCCAGGGGGTCGGAGACTGAGCCGGGGGGTGGGGGGCTTGTGCTGAGGGTCACAGGGCCCAACCAGGGCATGTTACCTCTCAGCCTTCTTGACAAGTATCCTCAAGAGGGATTGGGGAGTTCTTGAGGGAGGCATTTTCCAACCCTGCTGGGCGCTGAACAAAGGAGGAGGAGGATGCCATGGGGGAGGAGGGAGCAGCGAGACCCTGAGTCTGGACAGCTCTGGTCTAAGGCTTTATCCTAGAGATACCCCATCTCCCATAGAGAAGCCCCTCAAGCTGCCCCTGAGGTCCAGTGAATGCTGTCAGCATCACCCAACCTTCTTACTAGCCAGAGGGCCCTGAGGCCCTGGCACTCTGTGGGGCCTGGCCAAGGGGTCCTCAGGGACATGCGAGGTGGCAGATGGCTCCCCGGCATGGCTATTTCGGGCTCTGTGATTATATGCTGCTGCATTTGGATCTCCCCAAGGTTCCGGGAGTTGATTGCTACGTGTGTCTGGGGCAGAGGCTGCTCTGAGGTGGGTGGGCATGCGGCAGCCCCCTGCACGTGATGAAGGCCTGAATGTGGGTAATTTCGCTGCTGGAGGTACTAGGAGTGTGTCCGTGGTGGACTGGGCCCTAGGATCCTGGGGAGGTTCTTTCAGTTGTAAATGCTGGTGTGGGATAGAGGTGGCCCAAGTGGACCACCCAGGAGCAGCATGGTGCCTAGGCCCCACCAGGAATGCCTCCACCCAGACTACTTGTGGGTCTCCCTGGTCCCCCAGCCCCCTGAGCCCTGGAGGCCCAGGCCTGAGAGACCTGAAAGAGACCGGAGTGTCCTTCAGGTTGGGGCTGAGGGAGCTGATAGCTCAGATGTGGTTTAGGTGCATGTGGGTCCCAGGCAGAGCCAAGAAGTGGGGCGACCCCTCCCGAAGAGAGAGCAGAGACAAGCTTCCTCTTCCTCTGTGTCATTGCCCCTTCCTGAGCAGCTGCAGGGTCTGGATGTGTCCAGGGGGAACAGGAGACCCAACCACTGGTATCCATTCCTCCCTCCCTCCCTCCCTCCCTCCTTCCCTCCCTCTTTCCCTTCCTCCTTCCCTTCCTTCATTCCTCCCCTCCTCTCTGTATTGCTCTGTTCTTTTTTTTTTTTGTATTTTTCTGAAGTTGGAAACGGGGAGGCAGTTTCCAACTGCCAACGGGCAGACTCCCACATGCGCCCGACCAAGATCCACCCGGCATGCCCACCAGGGGGCGATGCTCTGCCTATCTGGGCATTGTTCTGTTGCAACCAGGGCCATTCTAGCACCTGAGGCAGAGGCCATGGAGCCATCCTCAGCGCCTGGGCCAACTTTGCTCCAATGGAGCCTTGGCTGTGGGAGGGGAAGAGAGAGACAGAGAGGAAGGAGAGGGGGAAGGGTGGAGAAGCAGATGGGTGCTTCTCCTGTGTGCCCTGGCCGGGAATCGAACCCGGGACTCCTGCACGCCAGGCCGACGCTCTACCACTGAGCCAACCAGCCAGGGCCTATTGCTCTGTTCTTTCACTGGAGTGACTGAAATGCCTGGCAGACAAGTTACTGGGGCCAATAACCAAACAAGGCCCCTGCCTTCCAGCAGCTTGACACTAATGCGGGAATGTCACACAACTAGACCCCTGTCTTCTGCCCTCCCTGTTCAATCCTGGAGCTGAGACAGAGAAGTGCGTGCATGGAACACAAGGTGGAGTGGATGCCGGCTGTGTTCCAGGCTCTGGGCGAGTGCTGAGCAGACCTCTCCTGTACTCCTGGCAGCTAACCTCTAAGGGAGGACCGCATTTCCTATCTCACAGGCGAGAAGTGAAGGTGGGAGTCAATCACAGGGTTGGTAGAGGGTATCTGAATTCTGAGCACTGGCATCACCACGACTCCAGGCTATGAGGGAGCCCAGAGATCTGGTTCCCAAGGCTGCTGGCCTCACCACACTAGGGAAGCTTACAAAGTGCAGGTTCCTGGGCCCCTTCTCAGACCTCCTGAGTTGAAATCTTGAGGGCTGGGACCTGGGAACCTGTATTTGAAAAACTCCTTGGTGACACCTGATCAGAGCCAGATTTGGGGGCTGCTGGTCTGGTCCTTGCTATTCTGGGTCCTGAGGGAGGAAGGTCAGCAGTGCAGACACTCAGGCTGTCTCAGACCAAGTGAGTCAAGTCAGGGTCTATGTTTTATCAGGACCCGCCCCTGAGGGGCAGGTGGTTAGGGTGTTCATGTGCAGTTATAGGCTGGAAGCCACCGCTCTGCTGTCCTAGGGCTTCTGGGTTACCCTGCCCTCTTCCACCGTTACACGCTGCCCACATCGCCTGTCCCCAGGCCCTGTAAACCTGCTCTGCAGTGTCCTCAAGCCGTGGCCCCTTTCTGCTGCCACCTGCATGCACAGGAGGGAGTGTGTGGTTTGAATTGGTTTGGTTGTGGACCAGCCTAGAGGCCATGAGATGCCCATGACCCCTGAGGGACACAGCTGGAGACACAAAGATTAGACTTTGGGGAGAACCTCTCAGCTATTACCACAGCGGGGAGAGAGGCCAGAGTCCTTTCTCCTGAAAGTCCTTCAATGTCACAAACTCCTCATCAGTTTGAGGACAGGGAGGAGGGACCATCTCCATCTGATCCACTGGGCATTTTCTGGGAGCTACAGCATCTTTTCAGAATTCTGGAAGTGAGAGGAGGGGAGGGGAGGCTGGGGTCATGGCCAGGAAGGGTCGGGGACAGCACCCATGCGCCCCTGCAGCTGGTTGCTTCCCCATACCCCTCCCCAGGCCTGCAGCCACCCTGGGGAGGAAGACTAGTTAGGGGCGGAGAAAGTGTGATCTTTTTTGAGTCCATGAGTAATTTTCCATCAGTTTATGAGCCTTTGGAGCCCAGGAGGCTGCCAGCCACTGGTTGGAGTGTGGAAATTCACACGGCAGCCAGAAAAGGCAGCCAGCGCACGGCTCCTGCTCTGGCCACCACGAGGCCGTGTGGGCGGAGGCTGCCTGCCTCAGACCTCAGAACCTTAGAATTAGAAGCTGGAAGGCGTGGGTGGTCACCCGTCCAGTCTCCCATCCCATGAGAGAGGGGACCAGGCCCCAGAGAGGGAGCAACTTCCCAGGGTCCCGCAGCGAGCCAGGGCCTGGCCAGGCTGCAGCTGCCCCTCTGGGGCCGGTGGTCTCTGTGAGAGCCAGTGACCCCCCCCCCCCCCAGCCAGGCGGCTCCCAGCAATGGCTTCCTGTCCCGACTCTGTGGACTTGGCAGTGGCCTGGGGTAATGGGACAGGACAGGTTCTCGGCACTTGAGGGTGAGCTGCTCTGGGTGCAGGGTTGAAAGGATACCAAACCTTGGGGCCTTGGCAGTCCATGGAGCGGAGGTCACTGCTGCTCTCTTGTAGAGCATGCCTCGCCTTCCCTGCTCGGTCTCCTTCCTGCGTCTACTCCTGCAGGCTGCTCAGGGGCTGCTCCAATGCTTTGTGTGTTGGGGAAGGGAGAAGGGGACGGGGAGCACCTTTCTGGGCTGGAGACCACAGAGGACCATCAGCAAGGTGACCGCAGCCCCAGCTCTGGTGTCAGGAGCCACTGCACTGCAGTGTGGTACCAGACTGGGGGCTGAAGACAGACAGCAGTGACCGACCTCTCTGACCCTATCTCGTGCGTTCATCTGTAGGAACTTAGAGCTGGGATTTAACTCGGTGTGTCCAATTCTTAAATCTATGCTCTTTCTGCCACCCACCCACCCCCACCTCCCTCCTTCCTCTGGACTCTTTCTGAGAACCTCAGGAAGATCTGAGGAAGGAGGAACTGGGGAAGAAGGTCCCTCCTGCCTCCACGGTCCCTTTCAGGGGAAGCGGGGTCACCTGAGATGGGAGTGAGGGCATGAAAGGGACCCGTGGGGTTTTAAAATGAGAAGACACAGACTGGCCTCTGTGCTCTGTGTTTCTAGGAAAGTTGGAGAGGCGGTGGGCCTTCTCTGTCGATGGTGTGTTGTCTGGGTCCTCATGGTAGTACGTGCATCAGCCTAAATGCAGGTGGGAGTACACACTATTTATCTAAAAATCCATGCAGTGCCTTCCAAAGCCAAGACTCACACCGTTCAGAATGACCTGCTACCAGAGGATGGTCCCAATCCATAGCACCTCCACCCTCGTGGGGAGGGGAGATGTCACTGAAGGAGAAGCTGGGGCTGGAGGAGCACATCTGGGGCTGACTGGGGTGTTTATAGTTTCTGGAGCTCCAGGCTAGGGTGGGCTGGGGCTCACAAGGGAGCCAGGAGGCTCTGTCCCAGCTGGGCCATCCCGGCCCCTTCCCCTTCCCCTTCCTGCTCCAGCTGCAGCAACAGGATCAGGGCTGTATGGCTTCTGCAGGGAGCCACCGGACTCTGGTCAGCGCAGCTGCCTCAGTTGCAGCCTGCTCCCCTGGCCCTCATTAACCAGCACATCTACTGACTGGAACCTGAAGGCCGTTATAGTACCCCCCCACCCCAGAACACCTGGAGTAGGGGAGGAGCCACCTGGAAGGGAAAGGAAGTGGTGGAGGCTGGGTCCCTGCTTAGCTTTGCAGTCTGTGGAGGTGGATGGACCAGGGGGAGTGGTAAAGGGTGGGGCCTAAGCCCCCCCCATCAAAGGGCACCCCTAAGCAATCTTGCTCCTCTGACCAGAAACCACCTGCCCCCAGGGCCCAGCTGGGGCAGATCTTCTTTGAGTAACACTGGCTTTCACACCGGTTTCCCTGCTCTCCGCACAGTAGAGTGGAGTCACTTCCCCCTACTCCCCAGCTCCCCAGACCTGTCCTCTTCTACCTCCAAGCCTTGCTTCTCTACTATCTGTATCAGTGAGACACTCACCTCCTCTAGGAAGTCCTCCTAGACTGATTCCATCTGACTCTGAGCCTGCTGGACACATGGGGAACAGAGTTCCTGGGCCAGGTACCCTCAGTCAGAACTGGGATGGCCAGGTGTGTGGGGGGCCTGACCTGGGGAGAGGAGAGCCAGAAACATCGAAGCAGAGCTCTCCTGTCTTTGCTAGACCTGTAGCCCACCAGCAGCTACATTCTGCCAGGGTGGAGGGGCACCTGGTCAGAGTTTAGACTGGCAGGGAGAGACAGGGTGTAGGGTCAGGAAATCAGTGCCCTTTAGGTATTGCCTGGAGGTCTGGCTTCAGACATGGGGGTCGGGACACTAAGTGTTGACCTTGGGCAAGTCTTCACGGTTTGAGAATGAGTGCTGTGCTCAGCCCAGGGCAGATGTCTCTGGCTCACGTGACCTGACCCTGTCTGAGTCTTGACCATGTCCAGGCTGCTGTGCATCTGGACAGTCAGGGAAGGGGGTGCTTCCTGGTGCCGGCTTTGGGCCAGGCCCACCACCCGCTCTCCCACTCACCCCTAATTCAGGCCCTGGACGTGTCCAGCCTGGAGCCCTGACACGGTGCTAGCATTCCTCAGGGAGCCCAGCTGAATGGGGGACAGTTAAGAGAACCTGCAGGCAAGAACCTGGACCATAGCCACGGCCCTGCAGCTCCATGGCCGGGACCTGGTGACCTACTGGGCAGGTGACCCAGCAAAGGTGAGACACAGAGCAGGCGACAGCAGGGTGTGTCCCTCCCCAGCACCCTCCCCCCCCCAGCCTCCATGTGCCCCCCCAGCTCTCAGTCTGGGACTTTAATTATATACTGACGCCATTTGTTTTTAAAAAAACATGTTTATTTTTGTTCTGACTCATCATAGAAAATTTAGAAAATACGAAGACTAAAAAAAGGAAAATAAAAATCACCCACAGTTCTACCACCCAGACACAATGTTTGTGGGCATTTCTGTGTGTCTGTGAGCACACACACAGTTGCAGCACACACACTCCCTCATGCAGCGTGCAGCCTGACAGACCGTACGGGGCCCAGTCTGTTGTCCTTTAGCGTCCTGCTCAGATAGTTTTCCATGCTTTTAAAAACTAAGGAGATTCATGTAGCACAGAACACTCCCTTTGAAGTTGGATGTCCTGTGGGTTTCAGCACATTTGCAGACTTGTGCGACCATCGCAACTGTCTGATCGCAGAACTTTTTCATCCCCCCAAAGAAGACCTTCCCTCGCCCCTTCCAGGAGCCACTGACAAGCTCTGGGCCCTCTCTGTCTCCGGCTTGCTACTCTGGATGTTTGGTGTGGCTGGAGCCACACAGTGCGCAGCTTTCCGTGTCTGGCTTCTCCCCAAGCACGGAGGGCTCAGGGTTCAGCTGTGCAGTGTCCATATGTGTGCCAGGCCCATTCCTTTTCCTGGCTGAATGGCCCCCACTGTGGACAGGCTACGTTTGGTGGACAAACCTCTAGCGGTAGACATGGGTTGCTTCCTCTGTCTGGTGACAGTGCTGCCCTGAACTCCTGTGCAGACGTGTTTTCAGTTGCCCTTCATTTCAATGGGGAATGACCAAAGCATTGACTTGTTTCCTCTACTTCCTTCCTAGATCGGGGCTTCTGCACGGGGTGGGGGCAGTGAGCTTTGTGGACCATCAGTCAGGGGCAGATGGTGAGTGTAGGGGGACTGGCACCGTGTGGGGTTTGGTCTGGAGGCTCCTGAAGGTTTGTTTTTTTTCCCCATTGATTTGGGGGGGGAGGAGAAGCATCAACTCGTTGTTCCACTTAGTTGTTCCATCAAGCACTCATCGGTTGCTTCTTGTACGTACCCTGACCAGGGGTCGAACCCATGACCTTGGTGTACTGGGGACATTCTATCTATTGAGCCACTCAGCCAGGGACAGGAGAGGAGGTTTAAGTGGAGCTTTGAAAAGAGTGGGGGGAAGCAAATTTCAAACAGGCCACCAGCCTGTACAAAGTGCAGAGATGGAAGACCACGCACTCTAGGACCAGGGGGAGGAGGAGACATGTAGTTAGTTCCCAGGAAGAACGGAGTGGGGGCCTTCAGAGAAATGGTGCTGGTGAGAGAGTCATTCCAGGGAGGAGCCTTGAAACTCAAGCTGCAGGGTTTGGAGTTGACCAGAAGCCCAGGTGACTTTGAGCAAGAGAGAGACAGGATCACAGCCTGTGGGGGGAGGGGTGGCAGGGGTGTCCCTAGGCTGTGTGAATGATGGAAGGACAGATGGATGGATGGATGGATGGATGGATAGATAGGCTGGGAGAACAGGACTAATGCCACACACCTATAACCTCCCAGGTCTAGTTCTGGCCTGCAGGGAGCCTACAAGACCCTGGAAATGAGAAAGGAAGAAATAGATTGTGGGAAGGACTGAACCCCGTGTTAAGGAAACCAGAACTGATGTGGACTTTCCCTCCTCTCTTCCCTCCCTTCCCCCTATGCTACCTTTAAAAGTGTTAGCATGTGGCTTGGTCTCCCCTGGTGCCTCTCCCGACAGAGTCTGCCGGATGACATTTAACGATCTTTAACACACTGGGATGTTGCTTATGTTTCCTAACCCTCTGACATCACTGCTCCTCTCCGGAGAGGCACATTGGGAAACCCCGTCCGCCTCTCCCTCCACACCACAGCTGCCCTTTGCCAGGGCAGACATCCAGGCCCCAGGGACCACAGAGCCTGGTCTCAGACACATCCCAGACAGCTCAGGACGACCCCAGAGACCAGCCTGACAGTAGGGATCCCACGGCTGGAGGCGGGGAGATGGATGAGATGGCTTTTAGTGGTCCCCACCCCAGGATTCCGGGACTGTCACCCACAAAGCTGGCTTTTTGCCCAGACCTGTAGTCTGGGTCTCCAGGAGACACTCATAAAGGCTGCACACAGAGTCCCTCTGTGCCTCCTGGAGGGCCAGCCACTGAGACACAGGGAAGGGTGGGTGCTCAGGTATCAGTCTTTGATGTGCGGGTTTTGGGGCTCTGGCTCATCCATCAGGGCCGGAGGTGGGTTGGGCTCAGGCTCCAGTTCTGGCTTAAGGCTGCCTGGAGCGCGGTGCAGCTGCCTTCATCTAACCTCCCACCTTTGATGTGCTGAAGGCCCACGGTAAGGGGCAGGACCTTAGTGGGTGGTACAGACCAGAGCTGACGGAACTCAGACCTTCTCCTGGACAAGAAGCCTGGCTCTCTGCTGCCCCCCAGCCAGTGGGAGCACAAAGGTTACAGGGGCTCCATCCACCTGCACTCCTCACTTCACCTTTCCTCCTGCAGGGAAGTCTCTGTCACCACCTCCCCCACCCCAGGAATGTTCAGTTCTCAGTTTCCAGCTTTAGGAGTTTTCATTTCCAAAACCTGTGAGGGCCTGGCACTCACTCCAGTGTGTGGAGGGTTACTAGGACCCAGGGGAGGGGCCCAGTATTGGACTTAAGCTCTTCACCAGACCTCTGCCAGCGACATGATGGGACACAGCATCCTCCTTTGTGGGGTGTCTGGAGGCTGCCCGATGGCCCTCCTTTAGGGACAGAGGCTGAGGAACATCTCCCAAGTGGATGCGGGCAGGAGAGAGCTCAACACTGAACTCAAAGCCAACAACCGGCCCCGGCCAGTTAGCTCTGTCAGTTGAAGCATCGTCCCAAAACACCAAGGCTGGGGGTTCCATGCCTGGTCAGGGCACACACAGGAGGCCATTGATGGATGTGTAACTAGCAGAATGACAAATGAATGCTTCTCTCTCTCTCTCTGTCTCCCCCAATCTCCTCTCTCCGTCTCTATAAAGAATCAATTAGAAAAGCCAGCAACCTTCTTTGGTTCTGCCATCTCTCCACCCTGTGACCTGGTGATTGCCCCTTCCCTCCCTAGTCGAGTGGGCTCCTCCGTGCTCTGAGCAGTGCAGGGAGCCCCCTGGTCTCCATCAGCGAGGACACAGGCTGGTGCCCACTGCAAGCACCTTTCAGGGAAAGAGGATGCAACCCTCTCTAGGGTCATCGGTCTGATGGGGAGAAAAGCAGAAAAGCAGTCAGAGTGGACCAAAGCTGAACGAAGTCCGAGATGGGCCGGCTCCCTTTCCCTGGCCCAGAGTGCCCTGTGTTCCATGTCTATGTCCTGTTTCTAGAACTTTCTCTCAAAAAGCTGTTTTCCATGAAAATGCTACCTTATAATATTGTCAGATTTTTAGCAACATGGATGGGCAGCTCCTTTACTCCAAAAAAGGAATGTTGTCCTCACGGTAGAATTGTAGTCACTTGAAATGCTTGTGGGCCTTGGGGGTGGGGGTGAGCTGCCCTAAGCCTCTGTGTGACACCACAAGCCTGTGAGGTGGCCTGCCCAGCAAGTCCCTGCTGGGGACACAGGACACAACACAGAGTTTCTCCAAAGAGGGCAGGACAGTGTCACAGGACCCTTCAAGCCAGCCCTCCTTTGCAGGTAAAGAAACTGAGCCCAGAGAGGAAGGGCCTGGGGGAGGCCCAGAGCTCTGTGCCTGCAGGTACCAGGACTTTGCCAGCCCCTCCCGCACCTGAGTTGTCTTTCTTGGCCTCAGACTCCCCAGGGCCTACAAGTTCCAGTTCAGATTCCTGAAACCTCCGGGGACTGGCTCACACAGCCCGGCAGCCCCTGGGTACTGTCCTCTGTGCTGAAAATGCTGGTTCCCCGTCCCCTCGGTGACAGTTCAGTTATTCCTCAAGGCCCAGTGCAAGTGCCCCTCCTCTGGGAGGGCTGTCCCCCCTTCCTTTCCCTTTTCTGGACAGATGATTCATAGGCTCTTGTTTGTCCACTCAGCCCCCAGCGCCCAGCACCTGCAGACGCAGGCTCGTGCTCACACACACATGTGCACATGTGTGCACATGCATGCACACACTGCATTGCAGTTGGCTGGGGCAGGTGCGTCTCATCCCATCTGCAAGCCCCCTTTCTACATGCAGAGTGAGTGCCAGATACCTGCTGCACCAGCTGGGACGCAGACTAAATATGACAGATGGGCAGGGCCGGCACACCTGGGACCCGCTGAGGTCCTGTGTTTTATGACATAATGAAGAGTCTGGTGGCTTCCAGAGAAGGGCAGTGTGCTGTGCACGGTTGAGCCGGAACCGGGTAGGTGGTTGTCAGCAGGTTTCATCCAGTGACTGACTAGGAAGCTGAAGGATGGTGCCCAGTGACGAGGGGCATGTCAGGGACCTGGCAGGGAGTGGCGAAGGATTTGGGGGCAGAGGCCTGATGGAGCCCTCGTGGACCCAGAGGGGCCTCCATGAGGGCAGCGTGCCGTATTCGTGTGCGAGGGCACGTGAGTCAGGCAGAGCCAGGGTACGCTGTGTGCAGGGAGCCCCACAGCCCGGCCTTCACGGGGACCTGGTGCAGAGGCTGGGCTCGCTGCCTGTGGAAGGCCGGGCACGTCCTGGGGCTGTGCAGGTGCCAACATGCTCCCTGCTGGAGCCTCCTCTCCCTGGCAGGTTGGTCAGGGCTGTTGGTCGTCGCCCCTCCAGCAATCAATGGCTCCCACCTGGAATCTTTCCCACAAAACAACCATTTCTAGGACATACTTATAGTAAAGGTTATCCATTATTTCTCCAGGACTCAAGTTTAAATGGGCACCATACGTTTTCACTTGCTGAATCTGTGATGCTACCTCCAGCCCAGAACTGGTGCATGGGCTCTCTGCCTGCTCACCACCGACACACTCAGGCCTGACCGATCTTACCCTCTTCATCCGCCAGTTGGCTTATCTTTAGTCTGTCCAGGCGTCAGGAACAGACTGGAGATGGCTCTACCTACCCAGCTGACCTTACCTGCTCTGTTCTCTCTCCTGCCCCTCCCCTGCTCTGTCCCCACTCCCTTCAGCCCCTGCAGTGCCCACTCTCTGTTCCCACAGCCTCCCCTCTGCTTGGAACTCTCCCCTGACACGTCCCTCCTCAGCTTCCAGGCCCCCAGCCAGCGTCACTTGCCCCTGGAGGCCTCTCCTGATGCCCGCAGCACAGTGCTCCCCACCTTCTCATTGTGCTGTGACTCTCAGGGACAGGAACCCTCTCTTCCTATGCTGATGTTTATCCAGCTCTTCCCAACACCATCTGTGCATGGAGGCATCTAGGCCTTTTTTGAGAGACAGATTCCCCCACACACATACCTGACTCCCCTAGGGAGGGGCTTGAGAGAGGGTATTTGCACAAAGCTTCAGACAATCCAGCCCAGTCAGACCACCAAGCGAACGTGACCGCCATTGGAGGACCACATCTGGACTGACGGGCCTTGCCAATAAAGGGCACTCGTGGAAGGGCTTGGGGTCCCCTCAGGTCAGAGTGTGCCCTGGCCAGCTTCCTCTCCCATCCAAGCCTTCCGAGCTGGCCTGTCTGCCCACGGCCTCTTGCTAGTGAGCTGGGGACTTTCTCCCTGTGGCACTGGAGACATTGGCCAGGAAGGGCACTGGTGAAACAGCTTTGAGAAGAGATGGAAGCTCTGCTGGACCTTCCACAGTGGACAGTGCTATTGGGATGAGAGAAAGTGACCTCCCCACCACCAGGCACACCAGGTCTTCTATGGGTGCAATTATAGAGCCTCGGGCCTGTGGGGGTGGAGACCGGGCTTCCATGACGTAGGCACCTTGGGGGAGAGTCACCCCTCGGGACAAAGTCTCCCCTCAGAAAGTAACGTCCAAGAATAGATGGTGGTCACAGACCAGCTTGTCTGGGCACCGTGGGACCAACTGCATAGGATAGTAGGTTTCTAGCCCAAGTTCTAGACCAGGAGGCAGAAACCGAACCTTGACTGGGGCACCTGCAAGGCTAAGATGGGCAGGTTTCTGGCTTTGCTGGGATGCTGGGGTCTTCTAGAACTCACATCAGAAGTTCTCTGTCACCTTGGAACCTCTGGCTGTGCACAGACAGGACCACCCACCTTCTGTTCTGAGAACTGGTGCCTCAGGGAGTCAGTGGTGGCACACAGGGCTCCCTTGGGATGTCAGCAAAGCTAGGAGCCCCAGGACTTTGGCAAGAGCTCCATCAAACTATGGGTCTGGGAGGGGACAAGGAGCAGGCGGTGCCAGGCTGGGTGGTAGGGAGCAGCTGCATCTGTGGGAGCACAGAGCAGGAGATTTCCTTCCATCAGTGGCGTAATGTCTGATTCTATGGTGTGGAGTGGACCGGGGCTGGAGTGGTGACCTACCAGATAGGCATTGTGGATGCCCCAGGGTGTGAGGAAATGCTGGTCATCTACACATGGGCTGCGGATTCACCTTGGGGCTGAGAGGAAGAGTTGGTGCTGTAACAAGGAACAGATGGCATGATGGACCAGGAGCCGTGGGCCAGATGGAAGCAGAACCTGGGAATTTGCCGGGGACGCGGGGCCTGTGGGGGCCAGGTCACAGCTTTAGCCCCAGTGTACCTCGGAGCCTGTTGGGGACCTGGCTGCCCACCCTGACCAGCCCCAAGCCTTGGTCTGCGTGCATCTTGCAGCGACTAACCCTCTCCACCCTCTCTCCCCCAGGCGTCTAGATGCCAACCTCATCTCCCTGGTCCCAGAGAGGAGCTTCGAGGGGCTGTCCTGTCTCCGCCATCTGTGGCTAGATGACAATGCACTCGCCGAGGTCCCTGTCAGGGCCCTCAACAACCTCCCTGCCCTGCAGGCCATGACCCTGGCCCTCAACCGCATCAGCCACATCCCGGACTATGCCTTCCAGAACCTCTCCAGCCTCGTGGTGCTGTGAGTGCGCTGCCCACTCCCCGCGGGTCCCCTGGCTGCACAGTCACTCCTGAGCTTTGCTCTTCCTTCTGCTGCTGCGCCATCTGGGGTCTGTTTCCCCTTTGTTAAACCAAGGAGCATCATGCCCTGCTGACCCCATGAGGTTGTCATGAGGTCAGAGCCAAAGAAGGTGCCTCAGAGGATGGCACTGAGCAGATGGGAGTTGAGCTTTCTTTTCTCTGTGGGGATGTAATAACTACATCTTGTGAATGGAATGTAAGTCAAGAATTCCTTGAACGAGTTCCACCAGGCAATGCAGGTGTGTGCTCTGGCACAGGGGTGGGATAAATTCAGCCATCTTCCAGGCCAGAGAGCAGAGAAAAGCCATCACCGGTAATTAGCCAGCCCACCCCGCAGAGTAATTACCTAGGAGATAGCATCCCTGGCAGGAACTGCGGACTGAGGTTAACTCCGCCTCCCCGGTGGGAACTGTTGAGGCAAATTAGCTCCCAGCTAATTGCTGTGAGTGATTGGTAAATTCACAGGGTAATTACCAAGGGCTCGGAGGTCATGTGTAATTGGTTCGGGTTCCGCACTAATTGCCATGGGAATACGTGGGGGGGACTGGTCAGCCCCAGCTCTTGGAAACCTGGAGGAGAAGCTCCCCCTTATCTATCTAATTCTCTGTCCTGGTGCCCGGAGAGCCTGGGCGATCGTCCTCACAGGCCACACCTGTGCCAGCGAGGTCCTCAGTTGGCTTCCTTAGCCTATGATGTCATTTTTCTCTTGCATGTTTAAAGCTGCGCCTTTTAAATAGTGTGTCATTGGACAGTTTACAGCAGAAGCAGTTGCAGCGGTTTCCTTGTTCTTCTGGGCTCCGGCCTTTGCCTCCTTCTGCATCCGCCTGGCTCCTCTCCCTCTGAGTCACGATTCTCGTGGGACTCCTTCAGGCTGACGCCTGGGCGGCTGTCTGCTTGTCTGAGCCATGTCACTCTTGGCCCGTGGGTCCCCCCACCAAGCTGCAGCTCTTGTGGCTGATCTTGCGGTTATACTGGTTCCCTCACTTGCACGAGTCCCAGTGGGGGAGGTGGGGCTTCCCGGAGGACCTGTCCAGTCAGACCACCTCTGCTGGCCTACAGGCTCAGGTTGTATGAAGTGTCTGTGTTGTGCCCTCCCCCTGGGCACTCCCTTGGGCTTCAGGCCTGGTCCTCGATTCAGGGCAGAGGCCGGCAAGGATGGGAGGGCATCCACAGAGCTGCTTCTCTCCGGATTGGGGATTTTAGGGAGAATTCTCAGGATTTTGTTTTCGTGCTTGTCAATTCCTTGCCACCAGGTTTTATAGCCAGCCTACTCCAGGTTATGTCTGTCCTTATGTTGCTGCTCCTTGTGACATCTGGGGCAGTGGCAGGGTGTCTGCCATTTCACTCTTTTCCTTAGGAATTGGGAGAAGGACATTCTGTCGCTTATTTTATTTTTAATTGGCTGTTTCTCTCAGAATCCTCTCCTAAACGAATCTCCTGCCTCTCCCAGCCTGTGTGTACTTTGGCCAAGCCCCTCGTCACCCTGCACCTTTGTCCCTGCTGACATCTCTGCTGGGAATGCCCTTCCTTCTACCTGTCCATATCACCTACCCTCTGGACCACTGCCTCCATAAAACCCTCCAATACTGCGCTTCTACCTTGTCACCAGTCCCCACTGCTGAGCTCGTCTGCGGCTCCTCGCTGTAACAGAACACTTGGCCCTAATTACATGTTGTCTGCAGCGGTTGGCTGTTGGCTCCCATAAGTGTGTCTGGCCACTGAGTCAGGCAGACAGGGTCCTGGGGGGCAGGACCAGAGAGGAAGCCTCAGACCAGAGCCCCCTCGGCGCCTGCAAGTTAGGCCTCTCCTAGAACACAGTGGGAGCCCACGTCCACCCTAGTCAGGCATGCTCTGCTCTGTTTTCCTTGAATTGGAAGTCAGAAAGGGGTGGCCCATGGTCAGTCTAGCCTCAGAGCTGTGACTTCCAGCATCGGTCTCGGCCAGTCATTTTGTCCCTGGAGCCAAAGGGCTGGACCACTGGGGTCCTGTCTGTGCTTCAGCCTCCACCTCCCTCCCCCTGGCTCGGTGCTGTGGGCGCCTGGCTGACTGGTTGTCTCCTTTCCACACAGGCATCTGCACAACAACCAGATCCAGCATCTGGGGACCCACAGCTTCGAGGGGCTGCACAGTCTGGAGACACTGTGAGTGTCGGGTGTGGTCATGCTCCGTCCTGCTGCCAAGGACACTGGCAGAGGGGACAGCCAGCTGGGCAGGGAGGCTGGCATCAGGCTGCGGCCTGCTTACCACACTCCCTCCTGGCACTGTACCCTCACCCGCACGAACACCTCCCCATCAGGCGTCCCCAAGGTGGCCCAGAGAGGGGGACCCAGGGTCCCTGCCAGCAGAGACCACCAGCATAGTGACAATGTCCGAGACATGGGACAGGGAGAAGCTAGACCTCAGTGTCCAGCTTGGGGAGGGGAGCCTTAGAGTGCACCTGGGCTGATGTGAGGGCAGAACGACACTGTGCAAGGTGGCTGTGCCACAGAGGAATGTCACAGCTGCTTGCCGATTAACCTGGCCAGCTCAGCGGCTCACGGCAGATGCCCGCCTCAGCCTGACTATAAAAAGCTCCCAAGCTCTTGACTCTTAAGAAGCCGCGTCATTCACACATCAGCCCTGGGAGTCCGTGAGGGTCAGAATGCACCCAGAAGCTCCATCCTTTGCTCTCGAGTCTGCCAGTCCCCACACAATGGGCTCCCCACACAGTGGGCTCCCCAAGTACACTGGCAACACCAGCTGTATGGCCACCTGGTGCCGACCTGGAGGGCAGCATTGGGGAGAGGAGCCCTCAGGGCACAGATGTCGAGAGGTTCATTCTCTCGCCCCACACCCCACATGAATACCTCAGAGTCCCCCCTAAGTGAGGGCTGCCTCAGAAGCTGGAGCAACAGAGGGTCATGCTGGAGGCAAGTGTGGCTGAGGGTACATGTTGAGGGCCATTTGACACATGTCCCGGGAGACTGAGCTGTCGGTGTGTGTGGCAGTGGGACCATGGGGGTCATGAGGCCAGGGCCCCAGGAGCTGCTGCTATGTGGGGAGTGTCAGAGCTGCCCCTTCGGCTGGCCTTGTGCCCAGCCTGCAATCAGGGCAGGGGGAGCCTGTGCCCGCTGCACGAGCCAAGGCTATGTGTTTCCCCTCTGCAGCTGGAAGGGCAGTGACACAATTATAGCTGGGACACAGGTGCCCAGGGATATCATCACCTGTCGGGGACTGTGCAGGTCCAGGGCGGTGTGTTCGTTGACAAAACAGACATTCTGGGCCTAGCCCAGCAGCCCTCCGTCCTCTGTCCCCAGCATCGAGTACGAGCCGTGCACCCTGGTCTATGCCAGGTGTGTGGGGACCCTGTGTCCTACTGCCACCTCTCAGAGGTCACAGAGCTGGAGGCAGAGTCAGGCTGCCAGCTCCACAGAGAGGAGGGAGTCTACTCGGGCGTCCACTCAGCTTCCCAGGGCTGCTGGCTCTGCTGGGAAGCTGGCAGGCCCGCATGCAGGGCGAGGGCCAGCTGCTCTGAAAAGCCAGCCAGCAGCGACTTCCTCCGTTTAGGGCGCACCACCCGTTTCTTTCTCAATTAGGCACAGGCATGCTGTGCAGGGCACTTGGCCGCTGGCGCTGGCTTCACTACAGAGCAGCCTGCCGCCCAGTACCCACCGTGCCTTTGATGTGTGGGCACAGGGCCTCTGCATAGCCTGCACCCACTGCACAGGCTGGGAAGCCAAGGGAAAGGATGAGCACAGCCCCCACCCTAGGGGACACTGTGGAGGCAGCATGGGTGTCAAACAGCTGGGCTCTGCAGGCAGTTCTTCCGACCCTGTGACCTTGGTCATGTCCTGTGCTCTGGGGTTGCTTTCTAATCCATCATGTTGCAGGAACAGCGCTGGCTTTAGGGGTTGCTGTGTGGACCCCACAAGAGCTGCGTGGGGACGTGCCCCTGCACCCTCCTCAGCATTAGTTCCCCCGCCCTCCACTCCAGGGGTTGGTTCTTCTGACTTCTGATCTCCAATTAGAAGTGGAACAGTGTGCTCTTTCCCCGCTGTCCCTGACCACTTGCTCACAGCCAGATGTGAACGGGCAGCCGGGAATAGAAGCAGGGAGTCAGGCCTGTCCATTGTTGTATAATCGGCACCTCAGTTGTTACTGTCGAGCATTTCATGTGAGCTTCTCCCAGGAAGGGTGTTTCTCCCTCGGGCCACAGATCTCTGCCACATAGACCTCTCTCATCTCCACAGCGCTGATGAGAGGATCAAACCCCTGCCGAGCTGTGGTTTGGCTCCTCTTAGGAAGGGAGTTGCACCCGGGGCCCTGCCACCTGCAGAGGAGGGGCCAGGGTGGGCAGGCACACGTTGTCGTGCTCCTGTATGGTCACACAGCAGAAGGCACACACACAGTGCACACACCATGTAGCTCTAGTCTTCCACCCACTTGACCTCACATGCCTGCCCCATACAGTGTGGACACCTGGGCGAACACACCAGGGCAGTGTGACCTGCGACATGCTCTTCTGTGGGGCGGCCTGGGGTCCATGGCACCTCAGCCATGTGGGCTGGGTCAGCCAGAGCCTGTAGCCAGCTCAGCAGGCCCCGCAGAGGGAAGGGAGAGGAGTGGCCCACAAGTGTGCTCTGGAAGGCCCAACGAGTCTAGGTGGTGTGGGCAGGGCCCCAGGGTTGACCGCTGTTGTGCCACCCCTGCCGTCACACAGCCCCAGGCATGAGCCCTGCTGTGCTCTGAGGAGCCTGCCTTGCAGGGAGAGGCTGGGGACAGGGCTCCCAGTTCTCCCCAGGGGGCGGCACCATTCCAGACTCTGCCAGGAAAGCCAGCCTGAGGCCAATAGGAGAACTCAGTCCTACAGGCACCCCCTTCCTCCCCCGTGAGGGTGCCTGGCTCTGTGGGGAGTCAGTGTCAGAGGTGTATCAACCCCAGCCTGTGAGATCTTATCTCCTCCACCTTCCAGGTCAGACCCATCCCAAGATGTGGGGCGAGTTGCCTGTGACTAGAGTTCATGGGCACCAGCAAAGCCCCGGACCCGAGCCTCCTGCTGCCTCATACATCACGTCAGTCAGCACTGGCTCCTGTGGGCCAGGTCAGTTGCAGGCCTTCCCAGGTGTCCAGGCTGAGAAATACGAGAGTTCTCAGGCAAGAGCAGCTCTGGGGAGTGCTGCCAAGAGGTCTCAGGGCCCCGAATCCAGGCCCGTGCCGTTGGGTCAGGGCTTGGAGATGCACACTCAGGTGCCAGGCATTCTGTGCCACTAGCCAGTGGTCCTGGAATCCCTGGCTGTATTTGTCAGTGAAGGCGATGCCGCAAACAGGCAGGCACGTGCTGCTGCCCCATAAGGGGCTGCCCACACCCTAGGTCCATGTCTGCTTCTTGGCTGAACCTTAGAGGGGTGTTCCTCAGGCCTGGGCAATGGTCTCCAGCCTCATTGTAACCTCCCCTCCTGCTGGCAGATCAGACCTGGTCAGGGCCAGGTCTGGACCAGTGTGTCATGGGACTGGGAAGGGCAGGGCCGGCCTTACAGGGCTTCCCCCAGAGTCCAAGATGAAGCAGAGGTCCTGCACTATTGTCCCACTGATGACTCGGCGTGCACAAGAGAATTAAATTTTCTGTTCCCTCCAGGGCTGTCCCCCTCCCTTCCCAGCCACTGGTTGAGGCAGGAGTGTGCACACTTGGGTTGTAGGTGAGGAAACTGAGGCAGAGAGCAGACGGCATGCCCAGGTTCACTCAGTGAATGAAGAGCCAGAACCCAGTCCAGGTCTCTGCCTCCGGCCCTGCCTTGTGGTCAGAGCCGCTCCCCACCCTCGGATGCCAGCCCTGTGGGGACTGAGGAGACCCTCCCTCGCCGATCCTTAATCACCTTACTTTGTGGGTTTATTAGCTGCAAATCTGTGGGATTTTGTAGCTTGTAGAGGAATTTATGGTTCTGTATAAAATGTTTTTTTCTGGCTTTCCCTGCAGAACCACTAATGACTTCTAACAGGCGGAAAATTGAGCAGCCCACTGTTTGTCTTGTGTCCTGTGACCATGACAGGTTATTAATAGTGCTTCCCAGCACAATGCTCACTTTCTCACCACCCCACTTGGGTGCCCTCCTCTCCTCCTGGCAGTGGGACCGGAGCTTCCTGAGCCTCCCCCTCCCACAGGCGCCCTAGCCCGCTGGTTGGGAGCAGTAGGAAGCAGGGGACGAAGGTCATGGGCGCCTGTGGGAAATACTGGCAACAGGTCCACTGGTGGGCCCACGGGGAGGAGATGAGGAGCCAGGTCTAGCTCTCGGTATCAGGGGGACAGGGCTGGTGGGATCAATGACCACCACTCTTCTGTTCCTTCAGTCGCTTGTTCCGTAAATGTCTGTGGCTGTGCCTCTCCATCATCAGGGAGATACTTGTGAACAAGAAAAATGTCCCTGCTCTCACAGAGATAGAGGTGTGAGGCCAGGATTCCTGAACAATCAATGTCTAAGGCTCTTCCCAGCTCTGCCCAGTCTCCAGCCAAGACGCCTCCCCTGAACTCTTGCCTTCCCTCTCTGTGGGTCAGTCCCTCACAACCCATGAGAGCACAGCTGTGCCATGCTCCCTGCCCAGGGGCAATGCCCTAGGCGTGGACTGAGACCATTGGGATGGTTCCTTCTCACAAGATCGTGGTTCAAAACATCGGGGCCCTGACTTTAGACCAGCGGTGTGAGGTCACTAGGACAGACCCCCAGGTCACATTCTGCTCTGACCAGGAGTCCCCCAAAGCCTCTGGGTCACTATGGCATCCAGGTGAGGGAGGTTCTGCCCAAACTTGGATGCCTACATCTTGTGGTATCACATTCTAAGTGACAAAGGCTGTTCTGGGGAGGGTAGTGAGAAGATAAAGTGTCTATAACCTTGATTCACAGACATGGGAGCAGCCTTAGGTGGCCTGTGGTGACTCCTGGGAAGCCAGAGTGCACTAGTTCGTGGCCTTACCACCAACAGGGTGGGGGCTGAGGGAGGAGGAAGGAGTCCTGGATGCAGAGTAACCAGGGTGACAGGACAGCCAGCAAGGGTCCCAGCAGGAACTGGGAGCCGGCTCTGTGCGGGTAGGTGGACTGCCACGTCTCAGCCCCGGCTTCTCGGGTCCCAGGCGCTTTGTTAGGGAAACCAGTGATCTCGGCACCAGGGACTAGCCACTTCCACTGAAACTGCGGCTCAGGCCGCAGGTGCTCACTGCTTCTGGAGAGGGTAGCCTGCCAGAAAGGCGCCTCTGTGTCTCAGTGGAAACAGAGACAATGTTACTAATTGCTCCATTTACCCATGGGTGGCCTCTTGTGCAGGTTGTTTAGAAGGTAAAGCAGGCTATTAGTCATGAAGGTTTCTTGGCTGCTGATGTCCAGGCGGAGTCCGGTTCAGAGTAGAGGCTCAGTCTGTAGGACTCACACTCAAGGTGCCCATCGCCTTTGTTGCTGGTCTTTGGGAGGTAACATGGTTTGGAGCTTACAGTCTATCAGAGATGTCTGTGTTCCGTGTTTCATGCTGGGGAGGGAGGTCGCCTACAGTGCTCCCTGTGACCTGGGTGTAAATGTACACCTTAGATTTGGGAGTAAGTTTAAGGTGAGCCCCGTGTATGACAGCAGTCCTCTTCTGTTGCTGTGAGGTAGACCAACTTTTGTGTCTACTGGTGTGGCGTCTGATGGCCAGAAGTGTCTGTTCTGGTCTCCAGCATCCAGTGAAAGGAGGAGGTAGAGGAGACGGCATTCTGGGAACATCTGCCCTGGACCAGGTGGGCAGCGCGGCCGCATGTACCAGGTGTCCCGATTTTCAGGGGAGGCAGCACAGGAGAGAATTAGGGGCTGGTTCACAGGGCCATTCAAGTTTCTGCCCCTCTATTACCTGCCTCATTCTCCCCACAGCTTCTCTCTTAGTCCCACCATCCCCACCTGAGCAGCTGCCAGAGTGCAGCCCTGTTGCCTGGGGGAAGGGTGTGAACTCCGGAGCCAGTAGGTCTGATTGAGTCCTGGCTCTGAGGCCTGCCTGTACCCTCCTCATGCCGAACCTCGGTTTCCCTACCAGCTGGGTGCACGGGCTGCCCCATGTGACTGAGATGCCCCGGGGGCTTCGTGCTTGGAGTCCACCATGAAGCGCCTGGAGGTCTCGAGAGCTGGCCATTCCTGCACAGCCAGGTGCACAGGAGGAAGTCACAGGTGTGGGTCCTGACGGCTGGGGCCTCCCTTCTCCACTGATGGCCTGGGGCTGCCATCAGACTGGGGCAGGTTTGGCCGGAATGGTGGAGCAGAAGGGGAGCTTAGCCATGGACAGGGGACAGCTTCCAGATGGGGCTCTGGTGGGAGAGGAATGGTTTCTCTTTCCCCTCAGCCCTCCCCCACCTGCTCCCCACTCCCCGAGCAGCAGGCTGAACTGGTAACGGTTCCCAGGCTCTGGCTAGTTATGGCTGTTACAGGTAACAGACCGTGAAGCCATGATGGGTTTTCCAGCTGAGGTGGAGGGCATCAGAACCCACCCTGCTGCAGAAAGGCAGAGATGCTGCAGCAGGGCGGCCAGCACAGGGGCCAGAGTGGCCCCACGTGATGGCCGACTGAAAGGTCACTGTGCCGTCAACATCTGTGATCTCATCTCCGAAGGTCCAGGCCCCTGTGTTCCCCGGGACCCAACACACGCTGCTGAGGCCTCGTCTTGTCACCTTGTGCATCTGTCTAGATGAGGATGTTTTTTCTCCTCTCTACCTTCTCTGTTACCACACAGTGTTATGGACAGGCAGCAATGCCTACTGCACGGGAGTGAATTCACCTGGGCGGGGACTTGCAGACTTTCTACCTGGACAGTCAGAATGAAGGTTGCATCAGAGCGGCACCCAGTGGAGCAGGGCTTTGGCCCCTGCTCAGGTTGTTTGGTCTGCGACGACGCCCAGATGGGAGCATTCAGGCCACCTCCCTGGCATGGAGTCTGCAGAATTCTTTTTGATATTTGCACAGTTGTTTTTTTTTTTTTTTTTTTTTTTTTTACAGAGGCAGAGATAGACAGGGACAGACAGACAGGAACAGAGAGAGATGAGAAGCATCAATCATCAGTTTCTTGTTGCGGGTTGCGACTTCTTAGTTGTTCATTGATTGCTTTCTCACATGTGCCTTGACCGTGGGCCTTCAGCAGATCGAGTAACCCCCTGCTGGAGCCAGCGACCTTGGGTCCAAGCTGGTGAGCTCTTTGCTCAAGCCAGATGAGCCCGCGCTCAAGCTGGCGACCACGGGGTCTCGAACCTGGGTCCTTCCGCATCCCAGTCCGACACTCTATCCACTGCGCCACCACCTGGTCAGGCTATTTGCACAGTTTTTATTCCCTCACATTTCTCTACAGAAATAGCCTTTTCATTCACATGCCTTTAGCCATCTGTCTTTCCCACTGTCTGTGAGGCCATTCCTGGCAAAACTCCTGACCAGAGATTGCCAAGGAGGGCTAGACCCACTCTGTGTGGCTGCCTATACATGGGTCAGATAAACTGTGTGAGGCTCAGCACAGCAAGGTCCTGGGACTCATTACCCAGCCTCTGCAGCCCTGGGCAAGCCTCACGGTGCCCCTCAGGACACTTATGCCTTTTTCAACATCACCCTCAAAATATTAAGGATGTTCCCCGAGATTTCCTAGGTTCCTTAAGAGTTCGTTAACGTTTTTCCCCTAATCATTCTATCCAGGCTGTTTCATTTGCTCATCTGTTCTTTTAACACGTATTTGTTGAACTGAGCTCTATGCCAGTCCCATTTTGGTGTCTAAAATCAGAAATGGGTAAAGTCCCTGTTTTCAAGGAAATTTCCTTCTCGTTGGGTGAGGAAGAAAACAGAGAAATGCATATCAGATGTGAATATGCCCACAAGGAGACAGTGGGCAGGGTGCCTGCCTCACTACCTATAACTTCATAACAGATCATCCCCAAACTCAGTGGGTAACAAATTTACAACTTGGGCCCACGCACCAGCTGGGCCCAAGTGTGTGTCTGCAGCTGAAGCCTGCGTGGGGTCCTGTGGGGCTCATGACCACGTCTGGGCCTCAGTGCCTGGCAGGCGGTCCTCTCTCTGCACACAGCTCCTGTCATCAGAGGGCTGGCCGGCTTCCTCCCGCAGTGGTGGGAACACTCCCAGAGGGCCAGAGGTTGTAGGGCCACCTGAGATTTAGAACCAGGTCACATCATATCATTTCTACCTCATTCTACAGGTCAGTGCCCTTCACAAGGCCAGCACTGCCTCAGATGTGGGGAGGTAAAGGCCATCTCATGATAGATGCAGCAAAGAACTGTGGGCACCCCCCCCCATACACACAACACTGTTTTCAGCCCATGGAGCCTCTGGGAGCAAATCCAGGCTAGTGGTTGGAAGGAGAGGTATCTGATTCCCTGCAGAGCAGAGTGGAGCAGGGTCTGTGCTGAACTCACTCGTGATTACCGGGGACTCAGCACATCAGGGAGCTGGTTGGGGGCAGATTCACTGGGGAACACAATTTTTGTTGCATCCACAAAAACACTTGTTCTTACCTAATTTGAGTATGCTGATCTCAAATCTGACATTAGTTTTTCTCTGTAAGCTACAGTTCTTTTGCAATTCAAGATTTTAGGTTTTCATCTTATTGTAAAATTTTCAACATTTAGTTTAATATAATGAAGTAGAATGTCTTCTTGGGCATCATCTTTGTGAAAATATAATAATTTATATAATGCAGTAAATATACTAATACACTAAAAGATATGATTGCACTAGAAGTTGTCTACAATTTTGAAATAGAACATATTAAAACACTTACTTTAATCATAAAATTTGCGCAAAACTTAGTTAAATTCTATTCAGACAAAAAGTTGCATTTGTAGCTCTTGCGTTTGTGTACTTGTTGAGGACAATCATGTTTGATGCTCCAGCAGTAGTCTGCTCATCACTAACAGCTCCAAGATTTTTGGGAAACTTACAAGGTGACTCTTCAGAAAGTGAATCTTAATGCTCATGTTACATCCAATGTCGTGGAAAGCCAACAGCATCCTTTGAACCAGAAGTTCATAGTTTTCTGCTTTTTTGTTGCCAAGGAAGTTCTTTGTAACTTCCACAAAAGACTGCCATGCTGCTTTCTCCTCCTTATTCATCTTCCTGGCAAATTCTTTTTTTTTTTTTTGTATTTTTCTGAAGCTGGAAACGGGGAGAGACAGTCAGACAGACTCCCGCATGCGCCCGACCAGGATCCACCTGGCACGCCCACCAGGGGGTGACGCTCTGCACACCAGGGGGCGATGCTCTGCCCCTCTGGGGCGTCACTCTGTTGCGACCAGAGCCACTCTAGCGCCTGGGGCAGTGGCCAAGGAGCCATCCCCACTGCCCAAGCCATCTTTGCTCCAATGGAGCCTTAGCGGCGGGAGGGGAAGAGAGAGACAGAGAGGAAGGAGAGGGGGAGGGGTGGAGAAGCAGATGGGCGCTTCTCCTGTGTGCCCTGGTCGGGAATCGAACCCAGGACCTCTTGCACACCAGGC
Organism: Saccopteryx bilineata; assembly: GCF_036850765.1. NCBI lineage: Eukaryota > Metazoa > Chordata > Mammalia > Chiroptera > Emballonuridae > Saccopteryx > Saccopteryx bilineata. Next base: position 240,934,777 of record NC_089490.1, read on the forward strand.
CGACGCTCTACCACTGAGCCAACTGGCCAGGGCCCCTGGCAAATTCTTCATCACATATGAGGGTTCAAATTTGAGGTCCATCGAATATACCTGCTTTTATCTTCTTGAAAGACAAGGCAGGAAAAGCAGAAAGAACATGTTGAAAGCATTCACTTTCTCTATTCAAAGCCTGAACAAACTGCTTCATTAAGCCAAGTTTGATGTGAAGTGGGGGGAAAATGATCCTGTCTCGATTAACTACAGGTTCATTCACAATATTTTGCATCCCTACTTCCAGAGCTTCACGTTTCGGCTACTCCTGTGTCCAGTGTTTCTCCCGAGCTTGGCTGTCCCACAAACACAGAAAGCAAGGATACTTTGTGAAACCTCTCTGTTGTCCTAGCAGGAAATTTACCATTTTAAGATCCACAGAAATGATCCAGTTATGTTCCTCATACTTCAGAAAGTCTAGGACAATTTTTATGTCATTATAATCTTCTCGCAGATGAGTTGAATAACCAATTGGAACCGCTGAAAATAGGCAATATATGCACATGTCACAAATGATGAAATACTGTGCCTTTGACGTTGAAGTGTGTAACAGCCACATATATAACAGAAGGTGTCAGGACTATTCTTACATTTACGCCTACTCAAAGAAGCCATGATTCAATCTTAAAATAAGAGGGTGTTTTTACCAGATAATAATTTTTTACATTTGAAAACAACTACAATTATGTAAAAGTGATGTTTGTAAAACATTAATTGTCTTGTGGTTATGGTCAATCCAAGAGTCGTTGCCCTTTAACTCCAATTTAAAAACCAATGCATGTCATTAATTGTAACAAAAAGAAATTAAAATTGCATAAAAACTAGAGCATGCACCAAAAACTGGATTTCAGATTTGGAATCAGCGATGCAGAAATATATAGAAACAGTTCTAAAACCTCATGAAACAGAAAATGAAAAAAAAAATGTTCCCCAGTGAGTGCATTGGTGACCAGACCTTGCCACTGCCCTTCTGGCACTTGGGCTGTGTTCCTGTGGATTAGTAAGTGTATGAGCCTGTCACCTGGGGGACTCTGTCATTATCTCTGTGTTAATGTGAGATGTACTCACAAACCTGCCAAGTCACTGTATAATGAAAGGACCACCGTGGTCCCTGTCCTGGTGTTGGACAGTCCCCTCATAAATGTTGTCAGGACACAGGTGGCTTTAAAAGGCTGAAGAGATGGGCTGGGGTCCTCCTCAGGGGATCAAGGGGGCACTGTTGCTGGGCCCCCACTGTCAGAGTGGGACATACCCTCCAGCCACAGGAATCTAGGGGCACCAAGACCCCCAATCAGGCACATGTCTACGTGGGCCTACGTCATTGGTGACTGAGGGAGACAAAACCAGCATGTGAATACTACTGTCTGTCCTGCAGGACCCCGGCACACAGTGAGCACCCCCTAGGGCTGGCTCCCCTCCACAGGCCGTTCAGAACACTTTTAACGATAGTCGGATGTGCCCTTGGTCCCTTCGCGTCTCCTCCTCCTGTCATCACCACACATGGCATACACAAGACCCCCGAGATGGTGAAGGGACAAAGCCAAGCCCCAAGTGTTTTGCCCTGTGGCTTGCACAATGCTGCGATGAGCCCTCTGGTCACACATCTTCACACTAGGCACGGACATTTCCATAGGACAGATGCCCGGACTTGGAGACCAGGGCATGAATCCTTCCGTTTAAAAAGATCTTGTCAAATGATATCTGAAAGGTGGTGCCTATTTAAATGCCCACCTGTTGCTGGTTAGCATGTTGACTCCCACCTCCCTGTCAGCTTGGGTTTCTACCACTTTTAATATTATCTCCGTTTTCTGATACATGTTATGTGTATTCATTGTGAAAACAATTGGGAAATGAAGAAAAGGGTAAGAGAAAATATGAGCAGTTATGCCAACACCCAAAGATAAGAGGTATTGTTGTTCATTTAAAAATTTTTTTCCATTGATCTGAGAGAGAGAAAGAAGCATCAACTTGTTGCTCCATTAGTTATGCATCATTGGTGGCTTCACGTATATGCCCTGACCGTGATCAAACCTGCAACCTTGGTGTGCTGGGACACTATCCATGGAAACACCAAGTCAAGGCCAGCACTGTTCATTTTTTTTTTTTTTTTTTTTCTGAAGCTGGAAACGGGGAGAGACAGTCAGACAGACTCCCGCATGCGCCCGACCGGGATCCACCCGGCACGCCCACCAGGGGCGAAGCTCTGCCCACCAGGGGGCGATAATCTGCCCATCCTGGGCGTCGCCATGTTGCGACCAGAGCCACTCTAGCGCCTGGGGCAGAGGCCACAGAGCCATCCCCAGCGCCCGGGCCATCTTTGCTCCAATGGAGCCTTGGCTGCGGGAGGGGAAGAGAGAGACAGAGAGGAAAGCGCGGCGGAGGGGTGGAGAAGCAAATGGGCGCTTCTCCTGTGTGCCCTGGCTGGGAATCGAACCCGGGTCCTCTGCACGCTAGGCCGACGCTCTACCGCTAAGCCAACCGGCCAGGGCCAGCACTGTTCATTTTTATAGAAGGTGAGAGCAGAGGTCACAGGTAGTCACCTGAGGAACCTTCCAGAATCCCGAGAGCTGGTGACAGGTATTGCCCCCCTTCTCCCCTCTGTCCATCCCCACCACTGATGTCCCCAAAGGCTTGAGCTGTTTCCCCAGCCAGCAGGGACTGTGCTGAGACAGTCGATCTGTGTCAGGGGCAGCACGCCCCAGCTGTGTGGAGAAGGGGTCACAGTGCACATTCCCAGTGTGTCTCCAGGCGCTGACACTGGGTCCCCAGGGTGGCAGCCGTCTCTCTGGCCACCCCTGCAGCCATGCCCATGCTGCTCAGGCCCTGACCTGCCTGCCGGCCACCTCTGACAACAGTTCCACTTCCCTCCCAGGGATCTGAATCACAACGAGTTGCGGGAGTTCCCCATGGCCATCCGGACCCTGAGCAGGCTGCAGGAGCTGTAAGTAGCCTGCTGTCCCCACATCCTGTTCTCTGAGGGCCATGATGGAGAGGAGGGAAGCATTTCAGACAGGACAGATGGAAATGGAGCGGGCAGAGAGAGGACCCAGCAGGGACAGGAGCATGACCAGCCTCGGGAAACCTGAGGTTCAGGAGCAGAGCCCCGAACTTGAGGTGGCATCTTCACTCCGAGTGGTGCCTGGACTGTAGTGGCACCTTCACGCCAGCCCCCAAGCCCCTTGTCTGGGTGTTGGCAGGTGTGAAGGCCAGATATGAGCAGCATATAAGGGACAGCCAGGCCAGCTGGAACGACAGGACTTGGGACCATTGGGAGTCCTCTGTCACCTGTGAGCCGCAAGGTTGGGCTTCTCTGTTGACCTGGGACGTGGAAGAATGTGAGGTTTCCTTAGTCAGGAGGGCGCGGAGGGGATAGCGTGTGTGTGGTGGGGACAGGAAACGCTGACACATTGGGGGAGCAGAGACTAAGTTAGTAGAAGTAAGAGGATTTGTGGATGAGTCTGTCTGTGTGTTTCCAACTCCGGAGAGAAAGCTGCTCGGGGACAGGGCATATGTCCCAGAAACGTAAGTCCCTGAGCACAGCTCAGCCCAGACACACAGTGTTGGGAAGCATAAAAGAGTGATTTAATGAAGGATGGCTGAGCAGATGGTGCCAGGAGTGGGATTGGCTGGACAGGCTGGCTGAGGGACGACATGATGCAGACGTCACAGGGCGCAGAGAAGCCAGATCACCATGGAGACAATGTTGGCGGTATGGGCCTGCTCTGTGAACTGCATGTGGTTCAGTCCGGCCTTTATTTTGAAAGGCCCTTCCCAGCTAACTAAACATGTCATTGCCACATCCAGGGCTACAGCCACTCACTGCCTTCCTCACCCGATCCTGTGTCTGTTCTCTGGCCATCTCTTCTCTGTTCCTTAGTCTCAGGGCCTTGGGGCCAAGGCAGCGTCCAGTGGAGGCCCGCCCCTCATCCCCTGGCCCCTGGAAGCTCTGTTTTTTTCGCATACCCCCCTACACCTTGGCTTCCTCCTGGGGACCCTCCAAGACCCCCACACAGGTGACAGTGATGAAGGAGAGGCTGCCTCCCTGGGTGCCACATTGCTCCAGGGCTTCCTGGGGCCCCACCCCCAACCTGCCACACATGATGGGTGTGATATTGAATACAGAAAAGGCTTAGGCAGGACTGAACTAGGGTTCGCCGGCCATTGTCCCTTTGGCATTCTGGCCTTTCTTGTTGGCTGACCGAGCTCCATGGGACCCCACATCCGAGTCCTCACGGAGCCCTGGCTATCTTCCAGGGGCTTCCACAACAACAACATCAAGGCCATCCCAGAGCAGGCCTTCCTGGGGAACCCTCTGCTGCAGACAGTGTGAGTTCCAACCTTTCCACCGGCACCTGGGGGAGGGTGGTGGGGAGGCAGGACAATCGGGGTGCTCCCCCCAGGCTCCATGGGGGGGGCAGAGACCCAGCGCAAGTCTCTGATTCAGTGTCTGCACTCCTCCAGGCACTTCTATGACAACCCGATCCAGTCTGTGGGAAGGTCCGCGTTCCAGTACCTGCCAAAGCTGCACACTCTGTGAGTTGGCACCTGAAGGCAGTTACAGCCGGGACCCTCCCTTCCTAGGTCCCTGCCGTCTCCACCCCCACCCCTGCCAGGCACTCCCAGGCACATGAACTCCAAGCTGCAGGCCTCCTCTGGGCTCAGGCCTCTTCCTAGATCTGATGGGCTTGACCTCTCCTCCTCCCTGTGGCTTCTTGCCGCCTCTCAAGTGGGTGATGCACTTTAAGGACAAGAGCCAGTGCAGAGGCTCTGATGAGGCCCTGTGGAGTGTCAGGGAGACCTAGGCCTGTGTTCTTGCATGCTGGCCTCCCAGTGTCTAGATTGCTGGCTCTGTCTGGGCTTCATGGCTGCCTGGACCCTGCTGGTCAAAGCCCAGCCTTAAGCAGGGCCAGACAGCCAGGCTAGTTGCGGGCATTAGGGAAGAAAGATGTTTCCCAGGGGTTGGGGTCGTTGTGGGGAAGGCCCTGAGGGTGGAGAGCTGTCAGAATGTGCTCAGATCCCACCCTCAGAGCTGTTGGCTGTTTCCAGGTCCCTGAATGGAGCCATGGACATCCAAGAATTCCCAGACCTCAAAGGTACCACGAACCTAGAGACCCTGTGAGTAGCCCTCCTGCCTGAACCCTTTCCCATCCCCTCCCAGGTGCTCCATCTGCCTCTGGGAGGCTGTCCTGATGCATTGCTTGCCCCTTAGCTGGTGTCCCGCTGGGGGCTTCAGAGGTCAACTGGCTTGTACCCGGGACCATGGCCACTTCTGGGTGTGCTGCGATGGCAGGCAGGCGGGGTTGGCGGGTGGTCTGGGGGTGAGTGACTTCAGAGCCTCTGACCCAATTGGGGGCACACCGAGCACCTGCAGCAGGGGAGGGGTGCGAAACACCATCTCATTCTTTCTGAAGCTTGACTTGAATGTGAATGTTCTCATAGTTCCTATTATCACATCCTCTGGCGTGGGGGAGAGGTGTCAGCACAGCAGGCCCTGAGGCATTACAAGAGAATGAACAGAACACGTTAGGTGTCCCCTGTCCCCTCCACCCCACCCCTGCATCACACAGCCCATCCATGGTATGGCCGGATGGGACTCGCCTCTGTGCCTTTGTTGTCCCCCTAGACTTGCTGGCCTCTGGAAAGTCTTCCTCAAGGGTGGCTGGGGGTGGCGGGGCCCTGGGCCCAGGCCAGCTCTGTCTCTGTTCCCCTGCAGGACGCTGACCCGCGCAGGCATCCGGCTGCTCCCGCCCAGGATGTGCCAGCAGCTGCCCAGGCTCCGAGTCCTGTGAGTGGCTCACATGCTCCCTGCAGCCCTGCTCAGGACCTTGGTCCCCCAGCCCTCCCTGTCCCCCCATTCCTTTTCCCTGCCCCTCTCGGTCCCCCAGGCCGTCTGTGGATGAGGCCACCCATCCAGGCCCTGATGGGAAAAGCAGCGCTCAGCAAGGGGTATAGACAGTCTGACTGAGGACAGTGCCCTGGTGGGACGTGTGTCGATAGCCATGTCCCCCCAGGGTCCTCCTGGCCTCGACCACCTCACAGAGAAGCAGGGCTCTGGCCAGAGCTGCTCCCTGATCCAACTTCACCCTGCCCTGGCCTTACCCTCTGCAGGGAGCTGTCCCACAACCGAATCGAGGAGCTACCCAGCCTGCACAGGTGTCAGAAGCTGGAGGAGATGTGAGTGGGGTTGGGGGGACAGGGCAAAGGCATGTCCGCTAACTTAGGGTAGGTCCACAGGGGGCTCTGCACTCTGACCCTTCTCTGAAGGCATGGGACCCAGAGGCGAGGGCTGGGAGCTGGGCAGAGGCCCAGACAGAAGACCACGGGCCGGGCGCTGGTGCCCAAAGGAGTCTCAGGTTGGCTTCTTGAGGGCTGAGGGCAGCAGGCAGTGTGGTGGTGATGAGGGCCAGCAGAGGGACAGGGCCACGTCAGGCCTGGTGAGCTGGACGAGGGGGTGTCAGAGCACCAGAAGGGTCTGCCTTTCAGAGCACAGCAGTCATTTTCCACAGCCCCACTAACACTCACCTTTGTGCGTGCGCCTGTGCACGCATACTCAGAGAGAAGCCCGGGATCCCAACTTGATGAGGAGAAAGTCACAGTGAAGCTCTCTAAGCTGCCTTTGCCCAGACCCGGCTTCTCCAGCCATCAGGGCTTCCTGACCCTCCTTGTCTATCCCCCCTTCTCGGCACAGCAACCAATGCCTTTTGGGTCCCGGGCAGGGTTTGGGGTCAGGTCTGTCATGTGTCTAGGTGCCCGAGGAAGAAGCGTCTTCTACAGAGCTGAGTCCCTGAATCCCATTCATTCGGCCAATCTACTGAGCCCTGAGGCCCAGTTGGGGCCAGTCACAGGCTAGCCAAGGGTTGGGCAGTGCTCTGGTGCTGGACCAGGGTCTGGAGGACCCACGGGCTGAGGTTGGCTGGGCAGGGAGCCAGGCCCGGTGGGAACCCTGGAAACTGACTCCCTTTTGGGCCACAGTGTTGTGGCTTTATCTCCTGACCTACTTCCCAAGGCAACTGGATCCTTTTAATGCTGTTGACTTCCATGAGCTGGGCCTTCTCTCAGTGCCAGGAAAAGTGGGGCTCTCCTTTCTCCTTCCCAGTGTCTGGGGTGGGGGGTGGGGGGCATGGACTAGAGCCAGGTCTGAGCTCATTGATCACCCAGCCTATCTTGCTGCCCTAGAGGCCTCCAGCACAACCACATCTGGGAAGTCAGAGCCGACACCTTCAGCCAGCTGAGCTCCCTGAGGGCCTTGTGAGTACTCACAGCACAGGGGGTCTGGGGGTGCTCAGAGCCACTGCTCTCCTGATACCAACAGGCACACAGCCCACTGCTCTGCATTCCTGCCCTGGTGTGCGCACACATCCATGTGTGCATGCGCGTGTGTGTGCGCGCGCGCACACACACACACACACACACACACACACACACACACACACAGGAGGGGAGGTGCCTCCTCAGGGGCCATGAGGCTCTGAAGCCCGGCTGCGTCCCCTTTCCTGGGGCCACAGGCAGGTCATGGTCTGGCTAAAGGTGCCCCCCTAGAGGGCTCAAGGCAGCTCAGATAGGGAAAAGTACAGGAGAACCAGGACAAGAACAGTAAGTTCTCCGAGTGTCATTGTCCCCTCTTGTCTACCCTCTTTGTCCATAGGGACCTGAGCTGGAACGTCATCCGGTCCATCCACCCTGAGGCCTTCGTGACCCTGCACTCCCTGGTCAAGCTGTAAGTGCCACTGTGGGAGCTGCAGAGCAGTGGGGACAGCAAGGCCACCCCCAGTGGGGACCTGCGTGGATGTCTGACCACACATCCTAGGGACAGAGGCTCTAGCCTCATCAATCACTGTGACCGTCTGACAGATGATGGAGCCTGGTCAGCAGAGAGCCGGCCCCTGGGTCTGGCTTGCCATCTGGGGATGCAGCCTCGGCTTCCCTGCACCCCACTATGAAGGCCCCTAAGATTGCCCAGAATACCTCCAAGGCACAGGAGGTAGAGCAGATGGGGGAGCCAGAGTCCTGCATGGCATTGCTGTTGAGGGCTGCCTTCCCAGGTGGCAGGGACCATAGGTTCTCTGCATTACGTAGGACACAAACAGGTCGCGTGTCATACTGGCTGCATGGCCATGATGTCAGAGCTGGAAGGGCCTGTGATGGGGCCACACCCTGTGTTGAGGTTATTCCCTGTGCAGGGGGCTGCCTGCCAGTGTGTCCTGGAGGTGCCCCCTCCCCCCACAGGATCATCCAGGCCACCCTCACTTCCTGGGCCACCTGGCACTCACAGCATCCCACCATCACCTTGGTGCTCTCTGCTCCTGCAGACAGGCAAGAGCATGTTTTTATCCCTTTGGGAGAAGAGGACACTGACATTAAGCCAGACTTGCGGCCAGTTACATGGGGTGGTGGCAGGGGAAGACTGCTCATGGCCCCAGCTCTGGTTGTGGACAGGAGTGCATGACTGAGCCCCCGGGTGCGGCCAGCAGGCCTACTCTTCAATCAGCTCTGGGCTCTCATGTTAGGGATGGTAGGGGGACAGGGTCTCCCAGATGGGACTTGGACCTGGCATAGGAGCTGAGGTTGAGGGGCTCAGTCACCTCTGGACTGGGATGTTCCCTGGTGGACAGTGGGCACCAGTATTTGATGAGTGAGTGAGCATGTGTGGCTGTGGCTCTGGTGGTCACCTCCCCCAGCGCTGAGAGCTGTTTTCCTGCCCCGTGACCAGTTAGCTATCCTTTGCTCCTCTCTGGCTCTGCCCAAGTGCGCTGGCCACACCCTCAGCCTGGCCCTGCCCCCTGCAGTGCCACAACTGCCAATAACCCTGTTAATCCACTGTCCTAGGGACCTGACAGACAACCAGCTGACCACACTGCCCCTGGCCGGGCTTGGAGGCCTGATGCATCTGAAGCTCAAAGGGAACCCGGCTTTGTCTCAGACTTTCTCCAAGGACACTTTCCCAAAACTGAGGTAAGGACCTCGCTTACCCCACACAGAGAGAGGTCTGTCCCAGGGCAGCTGAGCGGCCTGGAGGGGCAGAAGGAAGCCACAGGAAAACCCTGGTGGCTGAGAGTGACAGGGGGACTCCTGCCTCCCCTTCCAGTCTCTCCTCTGGGGCACCTCCCACCCTAGCCCAGCCCCAGGGGATATGGACAGCTGGGAGGACACGATGGTGGGAAGGCTCCTGCACCTCCACACCCCTCACCTGTACTGCGCACCAAACTGCCCATCCTCACTTGGGCAGCATCAGGGCCCCTGGGCCCAAGGCAGAGTCTGGAGCACTGATGAGCAGAGAGCCAGTGCCCAGCCTGTCCTGGTGCTGGTGGCACTGGCCTCCTGTGCAGCGCAGCCTGGGTGGCCTGAGTCTCGTCAGCTGCATACTAGTGACATGCTTGGGGGCACCAGCCCTCCCCTCAGAGGGCACACATCCAGCTCTGGCGTGCCCGCGGGTCAGGAGACAGTGTGTGGGTGTCCGTGAGAGCAAGGACAGAGGTCACTAGGAGCATCCTATCTCCTTACATGTGATGAGAGAGGTGCTGGCCAGGAGGAGACAGAGTGTGAGCACCGTGACCCTGGGCGAGTTGCTTCCACCCTGTGCCTGCTAGGGGAGTCTACTTCCCAGCTCAGTCCTCAGGATGAGCGAGGAGCAGGTGGGACCTGCTCAGACCTCAGAGGCGGGGGCTGGCTGCACCCCGCACACAAAGGCCGGGAGGCCACGTGCACAGTAATCTGGTGCTTTAGGGTCAAAGGGCAGGTGCCAGGTGCCTGGGCTGAGACCCAAACTATTCCTGAGACCGCTGTGCCCTCCCCAGGATTCTGGAGGTGCCCCATGCCTACCAGTGCTGTGCCTATGGTGCCTGCACCAGCTTCCTCAAGGCCCCCGGGCAGTGGGAGGCAGACGACTTCCACCTGGAAGACGAGGAAGCTCTGAAGAGGCCCGTGGGCCTTCTTGCGGGACAAGCCAAGAACCACTGTGAGTGACAGGGGCCCTGGGAGGGGCAGGGCTTCTGTGGGGATGGGGAGTTAGAGAAGAGGCTGGGGACCCCGAGTGGGAACCCAGGGAGGACGGCTGGAAGCCTGGAGGACACGACCCCTGTTTCACCTCGTCTCCAAGGCCACTCCGCAGAGGGACTTGGGGGAAGGTGACAATGGCGACAAGCCCTTTGCAGCTCACAAGGCTCGTCACACCTGCGTCTCTCATGACACCCTTGCCTGCGTGGCTCTCAGGAGCCTGTCCATTTGAGGGAGGGCATTCTCAGAGAATATACCCATATCCTGGTCAGCCTGAGCCGCGTAGGATTAGATGAAGTCAGTTAAGTTAAACCTGCTTCCGAAAATATGCTCCCACTATGTCCTGGCGTCCAGAGGAACAAACAGCGCAGTTGTCCTGCCACTCTAGCCAGCTTGTGGGTCAAAGAGGGACACTTCCGAGGCCACCCGATGCCAGAGGGCCTTGCTGAGAAGGGCCATCCCTGCACAGGCTGTCTTGGCCAGAGGAATCCCTGTTTCTGGAAGATTTGGGTTAAAAGGCGAAAAGGTGGGGGCAGTTGGCATGGGGGTCCTGAGGGACCACCTCCTAGTATGTCTCAAGGGGGTGGGGGGACAGGGACCTCACATGCTGGAACGCAACAGAGGAGAAAGGAGAGGAAACAGCCGGGTTCTGCATTTCTGTCTCTGAGACCCCTCTCCACAAAACACCAATGGAGGAGGGAACAGGAAAATCAAATCTAAGCGCGTGAAGAAAACCTCTCCCACAGTGTAGATAGACTGGGCTCTCAACCAGATGCACCATCACTAGCCGGTTGCCTTGGACGAGCTGCAGGAACTTTCTGAGCAGTTTCCTTACCTGTAAGGTAGGACCAGCATTGCACAGCCTCTGGGCAGTATTCAAGACCGCAGAGGGTGAAGAGTGTCCGCCCCTCTGGCTGCCACACTTCTTCACTCTGTGCCTACTGCTGCTTGGGGCGGGTGGAGAAGGAGCTGGGCCGGCTCTGGGCAGCCGCTCGGTTTTCTGCAGGGTTGTCTGGTTGTCTGCGTGCTTCCCCAGAGCCTGGAAGGAGGAATGGAAACTCCCCTTCCTCAAGGTGAAACTTTCCACCAGGCTCAGGTCTGGAAGAACCAGAGGCTTCGGAAGTGGGCTGCCTGCAGGTACCAGGAGCGAGGGCTGGGCCCCACTTCCTGTGGGAGCTCATGAGCCCCGGAGGGGAAGCCAGGAGCTGCTGCTGCTGTCAGCCTCTATTTCCTCCTCTTTTGAAGAGTGGTTACTCAACACCTTGGCTGGGACTCTCCCAGCCTCAGACAGACTCCACCGGCCTCAGCCCTTGTATTTCATTTATGCATCTTGACTTCAAAGTGTGGCTGAGGTCCATTCTGGAGAGTCGGAGTGGGTGGGAGGAAAGGTGGGGAGAGAAGGAAGTGCAGGATGGAGCACAGCTGCCGCCCCTTGGAGTCCAGGCCAGGGGCAGCTGCACACCTCAGTCTCCTGGGAGCACTTCCAACGCAGGTGTTTACCCGTTAGGTGGGGAGGAAGGGCCTGCACAGGAAATACACCATGTGAGCCAACAGGACAAGTACAGCAGTCACCTGTCTATTCCCTGTAGCCAGAAGAAGAGCCCCAGGGCGCTGGCTCTCAAACCTGCTGCACAACGTGCAGGAGTTTCATCTGCATAATTTACAAAATGTTTTAGATCGTTTCAAAATTCCCATAGAATTTGTGGACCCTGAGATGTCCCACCCTTGCAGCCCCTATTTAAGAAACATTGTAACGGTGAATAAGGAAAACATCCATTTGTTTGAAATATGTTATAGAATTTTTTAACAATGTATTCTTTTTTTTTTTTGTATTTTTCTGAAGCTGGAAACGAGGAGAGACAGTCAGACAGACTCCCGCATGCGCCCGACAGGGATCCACCCGGCACGCCCACCAGGGGCGATGCTCTGCCCACCAAGGGGCGATGCTCTGCCCCTCCGGGGCGTTGCTCTGCCGAGACCAGAGCCACTCTAGCGCCTGGGGCAGAGGCCAAGGAGCCATCCCCAGTGCCTGGGCCATCTTTGCTCCAATGGAGCCTTGCTGCGGGAGGGGAAGAGAGAGACAGAGAGGAAGGAGGGGGGCGTGGAGAGGCAAATGGCGCTTCTCCTATGTGCCCTAGCCGGGAATCGAACCCGGGTCCCACACACACCAGGCCGACGCTCTACCGCTGAGCCAACCGGCCAGGGCCAACAATGTAATCTTTTAATCCTATTTTCTTTGACTGACAGACTTAGAATAGAGTCAAAAGGGTGGTCGGAGATGACTTCACCTGCCTTTGCGTCAGTGTAGATGTGTCCCTTCTCACATTAGGGACTGTCTGCCTCAGTGTCACCAGGGACAAGGCTTCCTATCCCCCCACCCCCAACCTAGTCCTGCTTGGGAAAGCCTCGTGTCCAGCTATCAGGCTCTGTGGTCAAACACCCCTGGCTGTGGATGCTGCCCTCTTGCTCACTCGCCCACGGGCTGAGACCTGGGCAAGACACCTGCCTTCCATGAGCATGTTTCCTCTCTGTCTAATAATGTCAACAGACACTTGTGCACGTAGCCATGACAGTGATCCTTGTTTGTGCCGTAAGCTCCTCGAGGTCAGGGCCATGCCGTGTTGCCCTGACAGTGCCTTTGTCCGACACACAGCAGACACTGGGTTTGGCACACAGACCTCCTCACAGCTTTTGGACAACTCTTAATTGTGGAACTCATTTGTGTTAGTAAGAATTGGGACTTCTCCACTTGAACCCTAACTTGCCTCTTTCCATCCACTGATATTCCTTGTTCTACTGTCTGGGTCCTCTGGGATGACACAGCATAGGAGAGCAACTCCCTACTCCTTCATGCCAGAGGACTTCATGCATTCTGAGAACTCACTCTCACCTCCCCAAGCCAAATGCCCCAGCTGCCGGACTATCTCCCACAGGGCCTCCGCTCACTGTCCCTTGGTCACCTTCTCTGTACACACACTCTAGATCACTTCTTCTGTCTTAAGATGCCCTTCTTAACACAGTTCCCGCATGGATGGGGGGTGCTGGGCTGGCACTGAGGACTGGCTGTCCCTCCCCTAACGCCAGGCAGCACCTGTGGACCCTGGCCATGTGGAAAGGACCCAGAGCTGAGTTACAGGGAGAGCAGACCTCTGTAAAGAGCCGCTACACAGATGACCCACCTACGGGTTACACCCAGGGGCAGAGCACATGATCAAGGCCCCCGGAGGGGGCTGTGCTGTGCAGAGGGATGCAGGGGGCTTCGTAAAGGGGTGCGTGTTTTGAGCCCAGGGCCCCAGCCACTGTTTGGTCTCTCCATCAGATGACCTGGACTTGGATGAACTCCAGCTGGAGATGGAAGCCACGGAGCCACAGCCCAGTGTCCAGTGCAGCCCTGTTCCAGGTAAGGGGGTGCTGCAGGAGGCAGGGGATGCAGGGTCATCCTGGCATGTTTTTGGCCATGCTGCAGGCACTCCTGGGGACCAGAGGGACAGCCTCTTTCGGTGAGCAGCTGGTGAATGCTCTGTCCATGAAGGTGCTGTCTCTCTTAAATGCCCCTCCCCCCAGGGTGGGCATCTAACAAAGGAAGCCCCTTTAGAATTTAACCTAAATTCATCAGCTCTAAGAAAGAAGAAAGATCTTGTTTACTTGGTTCAACTCTCAAGTACTGAGAGGAAAGCATTCCCTTCCCTTGGTGCCACGTGCACAGTGCCCAGGCCAGGACAGCAGCTGCTCAGATAGGCTGGAAACAGTTGGCAGGGGCTTCTGAGTGTCACACCACGTCCGTGTTCCGCTGTCCCACCCCTGTAGGTCAGGCCCTCCGCCCCGCCTCTGCAGCCAAGGCTGAAATCAGCCCTGTGGGCACACCGGCCCTGCATGCTCGGTGGCTGCAGCGTGCCCTCTATTGGCTGCCCGTGCAGGTGCACGAACACAGAGGAAACCAGCACATTTTTTTGAGACCTGGACAGAAGTTTCACCTCCAAAAACCTGTAATGAGCAAGTGAAAGAAGACACATCAGAGACAAAGTCCAAAATGACCATGACCTTGCTTTAACATGGCTCATACGAATGTCCAGATAGACCATGGCCTTTCCCTGTGGTGGAGTATTTATATGAACATAAGGGAATGGAGAAGGATGCTTGACAACATTTTAACTTTAAAAAAAAAGAATAAAAGCTATTCAGTAAAGCCCCAATATAGTTTAAAACCCTATATGTATATGTATATGTATATGTATATGTGTATGTGTATGTATATGTATATGTATATGTATATGTATATGTGTTCTTAGTGGAAGGAAGCATATCAAAGTAAAGGGTTCTCTCTGAGAGGTGGGATTTTAAGTACTTGTGATTTTTCCATGTTATCATTGACAAGTTTTCTATAATTACCATCTGTTGTTTGGTCATCAGGAAATAGAAATGTTTAAAAAATGGCTCCTAAATTCCTTTCCAAGCCCCAAGCTGTGTAGCAGTACATTGCTGAACAGGAGCATGAAGCTGAGAGGGGTGGAGGAATAATAGTCCAGAGTGATGGGGGCACTTGAGGACAGGACCCAGGTGCCAGGTGGGAAACACTAGGGTCTGACCCCTCAGCAGGGCCAGACAGGAAACCCAGTCTGTGAGCTGTGCGCCCCAGACACGGACAGATGCTATGTATACTAAAGGTGGTCTGTGTCCTTGTCACAGAGCCAGGGTCAGCCTGGATGGTACCTGGTTGGGGCCCATCCACAGCGGGTCCTAAGTGGCTCTCTAGGTCCCAGTGGGGTGAGCAGAGCCTTGGCTGCAGCGTGTGGCTCTCTGGGCAGCCTCACACCTCTGTGTCTTTCCTCCAGCCATGGCCCAATCCTGAGGTCCCATCCATTCCTCTGCACCAGCCTGCCCCTTCCTTCCAAATGATGCTCGTTTGGCAAGACAGGTTTGCTTGGCCCTTCCTCGCTGCCTGGACTTGCACCATATTGGTCTGTGCTTTGTGTGTGTCTATATGTGTTTCTGTTCTGAGTGTGACCCCAGCCCCAGCAGGGTTCCCAAAACCAGCTCAGCCTTCCTGGCCTCGTCCCCAGGACTCATGTCAAGTGACCTGGGCCCAGGGGTGATGTCTGTCTGGTCCTTTCTCCACAGGCCCCTTCAAGCCCTGCGAGTACCTCTTTGAGAGCTGGGGTGTCCGCCTGGCCGTGTGGGCCATCGTGCTGCTGTCTGTGCTCTGTAACGGGATGGTGCTGCTGAGTGTCTTCGCAGGGGGTCCTGTCCCCCTACCCCCCATCAAGTTTGTAGTTGGTGCCATTGCAGGGGCCAACACCTTGACTGGCATCTCCTGTGGTCTCCTGGCCTCCGTGGATGCCCTGACCTTTGGCCATTTTGCTGAGTATGGGGCCCGCTGGGAGTCGGGGCTAGGCTGCCGGGCCACTGGCTTCCTGGCCGTGCTTGGCTCCGAGACCGCTGTGCTGCTGCTGACTTTGGCTGCTGTGCAGTGCAGTGTCCCGGTGTCCTGTGTCTGGGCTCACAAGAAGGCGCCTGCCTTGGGCAGTGTGCAAGCAGGGGCGCTGGGTTGCCTGGCACTGGCAGGGGTGGCTGCAGCCCTGCCTCTGGCCTCAGTGGGGGAGTATGGGGCCTCCCCGCTCTGCCTGCCCTACGCCCTGCCTGAGGGGCGGCCAGCCGCCCTGGGCTTTGCCGTGGCCCTGGTGATGCTGAACTCCTTCTGCTTCCTGATTGTGGCGGGTGCCCACATCAAACTGTACTGTGACCTGCCGCGGGGTGAGCTGGAGACTGTGTGGGACTGCGCCATGGTGAGGCACGTGGCCTGGCTTCTCTTCACGGACGGGCTGCTCCACTGCCCCGTGGCCTTCCTGAGCGTGGCCTCCGTGCTCGGCCTTGTTCCTGTCACCCCTGAGGCAGTGAAGTCTGTGCTGCTCCTGGTGCTGCCGCTGCCGGCCTGCCTCAACCCCCTGCTCTACCTGCTCTTCAACCCGCACTTCCGCGAGGACCTGTGGCGGCTCTGGCCCTGTGCCCGTGGCCCAGGGCCCCTGGCCTCCACGGTGGCCAGCCACCTGGAGAAGAGCTCCTGTGACTCCACCCAGGCCCTGGTGGCCTTCTCCGATGTGGATCTCATCCTGGAAGCTTCTGAGGCTGGGCGGCCCCCTGGGCCAGAGGCCTATGGCTTCTCCACAGGGACCCTCATCTCTTGCCAACAGCCAGGGGCCCCCAGGCTGGAGGGCAGCCATTTTGGGAACCAGCAACCCTCCACAGATGGAGAGTTGCTACCGAGAGCAGAGGGGGCCGCACCGGGCTGTGGGAGCTTGTCGGCCAGCAGAAGCGTCCAGCCCTCTGGCTCAGGCTTTGCCTCCTACGTATAAATGTCCCTATCCTGGTGTCCCATCTCCTTCCCACCCTCCATGAACCATGGCTGCTTGTAAAATAAACATGACCCACAGCTGCTCTGTGGTCCGCAGGAGGATGGCCCAGGCTCCAGCACCGTGGTCGCCCATGGCCCATCACTGGCATGTGCTGCGTGTCCCAGTTTCCTCTGGGCCATCCTTCAGGCCTCTTCTCGGTCACTTCTGAGGCTGCCGCCAGAGATCTGGAAGTCTGTCTGCTTAAGGCAAAGGGGGCTGAGCAGGTCCAGGCTGAGAAAGGCCTGCAGGGGACCACCAGAGGAACTTGGGCATCTCCCCTGTGGCTCACGGATTGGACACAATACATGTTCTGTGTCCCATTAACCTGGACCTGTGCCATGCAGAGATGAGCCTGGGAAGATGTAACACAAGAAGTCCCCTTCTTAGAGGGTCACCGTGTATTTCAAGGTGGTGACAGTGCTGACTGTTCCTGCTGCACTGAACTCTGTTGATGGCCTTGAACCCAGCTCCCCAAAGTGTTTGGCAGCAGCTTTGTTTGCCTGGTTGGTCTTCGTGGAACAATGTCTCAGAGAATTCAGCCCTGCTCTCTCCCAGGTGCCTCATCTCTGTACCACCTAGTGCTACTCAGTGATCCCGTGAGACGCCACTCATCCTGGAAGCTCCTGGGATGAAGTGGGGGATTCCATCTGCCAGCAGAGACTCCACTCTCCACCTGCGAAGGATGAGCAGGAGGCTGCCCATGTGGTTCTGGCCTTGGCCCCCGGCACCGGGGTAGTGCACAGATTCCTCCCACCTTCTTCCCTAGCCCAAGGACCAAAGAAGGGGGCAGTTCCTGGACCCTGGCAGGTGCACACAGGCCAGCCTGTGGCTGTTGGCTTCCCTCTGGCCCTAAGTTGCCATCCGGTGGTTTTCTATCGTGTCACTTCTTGCCAAAGCCTGGTCTTCCCTTTGCATCCTGGGTCCTGCCTTCCCTGTGGGGCAGGGAGCCCGCAGCCAGCACACTAGAGGGGTGTTTGTTGTGTGAACTGTAGGAAGAATCATAGGAATTGGGTTTCTGGGGGCCCTTATGAATTTGCTGCTCACCCGGTGCCTCTGAGCATCTCTGAGGAATCCCCCCCCCAAATGCACTCGGGATGAGAATGAGAGAGTTAGGCCACTCTGCACACAGAGAGAATCTCGGTGAGACCTGTCCTGGGGCATCCCAACCTCAGTCTCATCAGGACAGGAGTCTGGAATCTGCCCCTGAAGGGAACAGTGTCCCCTTCGAGTCCAGGTCTGTAGCCAGCCCCCCAGCCCGGGGCGAGTGTCCAGCCTGGGACAACAACCCCGAGAAAGCCCTTCAGGTTCACAGCCCAGCATCCCTGCTCTCCCGCCGCTGCTCCCAGACCTCCAGGCGTGGGCATAGGCTGGAGACAGGAGGCCGAGACTGTGAGCAGAACAGGTGTTTTCCTCATTTTCGTCCAAGCAGCTGAGTTGCCCAGACTCTTTCAGGCTCTGGAACTCATGTGTTGGCCTTGTGACCACAAGAGAGACCCCAGGTCTATAGGTTCAGCCTCAGGACAAGCACTCGCCAAGTGACATTGCACTCATTTGTTGGGTGGATATTGGAAACGCCTGCTCCCCAGTCCCAAGGGCTGATGGACAGCCTTGCATGGAAGGAGCCTGCTGACTTTGGGTGCAGAAATCAGGTAACTTACGTGAGAGGTGCTCACTGAGGTGCCTGGGGACAACAGAATTGGTGTGATTGGGAGCCCTGGCTTCCAGGAAGTCACCCGGCCCCTCCTCACAGCTGCTCCTCCCATGTAATCGTGTCCCTTGGGGTCAGGAGGGAGCGCTGGGTGGGGTGTGGAGTGCAGGTCATGTGCTGGAGTCCAGCAGTCATAGGACCTGTCCCCTGCAGGTGGCCTCTTTGGAGCTCTTTGGTTGCCATCTCTTGGGTGACCACTATCACGTCACCATAAGGGCCTGAGCATGGACCCAGGCTGGCCCTTTTGGTTGGGGGGAGGTGGGAAGGGAGTGGAGATGTCTTCCCTGAACTACTTTCTTTGTCAAAAAGCTTGGTAGCGGTTACCTGCTTACTAAACATGCGGCGGCGAAGTCCAGGACCTGTTTGTGACTCTAGCGAGTGAGCAGGTCAGCCCTTTGGTTGTCTCCATTATGATCAGGAAACCAGAAGGGTTTTGTATGACTTGGATAAACATGGAGTCAGAAACCAAGTCATTCAATGCGTGTCTATGCATTTTGTTTTGTTGACAAAAATCTGAAATGTTGTCCGTGGGGAAGAATTCATCCAAGGCCTGGGGTGGCGGAAAGCCGGAACTGCTGAGCCGGTGAACGCTGCTGGGCTTGGGTGCTGCGTCCTCTCCCCAACTGGCTTACGGAGAGCTTTCAGTGGTGGAAAAACCAGGGTTTCTGAAGCCCCTCGGACATACCAGGAGGAAAAGCCCCTGAATTCGGTGCTGAGATTTGAAGATGGTGGCCTTCTCTCTGCCTTCCTCTTCCCACATAGAGTCCCAACCTCCTTCCCAGCTTTTCTGTCCAGGAAGAATGAAAAGTTTGAGGACTGGGAGGAACCTGAGTGACCAAGGTGCCCGGAGGTCACCAGAGCCTCCGTCCTTCCTGGCTCATCTTGTAACTACCTCTGCTACCTCCACTCTGGGCAACAGCTCTCCCACCCCAGGCTCCAGTCTCCTCCCTCTGTGGCCATGTGAAGTGTGAGACTTGTTGAGGTGTAAATATTTGGAATCTTCTGTATAATAAAGCTCAGTGAAGTGTTGCGTGTGTCCCTGGGCAGCTATCTCTGATGGATGTGGGTGTGGCCACGGAGGGGGGCTGTCTTGAGGAGGGTGGCCTGGTGTGCAGACTCATCTTCAGCCAGTCCTCTGCACTTGGGCACCTGGGGCCCAGCCAGAGAGGCGCAGGGTAGAAGTTTAGAGGGACTGGAATCATGCCACTTGCCCTTTGTGCCTGGCGCTGAGCTGGAGAGTAAATTATGTAAAGAAAGCAGGAACAAGAGGCTTCCTGTGACTCAGATCCAACCCTATTCCTGGGGTCTCCTGACATGGCAAACCCCAGAGACCAACTTGCTTTTCTCTGTGGGTCACCTTGTTCCCCACTCTCTGCCTTGGAAGCTTTCTCCCCCAAACCCTGAAGTGGGAGGCACCATCACAGAGTCAGAGGAAGAGTTTGGTTCACCAGAACCCACAGTTAGGGGACTGAGATGCCAGCCCCTGAGTTGTGTCTGGGCTGTACTGGCCTAGCACCTGACACCCTTCTGAGATGACAAGATGTGTTCCCAGGAGCACCTGTCCTCCCCTGAGAACTCCACCCCTGAGCATCCACCCTTCTTTCTGGCCCTGCTGCAGGAAGGCCGTGCAGTTGCCCTCCTTGGCTGTCTGGGCTGAGTGAGAGGTGGAGATGGGCTGACTCAGGAAACAGGGTTTCCCAGGAGGTCAGGTGTGGAGCACCGGGGAGGCAGCCTCTCAGCAAACCTCAGACAGGAGCAGTGGGCTGGGCCTCGCAGGTCTGACACTGAG
This sequence comes from Saccopteryx bilineata, assembly GCF_036850765.1. Lineage (NCBI taxonomy): Eukaryota > Metazoa > Chordata > Mammalia > Chiroptera > Emballonuridae > Saccopteryx > Saccopteryx bilineata. The sequence goes on from NC_089490.1 coordinate 240,954,686, forward strand.
CCTGCTCTGAGATTTGGGGGATCTGCTTCTCAACAACCGCTGATGGCTCCTCCGCACCCCCTTTATTTAAAAAGCTGTCTGTAAATTTAATTTTTGAATAAGTAATGCTGTCACAGAAAACATAGACCTCTTAAGTCTCTGTCTTCTCCCACCCCTACTGCCCACTTCCCAAACCCTCCTGGCTGCCCTGTTCCAGTTCCTTATGTAACTTGACACAAATGCAGAGTGAGGCAAATTCTCATCTTTCTACAGCGGGAGGAGCCCCCCTGCTGCTCCCTCACCTGCTGAGGGAGTTCAGAGACTTTTCCAGACCAACGAGACCTGCACTCCCCTTTCTATACCTGCTCATACCCCTGCCCAGATGAGTCATAGGTTTTGTTTCTTCCCTTCTATGCACCTGCTGGTTGCTCAGCCCCCTGTTCTTGTAAACAGTCTGCAGCCCGTCCCCGGGGGCATCACCTCACCAGTGCTGGGACAGCCCTAGGTCAAGAGGCGCCAGCGGGTCACCTTTGCTGGGTGGGCAGGCACTGGGGGCCAGGTGGTAGCCTGAAGAAAGCCAAGGCCGAGTCACTCCACCTGCAGCATGTCAGGGCATGTTTGTGATCAGGTGCACTGGGTGTGGAGGGCAGGCCTCCCGGAAGCAGCAGCACCAAGGCCAGAGCGGGAGCCAAGACAGGGGAGCCTGCATCCCTGTGCCCCCCACCAGCGACCACGTCCTGGTGGCAAAGGGGTAAGTGACCCTCTGACGCAGATGGCGGCTGCCCTGAGTAATGTGCCTCAGCTGACCCTTGCTTCTGCTGACCCAGTCTGTGTTTGTTCACACTGCTGCTGATGGTGCCACGCTGGTTCCCCACGTCCCCACTCTTCTCAGCCATGCCTGCAGGCTTGCGCATTGGTTCCCTGGCTTACGGTCTTGGTTCCTCTTGGTATTTCCCAGGTGGTGTCCTGAGAGATGGGTGAGACTCTCACCAGCCGGCGTCCTTGTCCTCACCAGGCCAACTCTTAGGTCCGCAGGCAACCGGCCCACCCCTGTCTGCCCAGGTCCCATCCAGGCCAACTGAGCTCTAGTGTGAGTGAATGCTTCATGCGTGCGGGCTCACTGAGCAACAGCTTCTGCCTGGACTGAGCTGTTTGTGTCCCTGAGAGCTGCTCTGTGACAGCTGGCACACCAGGCCTGGGCTGGGCCTTATGCTGTCCTTTCTCTCTTGAAAACCCACATCACAGTCCTTGTTCCTGTGGGTAAGGCCCTCTGCCTGGGCCTCTGCTGCTCTCTGACTTGGCCCAGGAGGAGTTCAGCCTGTTGTCCCAGGTGGAGGGCAGCCCAGCCTGCCCAGCCATCCGGCTCCCTGTGCACAGGGTGGGGCCTTGAGTGGGCTTGCTGGTGAAGCTGTGGCTTTGTTTTGCTCAGGTGAGTTGTTAAGAATTCTGTCACCTGCAGATAAGCCTCTTTGCACCTCTTCCTGCGGCCCCCTGCCCACAGCAGGAGGGGAAAGAGGGCAGTTACTCATGAATGGGAATGTGGCTGGGCAAAGCTTGTCCAGATGGGCCAGCAGGGGGGAGAGAGGTCATGGCAGGCGGTCCCTCCAGGTAACCTAGACCCTGGTTGGTAAACTGCGGCTCACGAGCCACAATGCAGCTCTTTGGCCCCTTGAGTGTGGCTCTTCCACAAAATACCACGTGCAGGCGCTACCTCGATAAGGAATGTACCTACCTATATAGTTTTTAAAATTTTTTTTATTCATTTTTAGAGAGGAGAGAGAGAGAGGGAGAGAGAGGAGAGAGAGACAGAGAGAGAGAAGGGGGGAGGAGCTGGAAGCATCAACTCTCATATGTGCCTTGACCAGGCAAGCCCAGGGTCTCAAACCGGCGACCTCAGCATTTCCAGGTCGACGCTTTATCCACTGTGCCACCACAGATCAGGCCTACCTATATAGTTTAAGTTAAAAAAATTTGGCTCTCAAAAGAAATTTCAATCATTGTACTGTTGATATTTGGCTCTGTTGACTAATGAGTTTGCCAACCACTGTCTAGGACATTGGCATGAGGGCTGGCAGAGGGGAGGGGCACGGATGGGGGGGATGAGCAGGTGACAGAGGCTCACCTTGTGGATCTTATCACTGCACCTGAGCTCTGTAGGCTCTGCCCTTGGAGGTCTTGGGTAGTGTCAGAGCCTCAGGACCGGTGGACAGTCAGCAATGGGAGACACTTCTCACTTTGTAGGGAAGGAAGCTGGGGGGAGGTGGCTGCCCATGACCCCAAGCTGCTCTGTGGAATGGAGGAGATGGATATGTCAATACTGGAACAGGGTTCCCTAAGGCATTCAGGAGGACTCTGGAGTCAGACGGGCCTGGCTCTGGTCCCAGACCGACCATCTGCTTCTGTGTCGTCATTGGTAAAATGGGGATGAGGACACTACCTCAACGCTGCAGGCTCCTGACACCAGAAAAGGAGAATTTTTGTATGAAGACACATGTGCCTGGCACTTAGTAAGACTTGGGGCTTTTAGCTGCTCAAGTCCCCAGAATGTGGGCTGTCTGGGGGCCACTCAGAGTGAAGCAGTAGAGGATCTCAGGGCTACTCCAGGTGGAAGGCGGTGAGCCTGGCAGGGAGCTGGTTCGAGCCTGTTGGTGATGTAGGACCGGCAGCCCTGAGGGATTAAGCTGCCCAGCATGTCCTGAGGTCAGTGGGGGTGGGGGGAGGAGCAAGACATCCCCCAGGAGGGACCACTGTACTACTTGCCCTGTCCTGTTGTCCCTCAGACATAACTCCCAGGTCAAGAGAGGACCTAGCCTGACCTGTGGTGGCGCAGTGGATAAAGCTTCAACCTGGAACGCTGAGGTCGCTGGTTCAAAACCCTGGGCTTGCCTGGTCAAGGCACATATGGGAGTTGATGCTTCCTGCTCCTCCCTTCTCTCTCTCTCTCTCTGCTCTCTACAATGAATAAATAAATAAAGTTTTTTTAAAAAAGAGAGAAGACCTAGAGGCAGAAACTTCAGCCACAGGAGGTCACCTCTGCTGGAAGGTGTGGAGAAAGCAGCCAGGCAGGACACTGAGGCAGAGTTGCACTGAGACTGAGTTACCCAGTAGTGGTCCTGATTGAAGCTTGCAGGAAATGGAAGGAGGGGGCGTGGCTAGTAGAAACAGTTGGAGAGGGCGTGGGCACTCTGGGACTACGGCAGGAGGTGGGGGGATATCCTGAGGAGCAAGGACAAAGCAAGTGTGCTGCTTAGGGCAGGGCAGGTCTGTGCCCAGCACCCTGCTCTGTTATTCTGCCCCAGAACTCCAGGCTAAATAGCAGTGGCGGGTGGCAGAATGTTCCTATTTAGATGTTTGGGGAGGGGAGGGTGCAGAAGAGGGATCTTGGAGTCTGCAGTTTGTGTGACAAGTCACGAGTGTCGTCTTTCCTCTTTAATTGGGGGGTTGGGGTCACTCAGTTCGCCTGTCCTAGGAACAAAGCGTGGGCAGAGGAGACAGCCCAGAGTAAAAGTAGTTCCTGGGCTTTTGAAAGAGAAGTTACTGGCTTGAGAAGTGGGTTTAAGAATGTTGTAGGTCCTGGCCGGTTGGCTCAGTGGTGGAGGGTCGGCCTGGTGTGCAGGAGTCCCGGGTTCGATTCCCGGCCGGGGCACACAGGGGAAGCGCCCATCTGCTTCTCCACCCCTCCCCCTCTCCTTCCTCTCTGTCTCTCTCTTCCCCTCCCACAGCCAAGGCTCCACTGGAGCAAATTTTGCCCGGGTGCTGAGGATGGCTCTGTGGCCTCTGCCTCAGGCGCTAGAATGGCTCTGGTCGCAACAGAGCGATGCCCCGGATGGGCAGAGCATCGCCCCCTGGTGGGTGTGCCAGGTGGATCCCAGTCAGGTACATGCGGGAGTCTGTCTGACTGCCTCCCTGTTTCTGGCTTCGGAAAAATACAAAAAAAAAAAAAAATGTTGTAGAAGCTGGGGAGTTACACAGTGTGGGGGGGGGGCTACAGAGAGAATTTCTATTTTCAGGTTGATGTCATCATGTCATTAGTGGATTACACAAATCCGGTCCTTGTCTTCACAGCCTTGAGTGTGGTATCACACGTGTCCTGCTGCAGGCTGCGTGAGGGACACTGGTGATTCAGGTAGATGAATGGGAACTGCCCGTTCAGAGGTGGATTTTCTGTGAGGGTGCCTTGCAGTGGCAGTCACTACACCAGGACAGACAGGGACGTAACAGTCCTACACCTGCCTTCCTCACAAAGTCTCTGGCTCAGCACAGCAACCTCTTCCACTTCAACTGATTGCTGTTTGATGTTTTCTGTCACCTAACAGTGAGGTCCAATTGTGTCACAGAATCCTGAGTGGGGAATGCAGGTTCAGCACCAAGCTGTTGCAAGGACTTGCCTTGAGATGGAGCTGGGGATAGAAGGGGACTGTAAACACCCCCATTAAAATTTGTACACTTGGGCCCTGGCCAGTAGGCTTAGCGGTAGAGTATCAGCCTGGCGTGTGTAAGTCCCGGGTTTGATTCCCAGCCAGGGCACACCGGAGAAGCGCCCATCTGCTTCCCCACCCCTCCCCCTCTCCCTTCTTGCTCTTCCCCTCCAGCAGCCAACGCTCCATTGGAGCAAAGTTGGCTTGGGCACTGAGGACGGCTCCATGGCCTCCGCCTCAGGTGCTAGAATAGCTCCAGCCACTATGGAACAATGCCCCAGATGGGCAGAGCATCACCACCTGGTGCGCATGCTGGGTGGATTCCAGTCAGGCGCATGTAGGAGTCTGTCTAACTGCCTCCCGGCTTCTAACTTCGGGGGGGGGGGAAAAAAACAAACAAAAAAACCCAACAAAAAACCAAAAGCTTGTTCATTTGGTTAATCCCCATCCGATTTCCTCACCAGGGCATTCTAAAACATGAGCACAAAACTGGGCACAAAGTAGGTGTTCAATATGTATCACTGGGCAAGTCAAAGCTCTGCCCCAGACATTCTAACCAGCTGGGTGATCACAAAGGGAGAGCGCTACCTTATCTCCCCACGTGGTGCTGAGACACCTGGACCCTGCAGCCTCTGCAGGCTGAGCATAACTAACTTGCTCCTGGCAGCTGTCCTGCGTCCGCAGCAACCACCCAGGGTCCCTAGTGATGGCAAGTTGGCAAAATAAAGGACAATTCTGGCTACTTGAACATTCTCACTGTAGCTCTGGCCAGTTGCTCCCAGACACGCATTCAAGATAGACACTGTAAACCTTCAAAAACGATTATTTATTTTTCAGGTTTAAAAGGGTTCAAATGTAAAAGCATGTACAAACACACATGTACAAGCTAAAAAAAAACAAAACTCCACTGAGATCAATGCAGAGCAGAATGTATGAATACACAGGTCTGTTTTATAGGACACAGAAACAATACAGTCATCAAATAGAGAGCACTGTAGAGAGGTAGGCAAACTGAGCTGTCAGACAAAGACACCAGGACAAACCCTAAATGCTGGGGCAGAACTTCTTCTCTGTGCCTCCGAGCTGCCTGGCCATCCTCTTCCATCCTGTGCTGTGTGCTTCTAAGCCACCGGCCACCGGTGGGCATCCAAGCCCTTCTTCATCAGCCTACAGAGCGAAGCCCAAGGTTCACACCAAGGCTACGACAGCACAGAGCCCCATGATATCACCTCCAAGGACTTCTCTGCTGCCTCCTGTATGTGACATTCCCTCCAACGGCACCATCTTCCACCTCTTGTGTGTTACTTTTTCCCCCAAGTGACACTAATTGCTCTGAGCTGAAGCTCAAGGACATTATACTAAGCAAAAACCCGATGTGCTCATTCCTGCACTCCTGCAGTTTGTGCTTCATGAAATGAGGAAACTCTCCACTTAAACTGGGGAAGCTTTCCTCTCCCGCAGATGGTCTGTTCCCCTCCTCCTGCCCCCTCGCCCCTTCCCGACTCCTGCAGATAGTCACTCCCCAGTGTTAAAAAAAATCTTAGAAAAAGAACAGGTCACCGCTCATGGTTCCATGCTGCCCCAAGAACACAAGTCACCCAGTGCTGCCTGCCCTCTAGTGTTGTCACAGGGTGACGACTGTTAGGAAAAACCCACTGCTGGCTGAGCCACAAGGCTATTTTGCTAAGTTACTATTTAGGAGGTTGCAATGGCAGAAAGAGCCCCCTCCCCCTGCCCCAGCCATTCTGAAGTATCGTGCGTACAGATCTGGTTAATTCATGTTTATACATATCGAATGCACACCCACTTCACAGACCAACAGTGGCAAGAAATGAGACCAATGCAAACACGCACCTCCTGCTTCTGCTGTGCATGCTTCTCCGTCCACTGACGGGCATTCTTGAGGAAGACAGGCCTGTTATATTTAAACTCTGAGGACTAAGACACAAACAGAGAAAAGCGTCAGCAGACAGAAAAAGGATTGCAGTGCTCAGCTCTGGCTGCCTCGCCAACGGAGTCAGAGGCACAGGGAATGGGGACCTGTGTTCACAGGAAATGGGACACTTACGATGTCGGCCATGAGTGGGTCATCGGGGTTGGGCTCCGCCATGAGCAGCTGAATGGAGGCCAACACTGTGGCGATGTTGAGGGACGGCCTCCAGGCACCCTGCACACACAGACAGCAGCTGCGTTGTGTTGCCAAGAACGAGACTGAAATGCCTCCCTGCCAGCCACATACGCTGTGGTTGGCCCTGCACCCCACTCACTCTGGGTGGCGTTTTGAGGACATCCAGGCAAATCCTCCCAGCGGAATCGATGTTTGGGTGGTAGATTGGAGTCAGGAACCGGATCTGAGGAGGTTCAAATGGGTATCTTTGAAAGCACAGGGCAAAAGAAACATTTTATTACAATTGTGCTTCTTGATACACTACAGACAGCTTCCTGGTGGCTACTCCAGAAGACAGCCTTTGAAATCAGGCAAACCTTTTCTCCCCCAAAATTCTTATTACTGAAATTTATAAGCAATAGAAAAGTGTAGAAATAACATATTTAAAACATTCATATGACCACCACCTGGATCAGGCCACTTCACCGTCTGAATACTTCGGCATTAAGTCATGATTAGACCAGAACTAAAATCCATGTCCTTTAGCGACTAGGTTGCTCTGTCTTCCAATAATTGTGCTTTACCCTGTAGGTTTATAATCTAATTCACACTCACCTCTCAGGAACGATCACTTCCAGTGTGAATACACCTTTTTCATAAGGTGTGTTGGCCCCACCTATTATTTCTTAAAAGGAAAAAGAAAAAAGTTGAGAGGTGATCGGATGACCTCCGCTCCACATCCCAGTCCAACACTCTATACCCACTGCGCCACCGCCTGGTCAGGCCCTGGATGAACTCATTTACCACACCACGTAGACCTAATGAAGTCAACGGCGTCACAGAGAAGCTGGGTGGGGACAGTAATACTCAGGGCTGTGCCCAGTCCTTGGAAAGCACTGGGCATGGATCAAACACAAACTGCAGATTTGCTTCGTTTGCACTGTAGCATGGTAACCATTTCTGTTTCCTGTCTGGCTTCACAGATATTTGAGGTGCTGATCTTTGGTCTAAACACCACTTCAGAGCTGATATCCAAATCGTGGCTACAAATCAGCAGAAGGTACAACAAAGGGCAAAGAAGAAATCGTCTAGCCTGACCAGGCGATGGTGCAGTGGACAGAGCATCGGACTGGGAAACAGAGGACCCAGGTTCGAAACCCTGAGGTCACTGGCTTGACCGCAGGCACATCCAGATTGAGCACAGGCTCATTGGCTTGAGTGTGGGATCACTAGCTTGAGCGTGGGATCATAGACATGACCCCATGGTCACTGGTTTGAGCCCAAAGGTCGCCAGCTTAAAGCCCAAAGTCATTGGCTTGAGCCCAAGGTCACTGGCTTGAGCAATGGGTCACTCACTGTGCTGTAGCTCCCGGTCAAGGCACATATGAGAAAGCAATTAATGAACAACTAAGGAGCCACAACAAAGAATTGATGCTTCTCATCTCTCTCCCTTCCTGTTTGTCCCTATCTGTCCCTATCTCTGTCTCTGTCACACACACACAAAAAAAGAAATTGTCCAGTGAACCTTTTATAAATGTAAACAAACCAGGGTACAGCTATGACTGGCGCTCTGACATCCTGATTGTTCCTCATGTGAGAAGACAGATTCAGTACAGCCTACAACAGGGTCATGGGTCATCCGACTGGATACCTACGTGCTCGCAGATCATCCATCTGGTCTCGTTCATGCCAGCACGTGATGCCTGGAGGTGGCTCAGTGGCTAGCAGGTTCAGCTCTCTCTTCAGACGCGAAGTCCTCTGCATGATCCACTGGTCACGGGCGCCCCCTCAGCTCACTCCGCCACACTAAAAGCTGCTGGGATCCACTAGGAGAAAGGGGGCAATACCAAAACAGACTCATGACTGGAGTTTTTAGCACATGGTTTGAATTTAGGGAAGGACAATGGATTCCTGATGTAAACCCCTATTCCCAGATGGCAGTCTGAATTTTTTCCATTTTCTTCTTGTTATCTATTCAAGCAAACACATTTAAAATATAAAGTACAAAAGATTCGAAAAGTTCTACGAACAGCAAAACAGTAGATGTTTTCAATTTATGTGTCTCCACAAATAAATGACAAACTCATTAGGCAGAGCTTGGGTCTCCTTCTGCTTGCCCCTGGACCCTCAGCATGCCTGGCTCAGCAGGGACAGACACATAAACTGTGGGAGGAGCAAGGACAAGGACATGGAGTCATCATTCTGAGGTATTTATAAGCTGATGCTTAATGGTCTAAGGCAGTGGTTCTCAAAGTGTGCACCAGGGCACACTGGTACACCCTAGA